>NW_012267335.1:3655980-3724883 GCF_000151885.1 Dipodomys ordii | reverse complement strand
ATGGAATTCTACACCTCCATCAGAAAGAATGACATTGCCCCATTTGTTAGGAAATGGAAAGACTTGGAAAAAATTATATTAAGTGAAGTAAGCCAGACCCAAAGAAACATAGGCCCCATGGTTTCCCTTATTTGCAATAAGTAGTAAATGTCTGAGACAAACAGAAACTGTCAGACAAGTTGATGTTAGGCGAAATGAACCCCAAGATAAGGATTCAAATGTTTTTTCTTTCATGTGATTTTTTTCTAACGCATTTATAAGATTATTTCTTTGTTGCTTTGTATGTCCCTCTCCCACGATATAACCCCTGCTTTCACTGTATTTGATGTTGGTATAATTTAATATTTAAACGATTTAAACATCGTTTAAATAGGGATACAGGTGGACCCATTACAACAACAAGATGCACAAGTCGTTATTTTGAAAAATGAACTTTACAACTTTGGCGGTGGGGGGGGAGAAGGAGGAGACAAGAGAGGTGGGGGGGGAGATGAGAAGGGATGAGAAGGGGAAACAAAGGAGGAGGCAACAATGCTTGATAAGAAATGTACTCATTATCTTGCCCATGTAATTGTAACCCTTCTGTACAGTATTGTCACAATAAAAATATATATATACCCTAAAAAAAAGATATATTTGGGGCCAGGCACCAGTGGCTTAGGCCTATAGTCCTGGCTGCTCAGAAGGCTGAGATCTGAGGATCACCATTCAAAGCCAGCCCACATAGGGAAGTCCATGACTCTTATCTCCAATTAACCACACACACACACACAGGCAATGAACTTGACAAAAGCTATTAAGAATTTAATGTGTGTAATATGAGTGAAAGAGAAGGCTTTATGCTCAGATTGGGTCTGAACTGAGCTATAAATGGCACTTTTAATAATGTTTCAAAAAGCCCTTCATAAGAGAACCAAATCAAAAGGTTTCTGGCCATGCTAGTGTGAGATTCTAAATACAAATCCAACAGTTATGTGCATAACTGGATCCCAGAAGATCAGAGAGCTAAAGGAGGTTCCCAGTGGGGATGAAAAACTGTGAGTCGCCAGAGAAGGGAAGGTTGTGAAGGTGTCTTCCCGGGCTCTGAGCCCTGTCATTCGGCGCACACCTGGGAGGCATGGGCAGTGTTTGAGGCCAGTCCTGGCACTGTGCCAGGCTCTGCAGGATACCTGTCCTGAATGAGCTTCCGACAGAGCATGCGGCTGTGGGCACCCTGGGCGCGAGCAGAACGGACCGGAATGCATTGCAGAAGGAAATGGAGCTGTAGTTGATAGTAAAATGGCCGATGAAGACGTCATTAATTCCAACTGAACTATGTGCTTCTCACAGGCTCTGGCATTTCATTTAAATCAGATGTGGATATCCATCGCTGATAAGGGCAGAAAGGGCTGAAGGCCCAGGGTGGGCAATCGCAGGAGATAGAAAAGTGAATACAAAATGCCATCATGGAGCAGGCAAGAGTCCACATATACAGTACAATCCCCAACAGCCAGAGCATAAATGCTACTTAAGGAGACTCACATGGACTCACCCAACGGAAGCGGCAGCCCAGCTGGGACTGTGGAAGTTGAGGCTTTGCAGACGTGTCTAGCAGTACAGCTGCGCTTACTCTACCAATCTGGGAAGTGGCTTGCATGGTTACTTTTCTCAGGGCTGAGACCAAAATACCTACCATAAATAAATCAGGAGAGGCAAGGTTTGTTTTGCTCACCATTTGAATGGTGGAGCCCGCAGTTGCTTGGACAGAGAACATCATGACTGAGGGAATACATGATGGACAAGCCTTTTTGCCTCATGGTGCTCAAGAGGCAGAGAGAGGGCCAGGAAGTGGCAGGGGCAAGACAGTCCAAAGAGCCTGCCCCAGCGACTGCATCCTCCAACGAGGCTCCACCCCCCCAAGCTTTCCACAGCTCCCAAAGAGCATCACCATCCGAGGACCAGGGCCTCACATTCAGATCAGCGCATGCTAGACTAGACTAGAGAAAAGGAAGGCGCGAACTGAGGAGCTAGGCTGTTATGCCTGTGAATTCTCACTTGAGGAAAAAATAATTAGACCCGCTAAGTCTCTGTTCCTACCCCCATGGCATTAACCTCAAATTAAGTGAACAAACCATGACCTCAGCAGTGAAATCCTAAGTCTAGTAGTATAGCATAAGCACAGACATAAAATCCAATGATTGGTAATGACTACTAAAAATTTACCTTGTTAAACCAATGACCTTGTTACACTGGTAAACTGTTTACCACCGCATACCGGCCATGGTCGAGTGATACACAGCCTACAAATGGAAGGTTTTTTACTTAGCATATCTAAGAGATCTGTATTTCCAAGTGGCAGAATTCTGCTGTTGAATAGTTTACTATTTAAAAACCATACATACATGCAAATACAGATTCATACATGTAAATATACACACCTGTTGCTTTCTCTATAGGAGGTATTCTGGGATAGTTCTTGATGTGGCTAGCCTAGTTTGTACTGGAGTGGTTGATATTTGAAAATGCCTGAACTTCAATCAAAAATAATCATTAGAGATATGACATAACTGAAGATTTCAAACTTCCATTTTCAATTCTGTATTTCCGAAGTTCCACAACTTTTTTTTTTAAATCATGCATCATCAAGCAGAGATATGTTAAAAAAAAAAAAAAGCACACACATGGAAATGCTTAAGGAAGAATACACTAGGTAGCCAGAAATACCAGAAGGAAAATGACCAGATTTCTTTCTGTTATGGAAGAAGAGATTGCAGTGGGTCTGGATTTCTACAGGGCAAGAGCCATCTGTTCCTATGCATAGCAGATCCAGTGCCACCCTCCCCCAACTACTCCCTAGTGCTGGTCTCAAGCATCAGGACACCAGATAGTGTTTCAAACCAACAGGATAATATTCAATATTAAACACCATGGGGGGTTGCTTTTTGTCTTAATTTTAACTTTTTGTTAGTTTCCTTTTAAAAAGAAGCGTGCATGAGCATAAATTTATTATGAGCCTCCTCTTAAATCCATTCCTTGCAGCGCTCAGCAATTATTTCTCCCCTTCTATCCAGATGATCAGGGGGAAAGTTACCATCTGGATGTCGTAAGAAAACGGCTCGTTTCTGAGGCCTGCCTGGAGCCAGTGGAACCTGTGCAATCCGGCTGGAGCTGGCTAAGGTGGACGTGGTCACAGTGGCTCAGAGAGCAGCCTCTCAGACCCCTTCTCCCCTGCCCACTCTTCACTGCGGGATTCCCTTGGTCTGCCCAGGATTAGTAACACGCCACCCCTCTGTAAAGGCACGTTACCCATATCTGGACAGCTCTAACCATCATAACTTCTTGTTTAATCTATCTTGAAACCTGCTTCCTGTGACTTTGGCCTCTGTGACCCTGTGTCAACATTGGAGACTATGCCACACAGAATCTAGAATATTCCAAAGTACCGACCATAAGTGCATCAATTACTACCCTCTCATACGTGGAAATCAACCCTCATTTCACTTTTTTATCTCAAACATTAAATGGATAACTTGGTTAGAAGAGTCACTCTCATTCAGCCTTCTGAACATCCTGCTTTTCTCTTCAATGTAAATAGATAAGCTCTTCATGTTAAAACTGCTTTAGACTTATGGGAAAAGTTCCTAGATAAGAGCAGATTGCCCAACCCATGATCCCTTATTTCTAACATCTCACCTGGCTGTATCCTTCATTCCAATTAGTGAACTAGACTGATCTCAAATTACTAATCCATGCAGGCTTCCTTAGTTTATAACCTACTATCTAGTAACTCACTTTGACTCATTCTTGACTATGACAACTTCTGAGGCAAAATTTTTTTGGTCGGTCATGGGGTTTGAACTTGGGGCCCAGGCACTGTCCCCAGACTGTTCTGCGCAAGGCTAGCACTCTACCACTTTTGAGCCACAGTGCCACCGTCTGAGGTTTTTTTTTTTTTTCTTTTCTGACTCTGACACTTGGGAGAAATGCTTGTAGATGGTAGATCATCCTCCAAGTAGAATTTCTCTGGTCTCTGATAGTTTCAGAAGCCACAGAGAGGCACTCCTACGGCGTGTCAGCTGCACCCACATCCAACGTGACTGCTGACTGCTGGCCCCGACCTCCATTTCACTTGGTGAGATGATGGTTGTAATGTTATCCACCCCCAACCTGCTTGGAAACCCCGTGGTCACACAGGACCCAGAGCCTGGGTGTAAAGAATGCTCAGTTATGCTCAGTTATTCTCCCCAGAGAGTGAATTCATTTGTACGAATTACATGTGGATATTTATTTTAGTTTTCCACTTATTATTTTAATTATTTGTATCATCAATATAGACTTGTGGCTATAATTTACATGTGGGGTTACTAGCCAGTACTAGATTTGTTGAGTCTGCTGTTGGAGTTGTTCTGTCTTTGGCTATTAGTAGCTCTTTATTTGGCTCATACATTTCTTTGAAACACCTTCATCATTGAGTAGGTTTACCTGTTTTTGTTTATTCATTTGTTCAGTTATTTCCTTAGTTTCAGGTATTACAAGATGTTCTATCGAGGTTCATCTTGTACAGTTCCAGGCTTCCAGCAAAACTTCCTCAACTATTCAGTTCCAGAGTACTTCCTAACCACATCAGATCAATACCCAGGTGAGAAACAACTTCATTAACCACATCACCATGCTAATGAAGTTGGTTTTAAATTTATTCATGAGTGTGTGAGAGAGAGAAAGTGTGTGTAAGTGTGTATAAGTGTACGTGTTACTGGGAATTTAACATAGTGCTTCAGGCAAGCTAGGGAAGAACTTTACCATGTAAAATATGCCTCTTGCCATTTTACTTTGTTTTGTTTGCCCAGGTTGACCTCAAACTTGAGAGCCTCATGCCTCCACCTCCTGAGAAGATATGATTACAGGCACATGTCCTCATGCTCCGTTTGACTGTATTCCTGTAGACTCAAAGCATTTCCAAAGGTAAGCAGACCAGTGTCTTTTCTCTCATCTCATTCAGTGACATTATTGATAAAGTTGTAATATAGGCTGAGCATCAGTGGCTCCTGTCTGTAATCTTAACTCATCAGGAAGATGAGATCTGGGGATAGTGGTTCAAAGCCAGCTTAGACAGAAAAGTCTGCAAGCTTCTTATCTCCCACTAACCAACAAAAAGCCAGAAGTGGAGCTAGAGTGCTAGCCTTGAGCAAAAAATAAAACTCAGAGGCAATATCCAGGCCTTGAGTTCAAATTTCACAACTGGCAAAAAAAAAATGTAACAAATTATTTTTTGAACAGAATTCTATTCTATCATGGAAATCCTCAAAGTAATAGTATATATTTTTAAGTAAGTCTTGATGTACACCCCAGGCTGGCCTGGAATTCACTATACAGTCAAGGCTAATATCAAAGTCATGATCCTCAAAGCTCGACCTTCAAGCTGGATTACACATGGGTGCCACCATACCCAGCGTAACATTTGCGTTTATTAAGATCCCCGTATGGTGTCAAATTCTGTGGACTGCGATCCAGTATGTATTTCAGTATGTATCCATCATACAGAATCATTCAAATACCCTAAAATCTTTTCTGCCCTTCCTCTATTCAACCCTCTTTGCCTCCTCTGAACCTCTTGTAGCCACTGACAGTGTTCTCCCTCTCTGGAGTCTTGCATTCCCAGCATGCCCTGTAATTGAAATCACATAATAATGTTGTCTTTTCAGATCATCTGCTTTCATGTAGCAATATGCCTTTAGGATGCAACCGTTTCTTCGGAGGCATGAGAGCTCATGTCTTTGATTGATAAATAATATTCCGTTTTATCGTACAGACGTGCCACAGTTTATCCATTCTACCATCGAAAGACATCTGATTTCTTCCAGTGTTTTAGTGATTCTGCATAAAGCTGAAAGAAATTTCACAGGCAGGATTCTGTTTGACTGAGTTGGGTAAATGCCTCTGACAGCAATTGCCAAGCCGTATGTTAAGACTGTTTTGCTTTGGAAGAAATTTCCCAAGTGTCTTCTGATGTGGGTGTACCACTTTTACATTTTCTACTGGCAATGAGTGGGGGTTCCTGTTGCTCTATAGCAAGTGCTACTGAGACTTTCGGATTTGGGTCATTCTAATCAGCTCCATAATACTGTTTTAACACACATAGACTAATGGAAAGGTTATGCATCTTTTCCTATGCTTATTTAACATCTGTATTATCTTCTTAAAGAAGTCTAGTCATATAATTGCACAAAAAAATCAGGAGTAAAATATCTTACTTTTCTATATGAAGTTCTTTGTTAATGATAGGGTATTTGCAGATATTCTTTACCAATGTGGGGAAGAGATAAGTAGAGAGAGAGCGAGAGAGACAGACAGACAGACAGACAGACAGATATATAGCTATAGATGCCCTGAGAAGCAACCCCACTATGTGCTCTGTCACTGAGCAACATCTTTAGCTCTATTTATCATTTTTATGATCACAAGTATTAAATTCTGTGAAATACTTTTTCCGCATCAATTAGTGGAATCATATAATCTGCATTCCCAAGCCTGATAATACAGCATCTCTCTATCTTTTAAAGTATGGGAGCTTTTGCTCCTTATATTTCATATCCTTATGACATGAACAGTACGTCCCTCATTTCTACGAATCTAGGCATCTTATGAATTAATTCTATAGTACCCTGATTTCAAATTTGTGCTTGCTGTTCACAAAAAGGCCCAAATCTGTGTTCTCTCGCCAATTATTCTGAGGTACCTCAGCTCCCTGCATCTACATATGGAGCCGTATTAGCCCTCTGCATATGGTGTCACACTTGTTCTCATGAAACTGAGCCGCATGCTGATTCAGTAAGCATGAAGAGTGCCTTCCACCTGCAAGTTTGTGTTCTAAGTACCGAGGATTATGTAATGAACAAAGCGGACCATGACTTTCTTCTCATAGCCTTGTACTGGATAACACCGTGTAGGCTGTAAACAGGAACTACATTTCCCATAACTCCATTCTTCCCTAGTTCTGAGATGAGCGGGCACTTGGAGAATTTCTGTACACTGGAAAAGTAAAACAGCGACACTGCCGGGATTCCTGCAGGCATCTCTCTTGAATCTGTGGGCTGTGGGCTCACAGTGTTGGGGTTCTCACTTGTTGGCACACAGTGGCTACCTGGGCAGCGGTCCTTCGACAGCTTTGTTCTTTCATTGTTGCGGGCACCTGCGTTACTGAAATTGGAAAAATGGCGGTTCCAGTTTGTCCTTGCTTTTCCTGTTTCACACCCACCCCTTCTCCTTGACTTCCTGTCATGCTATCAGTTCCAGAATCACCTACGGTCAAATCCCTGTAACAAATGAATTCATATTATTCTGAGGGCATCCAGCCTCTGTATCTGAACCCTGACCTCACTGATACAGGAGCTCACTCTTTACTTCAAACCAGAGCAAACGCTTTTCTTCAAACTATGTGTGAGTCAACCTAGATGAAATAATTTTTCAAACAACACGAATTCATTTGGCCATGCTATTATATGTGCCACATTTCCACATATGATCTATGAGAACATCGTTAGGGGCTTTGTAAATACCTATCTAAAATCAGAACTACAATACCTATAGTTTTCCCTGGTCTAGAAGTCATGGAAACACATTATAAGAGCAACAAATGAGGTTAATTTGGCATGATTCCTAGTGATTACCATTTCTGTTTCTCAGAGTTGACAAGGTACCTGTTTAATAATTCCTCCCAGAATTTTATAGGAAATTGCTGTCAGGTTCTCTACCTAGTAATTTTCAGGATTCATCTCTTTCTCTCTTTGAAAAAAAAATGGCACCTCTCTGACTCCCTGTGATTCTCTAGATTACTGGCAGTGCCTCTAATCACAGCTATAAATTCTTTCTGTACCCCAAGGATGTAATTTGTCTGACCCTGGAGAGTTGTATTAATTCAAAGCCGTTTGATGTGCTCTTACTGTTTCTTGTCAAGAGACTCTTACCAGCTGTGAGCTAAGGTCTATTACACACTCGCTCTGACCAAGGAAAAACAAGTTGGGTACAGCCCGTAAGGAACCAGGGCGCCCCATGTGGGGACATCATGGTGCTTCCCAACACTAATGTGCATGTA
Source organism: Dipodomys ordii (assembly GCF_000151885.1). Taxonomy (NCBI): domain Eukaryota; kingdom Metazoa; phylum Chordata; class Mammalia; order Rodentia; family Heteromyidae; genus Dipodomys; species Dipodomys ordii. Next base: position 3,716,812 of record NW_012267335.1, on the reverse strand, counting down.
ATTACGCACAGGCTCCTGAAATCAGAGCGTGCTTCAACAGGTGACAAGATCCACCTGAGATTCTCCTACATGGTCCAGTGAGGTCGGATCACTTGTGGAATCGTGAGCAGACTGCGGGAAATGGAGGCATGCTTGTGGGGAATCGAAAGGAGCTTCAAGGCCCATCACTGGCACTGCCTCCCTTGGGTATTGGAAAAGTCTAGAAATACAGAACATTCTTAGTGGGTACAAGAAGGCTAGGTTGCAACTAAGAAGCATGTGGAAGACTGGGCACAGTGAGTCAGACCTGTAATCGCTGCTATGCTGAGGTCACAGTATGAGGCCAGTCCAGGCAGAAGCATTCACCAGACTCTTTCTTCACCTGTAGCACCTGTTCTCTGCAGGACAGACTGGGAGAATGAAGATCCCCAGCCAGCCTGGGGTCTGTCTCCCTGGAGGAAAGCTGTTTGACCCTAGCAAAAATGGGAAGCCTAAAAGTGGGCTCGGGTGCTCACCCAGGTGGAAAATGATACCCTATCCTAAAAACCAGCAAAAAATGGGTCTGGAGGTGAGGATGAAGTGGTAGATGCCAGCCTAACAAGGCCTGAATTCAAGCCCAACACTGCCAAAGCAAGAAAAAAACATTTTTAAAAAAGGCTAGAGGGGTTACTCAAGTGGTAGATCAGCTGCCTCGTAACAGCAGGGCTGTGAGTCTAAATCGCTAAAGAAAACATACTCACATATGCATTTCTAGCAAAGGACAAAGAAATTTCTATCTGCCCCCCTTGCCCCCCCCCCCTCTCTCTCTCTCTCACACACACACACACACACACACACACACGAGATCTAAATCTGCACAAGGTTTGGGTAATTTTTGTGGTTTTCCTCATTCTAATTACTCAACTTGTATGTAATAATGCAAGTTTGATAGAACTTCCTACAGTTGTGGGCCTTTATGTGTGATAGTCAGATTCCAGGTGACCCAACACCCGCACCCCCGAGTACTTCCCACCTCTTGGTGTTGAGGTAATGGTATAAATTCCACCCCTGTGACTTGCTCTAAAATATGGTAATGGCAATTGACTTACAGCAGACTGGAGCTGGGGAAGAAGGGAAAGCGATGGAGACAAAATTCTCCTGCAGCTCTGCAGAAGCGGTCACAGGAGCCATGGTGCTGTGGAGGACCACTAATCCTCAGAAGCTGAAGTCCTCAGTCCCTTGGTCTCTCCTTTTTTCCCTTGGAAAAGGATTCTGAGTGTTGGAAGAGAAGGCTTCCCCACCAATACCTGGACTAGAGCAGGTGAGCCTTGGAATTCAGCTAAGCCACGGGCTGACTGCTGGCTTTGAGAAAAGGTGACATTATTCATGTGTGTTATGTTACACCACCACCACTGTGGCCCTTTGAGCACACAAGAAAAGCAATCGCTTATGCAATCCTATGACTCCTCTGGATGGCGGAGCATTCCTATAGCTAGAGTCCACACAGGGGATGGGGATCCAAGTGGCCAGGAAACACAACAGGAAGGGGGAAAGGAGAGGAGATAATTGTGTCAGCCTTTTGCTTAGTCTTCTTTAAAGGCACTTAGAAATCCAAACATCATGGGAGATGAGGGTTCGTGGTATAAGGTTCAAGTCAGTGATTTATAAGCCAACTTCTGGAATAAAATCATCACATGGTAAATGTAAACCACCAAGGGTATACAGACCAGAGAAGGTTACAGGAGAAAAACAGACATGTGCACATTAATGGTATATGTTTACTATCAGAAAATGTTTCCTTCCATCCTTTCTATGAGTCTATGACTCCTACTATTATTTTTATTATCTGGTACCAATGTAGTACGCCTGAGGTTGGTACAGTGACGGCAGCCTTCCTCCGTCTTCCTGAATTCCACACTGACAAGATAGAAAAACGTGGCTGAAGCCAAGAGATGCTTTCCCTCTGCCCAGAGACCAGGAGACTGAATTCCACTTTTAAAGAACAGACAACTGGATGTATAATTGTAATCAAATAAACAAGGCAAGGAAAGACATGAAAGAAGTAAATTAATGGTCACCGTGACAACATGGAAGAAAGAAAAGAGATTTTTGAGGGAGTCCAAGCCTGAAAATATTGACATGGCAGGTCTGAGAAGAGGTGTTAAAACCCACAGTGCTCTTTAGAGGGAAGAGCTCATATTTATTAAATAAATATCATTCCTTCCATATTCACAGCCACGGAAGAGTAGGGCACGTCCTGGCACCTCAGTGACAGCTTGAATAAGTTCAGGTTCATTGAAGATGGAATTACATCTTTTCTTTAAAGTGGACATTATTTTCACAGTTTATTAATGTCAGTTCCATAAAGCTTAAGTATCTGTACCTTCACATATGATAAAACCGAGGAAGATTTCTTGTCTCTGACCTTCAACAAAATCCCCAAAGACTGGTAATGAGAGCTTCAACTAAAATTCATTATCAAAGGAAATGGGGAGAAAAGATGGAGCCACATGAATTTTCAAGGAGAGAATCAACAAGACTAAAAAGAACAAAGTACAGCGTGATGAGGGAAATTGCACTGAAAAACATGGTTAGCTCAATTTGATGCATGCTAAGGACACATCCCTTTAGCACTGAGAAGTTAAGACAGCCGTAAACTCTGGGAAAAGAATTTTCCAGTTAAACCAAAATTCAATTCTGTCTAGACTGAATCTGATCATAATGTACTTCTCATAAAGGTGTCAGATGCTGTGTGATTGTATTTTGGGGGGTTGTGAATGTAAAATTAATGAGGATATAGAGAATTGTCTATGAGCTCCTTTATCTCAAGACCTTAGAGGTTTGGAGAAATCAATCTCCTAATACTAAATCTGTGAGCTCCAAAGTGTGATAGCAATGCATGACATAATTTCTTTCACACTTTGCATGCATGTGAAATAGTCATAAACCTGGGCAGATGTTCAAGAAGATAGTGCTGAGGTTACATGTCAGATAGTGTTCAGAAAGTGGCAGGGGATGGGGGGAGGAGTCAGGTATGTCATTCATCCTACAAGGATAGCTAAGAAACTCCCCCCTCACAATCATAAGGAAACATGTACTTTTCCTGCCATTCACAAGTTCACCTTCCGTGGTGAGTCATCCTCCTAGCACTGACCCTAAGAGCGGAGATAGGGCTCCCATTGGCCCTCCTCCCTCTATAGATGGAAATAAGAGGAGACAGCTTTCAGTCACTCTGTGAATAAGGACCTCATATTGCCAGAGTTGTTTATCAGAGAATCAGTCGCTTCAGGAGACGAGAACTTGTCTGCCACTATCTTAAATAACATGCAAATATAAAGTATAAAGTTGTGGTTGGATTTGATGAGTCTTTGCTATTTGTGACTTCGCAAAACTAGAGAAGTATAGAAAAACCAAAGTTCAGTGATTGGATTGAAGAAGAGAAGCTATGGCTCTTGTGGGAACAACTCTTGGCAAACTTGTGTGCAAGGGTTTTATACCTAAAAGGTGTGTACTCACCTCCCGTGCTCCTGGACTGGCAGGATTAGCATCATGCAAATGGCAATATTGCCAAAAGCTATCTACAAATTCAATGCAATACCCATCAATAGCCCAACAACATTCTTTAATGAAAAAAAAGCATCCAAAAGTTCATGTGGAATAATAAAAGACCCCAAACAGCAAAAATAATCCTTAGCAGGAAAAACAATGCTAGAGGAATATCAATATCAAACTTCAAACTCTATTATAAAGCCATAGTTACAAAAAAAAAAAAACAGCTTGGTACTGGCACATGAACAGGCCTGAGAACCAATGGAATAAAATTGAAGATCCAGAAATTATCCCACAGACCTATGGCCACTTAATCTTTGATAAGGGAGCCAAAATCATCAGATAGAAGAAAGACAGACTCTTCAACAAATGGTACTGGCAGAATTGGCTATACACATGCAGAAAACTGAAGTTAGATCCTTATATATTACCGTGCACCAGAATCAACTCCAAATGGATCAAAGACCTGCAGGTAAGATCTGATACCCTGAAAATATTACAGGAAGGGATAGGGGATATACTAGGGCTCCTTGGCACCAGTTAAAGCTTCCTAAAAAGATCTAGATACACAACATATCAAAGAAAGGCTAGATAAATGGGATCACATTAAACTACACAGCTTCTGCATGGCAAAGGACATAGCTAGCAAAATAAACAGAAAGCCCACACATTGGGAGAAGATCTTCACTAGCTATACAATAGACAAGGGTCTCATATCAAAAATATACCTAAAGCTCAAAAAATTAAACCCCTAAAAACAAATCCTCAAAGAAACAACCACCCCATTATAAGTGGGCCAAATAATTAAAAAGAAACTTCTCTGGAAAGAAAATAAGAATAGCCAATAGACACATGAAGAAATGTTCAACATCTCTGGCCATATAAGAAGTGCAAATCAAAACTACATTAAGATTCCACCTCACCCCAGTTAGAATGCTCCTTGTCAAGAAAACAAATAAGTAAATGCTGGTAGGGATGTGGCCCCAAGGGAACACTACTATACTGTTGTTGGGATTATAAACTTGCTCAAACTCTCTGGAAAGCAGTATGGAGGTTCCTCAAAAGAGTCCACATAGAGCTCCCCTAGGCCCAGTAATCCCACTCCTGGCATTTACCCAAATGATCACAAACAAGGCCACACTAAAGCTACAGCACAACTATGTTCATTGAAGCATTATTTACCATAGCTAAGATATGGAACCAACCCAGATGCCCCTCAGTAGATGAATGGATCAAGAAAATGTGATATATATACACAATGGAATTCTATGGTACATCCAAAAGAATGACATCACCCCATTCATAAGGAAATGGAAAGACCTGGAAAAAATTATACTAAGTAAAGTAAGCCAGACCCAAAGAAACATAGGCTCCATCATTTCCCTCATTTGTAATAGTCTATGTCTAGACAGTCTTAACAGAGGCTCACAATAGCTCAATAGCTATAAACAAATGACCATATAAAATTATACTAATCGAAATGACTCCAAGATATAGCAACAAGAGGATTGCTGCTGTTGTTGTTGCTTTTAATGTACCATGTGAAGTTATTTCTTTTTTTCTTTCATTTTTTCCTTTGGTTTATTCCCTGTGGTCACTGTTTTTTATTTGATACACTGTATCTTGAATATATGTTTATCTGATTCAGGGAAGGGAAAGGGAATCACAAAATGGTAAGACAAAGGGTGAACCAATGGCAATACTCAAAAGACACTATGTTGGAAATGAACTTTACACCTTGTGGGGAGGGGAGCTGGGGGAGAGGGAAAGTGGGAGAAAATGAGGAGGGCCAATGGGAGCCCTATCTCCGCTCTTAGGGTCAGTGCTAGGAGGATGACTCACCACAGAAGGTGAACTTGTGAATGGCAGGAAAAGTACATGCTTAAAAATGTGCAATAGGGTAAAATGAAACCCAGTGAAAATATACTTTCCATGAGGAAATAAACATTAAACAATAAGAATTCAATTACTGCCCTTTAAAGAATTACTACAGAAAGGCCATCGCTTTACTTGCTGGTTTCTGGTTCGGCTGGAATGAGTTATTCCCTCTTTTTATCTTGCTAACCTTTCTCAAAGTAACCTTATTTCAAATTAAATTGGATATCTTCCAGATTGGCAGTATTTATGTTATGGGGAGTAGTATCGAAACACTATGCGCAGACAATTTTTATTAACCTGGCTTCTTTTCCTCGCTTTTCTCTTAGTTTTTTAGTTCCCAGTTTCATTTTTATGTATCCCTTGTGGAAGATTAATTTTTTAAATACCACATTTTGCCACCTTGGGATTATGATAAACAGAAATTTAGAATCTTCTGTGTACTCTGTGAAACATTAAAATGACAAAGAAATATGCATTAGAAAGGAGAATGTTATAATACAATTATGTTGCATAGTACCTGTTCTCCTCAGTCCCCCTCAGTGGGCTCCGTGTCCAGCATGCTGGAATCAGGACACCAGATAGACAGTGTGTGGAGGCAGGGGAAAAGGAAGGAGGGAGGAGGGGGGGAGAAAAGTTGATTTACAAGAATAAGGAACTAGACATGCTAGCATATATCTGTAATCCCAGATATTCAGGAAGCAGAGGTGAGAAGACCAGGGTTCAAGACCAGCTATAGGCAAAAGTACAAGACTATCTGAAAAAAAAAAACTAAAGGTAAAAAGTGTTAAAGATGTGGTTAGAGAGAGCTCGCTTAACCAGTAAAGACCACCATGAGTCCAAGCCCCAGTACCACCAAAAATAATAAATAAGATATGGAGAAAGACAGACCAACATATAGTAATCAAAGCAAATCTGGAAGAGCCTTGGAACATTATCAGACATAAAAGGAGAAATTACAGTGATAAAGTGACTAAGGATCTAGGATCTAGGGGAACCTAAGAGTCCTCAACGTGCAAGCCCCTAATAGAAAACTTTCCATGAAGAGCAAGGCAAAAACTGGTAGAACTTCAAGGATAAATAGAGTAACACATCTTGCTTGATAATCAATAGAACCAGCAGGTAGAACATCAGGAAGGAAATACCCAAACTAAATGGCACAATCAATCAACTTGATCCAATTAAGATGTATAGACCACTTCAACCTACTACAGCAGAACACACACCCTCTAAGGTTTTCATGACTATAAAATATACCTGAATATTTTTAAATATGGATCATACAAAGTATGCATCAAATGTAAAATGATGTAAACTAGAAATAAATAAAAATGTAACTGGATATTAAACAATACATTTGTAAATAATGTGATTCAGAAAAGTCTCAGAAATTTTGAAACAAAAAATAAATGTGTTACTAAAGTTTGCGTGCTGGATGTATAGCCATACTTAAGAGATTATAGTACTAAAAGTGTTTGGTAAAAAGAGCAATCTAAAAATAAATACTATAAGTTTATATAAACAAAGTAACATTTTCATACATAACAGTGTTATTAGTGATATGAAGAAATATGTCAGGCCACCACCAGACATGTAGATGCAGATTGAAGCCAGTCTCAAAAGAGCCCATATTATTTGATTCTAATGATATGATATTCAAAAAAAGTCAAGACTATAGAGACATTTTAAAAGTCAGTGGTTGCCTGGGGTTAAGAAGGGAGCAGGGAGGGGTGAACAGGTAACGTTTATAGGCTTTTTAGGGGTGATTCAAATACTTTATGTGATACTTGACGGTAGATTAATAATATTATACATTTTAAACCCATACAAGATGTAGTGCAAAGAGGAAGTCTCGGTGAATGTACCCTTTTGAATCAATTATTGTAGAGGTCAGGGTATCCAAGAAGGTGATGAAAACGATGATGAGAGAATATAAACATACGAAGCAAACACGGCAAAGGAAATAATGGAAAAGATGCTGGCATGAGTGGTTTTGAAAATACAAGACTATGAGAGGAAAGACTGTTCCATAATCGATTAAGAAAAAAACTGTTCTCACAGGAAAACAAGTGAACCATCCTGATACAGCTGTGCATGGGCACTGGACCTGAACCACTGAGCAACTTGGTAGGAAAGATGGGGGCAGGCCGGGTTTCTTAATGTTGGAATGGGAATTTAGAGAGAAGCAAAGCAGATGCATGATTTTATGTGGTAATGGATTAGAACTGGTGTCACGTAAGAACTCATGTTACCTTAATATAGATGAAGGGCTTATGTGCAGATGTGTGTGTGCATGGATGAACATACATGCACATGCATGCATGCATGCAGGCAGGCATGCATGCAACCAAGCTAATACAGGTAGTTCTTTGCTCTGTCAACTAAATGGATGTGACAAAATGACACCCCAATAAAAACAAAAGTCTCCTGTAAAAGGCATCTGGACTCTTTGATGGAATATCACAGTCTAGACTACAGCAAGAAACATGAGACACTGTAAAGCAGTAAATACTATAAAGCAAGACCAAAGGCCCACATTGATGAACATACATCTAAGGAGGGCATGCTTTGGTCAAAGCTGAAATAATTCTGTATGTGTGGGGGGCATCCTGCAGCTTGAATTTGGGGTCTGGGGGTGATCCCTGACCTCTGTTGTTCAAAGCTACTGCCCATCCCTGAGCCACAGCTCCACTGGTGGTTTTTCAGAAGTTAATTAGACTTTCCTGCCAAGACAGCTTCAAACCAAGATCCTCAGATCTCAGCCTGTGGAGTAGCTTGGATTACAGGCATGAGCCATCAGCACCCAGCTAAAGCTGTAATGATTTAAGCACTCTTGTATAACATTTAGTATTTTGGTACAACATAACCCAGAGTATAAATAATCCACAAATCCATATTGAGATAAATAACAAACAGTAAAAGAAGGGTAAGAGACATATTCCAAATAATGATGTAAAAATTCCACCAGAAAAATTATTCTGTGAACACGGTGACTTCCTTCCAAAGGAACAGAATGAAATGATGGGGGAGGGGGTGGGAAGAACTCTGTACAAAGAGCCGAAAACCAGCCAGCTGCTCAAGGTCCATCTCAATAGTGATAAATCACCTTGACAGCATGTCCCCTCAATATGATGTAACAGCAATGTCACTTCAGCTCTGCTATCTTCTTCCCTCTCCCAAAACACAGATTCCTCCCGAGAAATCATGAGCACATTTCAGACAAGGCTAAATTGGGGACACTCTACAAAAGACCTGCTGGCTCTCAGAATGGTCAAGGTCACCAAAAACAAGAAGAGGGGAAACTGTCCCAGGAAAGCCATGCCCACAGCCCTGGACATTACAAAGCTTCTGGTAATAGCAATGTGTCTGCATGTGCTCATTAATAACTTCAAAAATTAGTGAAAACAGGGTCAATAGTGCACAGGGGTAGAAGGAAATGCTGTCCTCAATTTTGCTATAAATCTGAAACACTTCTTAACATAGAATGTTTTAAAATAAATACCAGGTTTAGGATGACAAGATGCATCCCACTGCTAAAATCTGAATGCGCCTCACCCAAAGCACATGCTGGAAACTGAACCCCACAGGGCTTGAGCTGTCAGCCTCGTGGGAGCTGTGTGGCCCTGTGAACTGGGCATCTGGGGGAGTTAATGCTTCGATCATGGAGGTGTGTTCCCTGGGATAGGACCCAGTGCCTTCTCTCTGTGTCTCTGTCTCATTCTGCCCCTTTCTATTTCTGGATGTCTCTCTGTCTCTCTCCCTCTTTCCCTCACTCTCTCTTCTTCCCTCCCTCCATTCATCCTCTCTGGCTACATCCCAGGATCACCCCACAAGACTCTCAGTGATGCCAGCATCTTGATATTGCAATTTTCAGCCTCCAGAACTATGAGGTTTTCTTTTCCCTGTGAGTTTCCCAGACTCATATATAAAGATATTGATATTCCGAGTTCTACATCTGATTTCTAACTTACTTTATGATATTGGGCAATTTTCTAGGCCTTAGTTTATGTAACAGTGTAATTTCAATCTTTATTGTAGACGAAATATTATTTTGGTTCTTAAGGGATAAAATATCTTACAGGAGTTGTTACTCTCCCCACCCCCCAAAAAACCCTGCTGTCAAGACGGAAGGGGGGAGATACACATTTTGAAATACTTTAATAATCTATAGTAAATAATAAATATAATTTTAATTAGTAAAGACTTGAACAAGAAAAATATGTTGAGGAGACACGATTGTAATATTCAGACAGTAGGAAAGAGAGGAAGTGTGGTGGCAGAAATAGTTCAGATGGACCAGAGAAAGGACCCAGAGTTCAGATGGGAATCATTGGAACATTTCCAACTGTAGAATCCTAAAGTCAGCTTAAGAAATGGGACATTACCCCTACTTGCAAACTCCAAACAAAGGCTGGGCAGAGAACCTTATAATATTCTCAGTAACAAATTATTCAGAGAGTTAAAGTAAATATAAATTAAAATATTGATATTAATAACTTTAATAATGCATCTTTATTCCAAATATCTGGAGGTATTTCTCAAGTTTAATTAAAATTCTCATTCTTGAAAGTGGTAAATGTGTGAGCTAAAAATTCCTATATAAAAGAGTAAAACATGGGCTTTGCAAGGCAGATCCGAGACACCAATCTGAATTGCCTGAAGTTTTAGAGCAGGGCTCTTTCTCTCTTGGTTCAATAAAGCTTAAAGGAAGTCAGGCACAGTAGCTCATGTCTGTAAATTCCAGCCCTCAGAGACAGAGATGGGAGAATCTTGAGTTCAAAGTTAGCCTGGACTACCTCAAAATAAAACAAGTGAAGATACATTTTCAAAGCTGGTGGACTCAGGCTGGGAAGGTGGCTCAGTGGTAGAGTGCTTGCCTTGCATGCATGAGGCCCTAGGTTTGATTCCTCAATGCCACATAAGCAGAAAAAGCCAGAAGTGGTGCTGTGGCTCAAGTGGTAGAGTGCTAGCCTTGAGCTGAAGAGCTGAGGGACAGTGCACAAAAAAAAAAAAAAAAAGCTGGTGGACTTATATTGGGAAAAGAAACACAAAACGTGGTTTAAAAAAAGAACCTGGTATGTTTAAATATTAAATAAATGTTAAACTACTTTATTATTTTTATATTTAGTTTATAGATATCCATTGCTATATGATCCTTGTAGCACTGCATATTGTTTTAAATTAACTGAAAACAAACCAGGTGCTTGGAGTAGCCTATTTTTCTTCTCCTTTCAAAAGGAGAAGATTAAGTTGGATGTTGCAAATGGGTGGCCTAGTTCATAACCGTACTGAGTCACCCCACCCCACTTCTAGCATGGAGCCCCAGCTCCACCACAACAACTGTGGTTGTTACTTGTGCACACTGAGGAATGGACGTTCAAGAACAGCAGGGATGAGGCCTGACACGGGCGCAAAACCTGAGCCTCTGCCCGCTGCTTTCACAGACATTATCCTTTGACTTTGGCCTTCGTGACTTCGTTTCACTTGATTTCAGCAATTCAGCAAATATCCTTTCTATGGGTGATTCACCAGGAGACAGAAACGGCTTTATGGTTGAGGGTCAGAAATTAAAATAGCAACCATTAAAATGGGATTCTGGCCATAGCATTAGCACCCGGCCCACCTCTCAGACTTTGGGATGAATTTTACCCAAAGCATATAGGCATCCAGTGAGGGGCAGGTAGGTGGGAGGAGGCAGGAATGTGGATACCTCTGAGGTAGAAACCTGTCCACCTGCCATGCCTGCAGACAGTCCCAAGGATCTTGACTTCTCCAGAACTATTAAGCTTTAATTCGGTAACCTTTCTGATTGCTGGAGACCGAACCTAGGGTTTCGCATACTAGGCAAGCACTCGACCAGTGAGCTAACATCCCCAACGCTCAGTGACCATTGCAGTATCTTATCCATAATAAGTTTCCCACTTGCCCAAGGAGTGCTCGAGAACAAGCGTGTTTTGGTCTTCCTGTTCAATAACAGTTATTTTCAAGGCCACAACTCTCCACTGAAGTTTGAAGTCTAGACTCAGATTCTGCCACCTACCTTTCCCTTCGTCCGGTGTTTAAGGCAGTTACTGCCCACGGATGCTCCCAGGCTCACTGCCTAACAAGCTGCTCTAGTACAGCCCTGCACACCCTACAGCCATTCAGAGCAGCCTGGGCTCCCAAGGGTGGGGACAGGGCATGCCCGGGGCTTCCCAAGTATTGCATTTCATAAGTGACACTCCCGAGAACGCCTCAGCGTTAATCCCACTGATGGTGTGGTTCACGGTTTCTTCTTCAAGAGTTACTTTTTATTACTCTTCAGGAAATGTGTTTAGCACTGCATGACTGTCTAGCACATGAGTGGTAAATTCTGCAGTCCTGGACTTCATGTCTGTTCCTCTTGGTTTGTGGAAACTGTTTTAGGAGAAATCAAACAGAGACAGGGTTGACATATGGAAATTATTACCACAGACGAGAAAATGTAACCGCTCAATAGTCATAGCCTCAGGAATATTAAAATGAGTCAGAAGTGGAGGTGTGGCTCAAGAGACAGAGCACCAGCCCTGAGCGAAAATGCCAGCTGAGAGATCATGAAGCCTTGAGTTCAAGCCTCAGTGCCCACACAACAATTAATCAACTAATTCTTTTTAAAAGAGAATGTAAATGTCCTCAGACAGAAAAATCACTGCATTGCTAAGCATGACAGGCTCTCCAGGCCTCAAAGAACAAATGCGGGGAAGACTCTGGCCTTCATCACTGAATTGCTGACATGAAAGTAATGCCAAACTTAAATAGTGCTCTGAATCTCAAAACAGAAAACCAAAGCCCATGACATGTTTAGACACATAAGATGAAAAAGTCACCAAAAGTAAATATCCATGCCTATGCAAACCTTGTCTGTTTCCTAGTCTCAATACCTGTGGTATCCTGAGGAAACTTAGGAGCTGGAATTGCTTTTCTCAAAGAATAAGAATCTTTCTTTACCATACAAAGATGTCCCCTGAAGTAAAAAGAAATGCCATGAGCGGTGAGCCAGTAACATTCTAATTCATTTGTTTATTCTTAAAGATTAAAAAAATATAAAACAGCCAGGCACCGTTGGCTCACGCCTATAATCCTAGTAACTCAGGAGGCTGAGATCTGAGGATTGCGGTTCAAAGCCAGTCCAAGCAGGAAAGTCTGCAAGACTCTTATCTCAAATGAAGCAACCAAAAAACACCCAGAAGTAGAACTGTGGCTCAAGTAGTAGAGGGCTAGCCTTGCACAAAACAGCTCAGGGACAGCGCCCAGGTCCTGAGTTTAAGCCCTAGAACTGGCACTAAACAGCGAGAACAACAAAAAACTAATAACTCACCCACCACCCACTAGAGTATCTACTCCTGGTAACCATTCATCAGAAATGAAAGTTTGCCAATAAAATAAATTATTCTTAGTAACACAGAAGAATTACTTCATACAAAAGTGTCAAAAAAACCCACAATTATGAGAAGTCAAAGTATGGTTGGGCCATTCATTCTTGCATCCACCTGGACCAGAACGCAGTCACCTTAGAAAGTTAGCTATGAACAGAGAAGCAGAACAATGAACAGCTGTTCACTTACCAATGGAAGCTGATAATGGACTTGAAGAGCCAGATTAAGGCCTTGTAGGAAAGAAAACATACCTGGAGAAGGCCTCAAATTCCTACTCAAAGAATAGCAGAAAAACCAAGAACTCTAATTTTTATGCACAGACACTATGATTCCAAACACCAAGCCGAACAGCAAAGTAAAGAAAGTGCAATGCTAAGCACATCATTTTGTTACTAGGACTGACAAAACATTTTTAAAAGGTTGTTGAAAACAAAATCAATACCAAGAAATCAATTGCATCTCTAAACACCAGCAGCAAGAAGTCATAAAAGGTAATAAAGATGCTACTTTTAAAAGACACAAAAAATGCACATAGGAATAAATTTAACAAAATATACATAATGTGATTATGAAATATGATAGCCACACTCAGACTATGACATACAAATAAATAGGCATTAAATGTTCACGAATTGGAAGATTCTGTGTTGGGCAGGTAGCAACTCTTTCTTAATGCATTTGTAGAATTGATGTAACTAAAATCAAAGAATCAGAGGGTTGGTTTTGATGAGGGTGGTGGTCATTTGAATCTATCTACTTACTTGTTTATCTATCTACCTACTGATCAACCTCCTACCTAGATAGCTAAGGCAAGGCATATCTACTAGAAGAGCAACTGGCAAAGATGGGACACAACACTTCTAAAATGACCAAGTTAACTCCAAAAGGTGAGATCTGTCATATCAGGTATCAAAACTTGCAATGGTTAAGCTATAAACAATTAAGAATGTGTCATCTCATCTAGGACAATGAAGATAAGGAATGAACCAACCAAACAGAAGCAGTATATTGTACCAACAATCAGAGACATATGGATGTTTGGTTTACAAAGACTTAAACTAAAGCTCACTAAACAATAATAGGCTGGTCAGTAAAAGATACTGAGAAAAAAATGAAAGGAAAAAAATCACATGAGATTCCTACTGTTGTGTAGCAGCACACACATGCATGCACGCACATATGCACATACATACGCCCACACACACACACACACACAATTCTAGGTAGATTAAAGAACTAAATACAAAAGATAAAACTATAAAAATTGTCAGATGTAAGACTGCCGGGTGCTAGTTGCGTAATCCTATAATCCTAGCTAGTCAGGAGGCTGAGATCTGAGGATTGTGGTTTAAAGCCAGCCCAGACAAAAAAGTCCATGAGACTGATCTTCAACTAACCACCAGAAAAACAGAAGTGGAGCTGTGGCTCAAAGTGGTAGAGTGCTATCCTTGAGCAAAAGAGCTCAGAGATAGCACCCAGGTCCTGAGTTCAAGACCCATGACTGACAAAAAATAAAAATAAAAGGGGGGGAAGACTGAAAATAATATCATACAACAGGGAATAATTTCTTAAATATAAAAAGCCCAAGTCATAGCTGAGAATGTTGACATACTAAATTATATTAGGATTTTAAAATTCTATTAGGATTTAAAATGAAAGTCAAATCTCAAGCCACAAAGGAGATGATTTTTGTCATATATTAAAAGATTAGCATAAACTATGTAAAGCATATAGGCTAATCAGTCATAAAATGGCAAACTTTCTCATAAAAAATGGCAACTCTTCACAAAAGAGACAATAAAAAAAGACCTAAAGATTTATGGACTATAATATGAAAAACAAGTTGATATTATGTAGCAGATGTATTTGTTTTATTCATTTAGAAACTTTCACAAAGAATTTTCATTTATCATTCCTTTAATGGTGGGTTCTAATTCAGGAGAATTGATTAATCATGATATACTTATTAAGTAAATTGTGATATATATTCTGGGTAATATTATGAAGCAACAAAAATGAATGCACAATTACTTCACATAACAACACAGATCGATCTCAGAAATATGATGTTGAGCAAAAAAAGCAAGCTACCAAAGAATTCAGACATGATGAAATCCTTTATGTAACTTCAAATACACACCAAATAACATACACTGTGTGAAAACTGAGCAATTCAATACAAATGATCATAATCCACTCTTGGAAAGAATTACTTTTAATTTTTATTTTCTTAGTAAGTAACCATACAAAGAGGTCACAATTCCATAAATCAAGGTATGCATCTTGGTCAATGTAACCCGAAAGAACTACTTTTGACGTTTTGCCAATTATTTTTGTTTACATAACTGAAATGATACATTTACAATTTGTTTTTTAGAATTAACAAAAATATTTTCCATACCATTAAAGGAATCTTTCAAATATAAAATGTAAATAATTTTGAGGGATCAGAGAGACCGTTCATGGCAAAGATATAAGAAAAACATAAAAGGAGAAATAGTGATTCACAATTGTACATCCAGAGATACTCCGTTTGGGCACCGTCCCGTATTTCTTCTCATACATTCTCTCTTCCTAAACTCTGTCTTTCTAATAGTTGGCCTATTGTGTCTGCAAGTTTGTCTAATTGTTTTTACTAAACGTTGTAGCAGACACCATTCTCCTACATATAAATCTCTTAACAAATACCCTGAGCATGTTTTATTTACCAAATTTTAACTAATACTTGTTCGCCTATTCATTTTCTTCCATTATTTCATTCACCTAGTTATAAAAATATGTTGCAATAAAAAATATTTATGCATAAAAATCTTTGACTCTTTCGTATTTTTTATACCTTAGGTTTCCAAAAGTAAAAAAAAAAAAAATATGCTGAATCGAAGAGGTGTCTGGTAAGGTGGGACTGCATGAAAATCATAAACACAATGACTGGGAAAGAATTTATAACTTAAATGAAAAGATAGTTCTGTAACGCTTGTGAACTCTTAATTACATAATTTTTTTAGTTCTGTGAGTTATAAATCAGAGGAATAAACATAGTGTCTTTTAGCTCAATGTACACGCAACTGTAGAAACAGAAACCTCAATGGTGAACAATAGTTCATACCAGACAGACAACCCTGCTGGCTGTTCATGGCCAGTGCATTGTACTCTACTCTGCTATACAGCAGAGCAGCTGTACTGCACTAGCACCTGTGCACAAGCTGTTAGCAGAGTCCTTCTCCAATCCTAGATCCAGCCACCTTCAAGTTAAGGTTATAACGTATATCTGGCCCAATGCAAATCATATCACTAAGACAGTAGAGAATCTTGTTTTTCCAGAGATATTAATAAATTGGGATTTTCCTGAGGTTTGTGGGCCAATTCTTGAAAGAATAGGATAATACACAAGGACTTCCATGTATTTCTCAGTCTTGCAAGGTCTAAGCTCTAATTAACCTTATCACATACAGTTCTAAAAACACCATAAGATATTGGTACTAAATGATGTTAGCACTCATATTTGGATTTGTGTTGTTTTTGAGTGCTAAATGTTGGAGGTAATATTCAATATTTACTTTTTAATACTATGCTTAAAATTTCTTCTGTCCTGATGTGTTTATTTATTTTATCAGTATTAACTTTTCACAGACTGTTCAATACATTCCTTCTTATAAGAGGAAAATACAAACATTCCTACTACCTTATGTTTAGATTTTACTACATGCCATTAAACTAAGTGACTTCCTTTCTGTGGTCTAATGCAGAAATAGAGATGATATGCTTTTTACTTCCTGGAGGAATTCAAGTAAAACTTTAAAAAGAACAAAGACAGCCGATAATGTCAATCCTCCTTCAATACCACAAAAATAGCAAAATGAAGAAAACCTTTCAAGAGTTTTAGAAAATGAGCCAAACACTGAGGTTAATCCTCAATAAAGATAACTCAGTAGAAAGACAAACCCTTCAAACCAATTGTGCTTATGACTATCGATAAAAAATATGAAAGAAAATAATAACAAAGTCTCAAACACTTCCCAAAGGCAAGTCGTGCATTTTGGTTAAATATGGCTTATTCAGTATTAGGAAATGCATGAATACTGCATATGACAAGTGTCACTTTGACACGGAGGTCAGATCATGTCACTTCTCTACCCCAGACCTTCCCAAAACTTCCCACTTCTTCCAGTAAAGCCCCTAATTCTCACACTGACCCCTAGAGTCCATGTGGTCAGTCAAGCAACTCTGGCCCCTGGGGGTCTGTTAATTCAGGGCACTCCTCTGTTCCTCCAACAATCCAGAAACATAACCTACCTCATGTTCTTTATGTGGCTGCACAATTTGCCTGGAATGATTCATCCAAACATCTGGGGGTGAACTCCCTCAGGCACTCTGGTGCTTTGCTGACCAAGGGCTCATAGAGAGCACACTGGGAGGAATCGCACCGCCCCACCCCTCCTCGAGGACTTCCCACTCCCCTGCCCTGTGTTACTGTTCTCATCCCCTGTGTAATGTTGGTATCAGCTGCTACAACTTTTTTTAAATGTATTGAACATTTTTTAATTTTATTATCAAGGTGATGTATAGAGAGGGTACAGTTTCATACACAAGGTAGTGAGTACAGTTTTGTCCAACTTGTTACCTCCTCCCTCATTTTTCTCTCACTTTCTCACCTTCTAACCTTCCCCCCACCCCCTGCAAAGTTGACACATAATTTCCAACATATTGTCTTGTGATTATGGCTGCTGTATTGGTTCACCCTTTGTCCTTTGTCTCACTATTTTGTTGTTCCCCTTCCCTTCCCTAATTCAGATAAATGTATATAATACCCAGGGTACCAAAATCAAATACAGTGACAACAGGAGATAAACCAAAGGGGGAAAAAAGACACAGAAGAAAAAAGAAATCACATAGTACATTAAAAACAACAATGAAGAAAAACCTCTTGTTTCCATATCTTGGAGCTCATTTTGCTTAGCATCATCTTATACGGTCAAATGTACATAACTATTAAGCTATTCTGCTCATGTTCTAGGACTATCGTAGACATACGCTAATTATTACAAATGAGGGAAACCATGGAATCTATGCTTCTTCTGGTCTGACCTACTTTGTTTAATATGATTTTTTCCAAATCCTCCCATTTCCTAACAAATGGGGGTGATGCCATTCTTTCTGATGGAACCATAGTTTCTATATCTTACTCAAACTACTTCATGACATGATTTGTTCATTTCTCTCTCTCTTTCTCTCTCTCTCCCACCACAATATAACCCCACAATAATATAAAGGGAGCAGAACTCTGCTTTGTTCATTACATTCTAATTCCTACAACAGTCCCTGACTCAGGACATTCAATTAACCTTAAAATCCATGACCAATTACATTATCAAATATGAAGGAAAAATCACAGAGATTCTCTGTAGACACTAGAAAGCTATTAGTCAAATATATGTTCTTACTAAACATTCATCTAAATAGGAATTGACGGCTGTGTCAATCACTTAGAGGAGGAGAGATTTACATGAGCTCGTCACTTTGGAGATCTCCCCTTCACCAAGGTATAGCTCATGTCATGGGCGCCAGGAAATAGAGAGAGTGCTGTGCTGGCTGGGTTCCTCCTTCTTCCTCTTTTGGCCCAACTGAGATCCACCCCCGCAGGGCCATTTCTCCTCACACTTAGTTCATCCTCTCCGGAAACGCCCAGCCACACTCAGACTTATGATTTCCTAATCTCCTGGGCAACAGAGGTGACCCATCACACATCCACTCCTTACCAACCTGACATCCCGGCACATCTCCATCCACAACATTCCACCCTGGGCCACAAAAGGCTCGCAGCCATCCCATAATGCAGAGTCCAGTCAGTTGCCTCTGAGATCCTTCGAGTCAGGTCGGTGCCAGCATGGTAACAGAAGTCCAAGATCCAAGCCTCCTCTGAGCCTTAAGGCACAGCCTTAGCTGTAAGCACCAGTCAAATTAAAAACACCTTATATACTCCCAAGATACCACCACACACTCCAAAAGAGAGACATGAGGGGAAAAGAGGGCAGGTACACAAAGGAGGAACTGGAATAAGGAAAAACCAAAACCCAACAGGAAAAGCATTCGACACTAGCTCCGTGTCTGACCTCCACAGAAGGTGGTGGTGTGATCTGGGTAGCACCATCACGTGCAGCCCTGTGACCTGGGTTAGGCTGGCTCCACTGCCTGCCTGGGCTATGGCTGCAGCAATCTCTGAGTGCCTGCATGGCTACGTCTAAGGAAGCATGGAATACTGCGTGAGGAGGGGGCCTGGAGCTCTCTCTTCAAAGCAGTCTTCCAAATGTGCTGAAACCTGATAACCATGAGCTTGCCCTGGGTGGTGCCCCGCCCGTCCTGGAAGGCCCTCGTGGCTTCTTTCCTTTTGCCTCAATGCAAAGATTCCTTCTATTCACTCCACCTCTAGAAACTGCTTGTTGCTGCTTCTGATTCCCACTGCAAATCTCACTAGAATCAGATAGCATAACCCATGTCTCCCCTTGAATGTGAGCTGCCTTGACATTTTCTCTCATGCATTAATTAGTCCATCACCTTTAACTTGGTCTCACATAGTCTCGGACCATGGATAAAAGGTTGACAAGTTGCTTGCCACAGCATGACGCGACTGGCCCAGTCCAAATCCCGATACAGTCCTCACTCCCATTTGAAATTCCTGAGCACAATCTTTATGGAGCCTGGCACTTGGTCATCTGTTATCTGAGCTCCCACAAGAATCACTCATTATCCTACTGTTTAATCCACCAAATAAACTCTTCCTTCAGAGATGAGTAGTTTGCTCTTGTTGTTGCTTTATTGCACCAAATAAGAACTACTACAAAGAATCACCAGATAAGGTTTCACAAGACATGAAATGCTCTTGGATTCTTCCTTAAAGGTTTTTAAATAAAAAGCAAAAATACAGAGGATTTCTGAGGCTTCTCAGATTGAAAGTTGGATGAAGATACATGAAAAAGTGAAATGGAGACTCTCCACAGGGAATCGTATTATCTGTTTTAAGTCTCAAAAGGGTCATGCAGTTGGGAAGAAAATCGTATCACATCTTTTCTTAAAAGATAGAACATAATCGCAAGTGTACTTTAATTATATTCATCTTTTTTCACTGCTGAAAAGACTGGCAGGTTCCTGAACAAAAAGCATCAGACCCCATGGGAAAATAACCAGAGAAAGGGGCTAACGGTAGGTTCCCATGCTACAGTGACTGCCTAACCAGCCTAAGACCCGTATCATCGATGAAGAAGAATGAGAAACATCCTTTCAGCACGCAAACATAAATCCCCATACATCTCTGTTTACTCAGCTGTTTAATCAGGACAGAAACTCCCTCATAACAAATAACTTTCTCAGGATGTTTTATGTTTCAATGTTGCCAAAGTATTCATTTATTCAACTTACTACTTGAAATATTTATGAATTTGAAAAGACAAAAGTTTTTTTTTATGAACGAAGCTTTGTATGACATGACAGTGCTCAAGCAATTAATGGTTATTCTATTAATGAATTTGTTCATTGTAAATATGAACCTCAAATTCAATAAATATTCCGACTGGTAAGTAAAGAAAATACAAGGGATTTTCAGATCTGATGCTCAGAAATATTCATATATAAATAATTCATTAAAAACCCAATTACTAAAGAAGGAAAGTTTGATTTTTGCCAGTACCAGACTTGTACCCAGGGTCTCATACATGCACTTATCTGGTGCTCTATCACTTGAGCCATGCCTCCAGTTTATTTACTGTTTAATTTTAGAGATATAACACTTTGTACATAAATTGTCACCCAACAGAAATACACTGGTTTCACAATACTTTTTTATTTTACTAATTAAACATGTTCAGAGGAAAATGTTCTTTGACAGTAAAAAAGTTAAATTGAAGTATACTTATTCTGGGCTCTGTTTGTGTGCATGTGTGTGCGTGTGGTAGTGAGTGTGAGTGTGCGTGTGTGTGTGTGTGTGTGTGTCTTCATTTGGGCCACAATAAACTTTGTTCTCAATCTAGTGTTCCCCTACTGTGCCTTTTAGGTTGGCGTTTTGGGCATTTATGTAAAACTCTAAAGTGGCTCACTCTATCTCACTGACAGCAATGCCAAGGATCCAAGTCTTGTTGTCAGAAAGTAACCCCACTGTGCGCTTTAACTGTGATACCTCATCTCGGGGTGCCAAGTGTCCCCAAGTGTGAGCTGAGACTATATCCAAGCCAGCTTCCAATTCCTCTCCTTCAGAAAGAAGAGTGGAGGGCCATGTGGAAAGGCCAGTCACTGCTTCCCGCCTTTCTTTCGAGAAGAGCTGGGACTTAGCTAAGAGCAGAACTGTTAACAGCTACCGCTTCCCACTTTTGCTTTCCCATGGGTCAGATTCTCCATGAGAGCAAGGTGGTTTCCTCACCTTGTCCATTCTGTTTCAGCTGATTTGGGTTGAGCTCTTTGTGAGTATGGTTGGGTTTTGTTTGGGCTCTTCCCTTGACTGTGACCAATGCTCTTTCGAGTGACACCAATAATAACATGAGAGGAAATTTCATTTCACAAAAGAGACAAAGAAACATGGTTCTTTCTAGCCCAACCAGGCACTCCAGCAATAGCCCTGGTGCACAGGTCAGCGTGGCTGTGGGTGATGTAAAGCAGTCTCAAAGGGACCCTCGTGAAAGAACATTTCCCCCAACGGGCAGGTGTGCATAAAGGCCAATTACCTGTTACCTCAGCTTCCCTTCTACTATAAAGGAACTGAGTTTTTGATACAGGTAAAAGAAAACCAGTTCAAGGGTGATAGTTTGAGGAAGAAAACAAATCTCACAAATAGTAGACTTAACCCAAGCCCAGCCCTGGCTTGCTCGAATCTCAAAGGACTCGAAATTATGGAAAATTGCTCAACAAAGCCTAAGCATCCCCTTAAAATGTCCATGGCTTATGCATTACAGTGGGGTTACAGCACTTTGCTGAGACCCACAAATCATCATGTGCTGATTTAAAAGAATCTTGAGCTCCAAAGGGCCAGAATAGGGATCTTTGGAAATTCTAAAATTATTTGTACATTCAATTGGAAAATCTATTTTGAAAACACCAAAACAAAAAAGAAGAGAGGGAAGGGGGCATTTGTTTCAATGATACTTAAAAAGTTTCTAAATACAGCCAGTACCTCTGCTTTTAAACAGTAAATTAAAAATTAAAGACTCTTGCACTGCAATTCTCCCGGGAGCCCCTTTTTGCTCTGTACCTCCTCTGTCACTACAGCCACGCAGCTCTTAAGTGGTCTAATGACAGGTCACACTGCTCTTACCACTGTGGCCTGTGTTCAACTCCTGGTCAGTCACCCATACCTGACACTTTTCGGTAACCTGGTAGACATCTGTCACTTCTCTCATTCCTTGTCTTTCGTAGTTCTATATCTCATCAACACCAGCCCTTTACCAACCTGGGATGATGCTCCAAGAAGTCAAAGAGGCCTTTCCTTTTCTCCTTACCAACATTCCAGGGGCACCAAAATGTTAATGCTAAATGAAAACGAACCTTGATATAATAGACACTGGCTAGCACAGCTTTCCTGATCTCAACTCCACCACTTATAAACATCCTCACCCACAAAATACTGAACCTGATCAAATGGTCCTATGACCTTTTATAAATCCTAAACCCCTGCTGCCCTGAGTTCTTACTCATTTCTGCTTCTCCCAGCAGCTAGCCACCAGGGATGGTGAAATGCAAAGGAGATTTAAAATGGAAGATTAGATCACAATGTCTTAAGAAAATAATACTGTAACTAACCTTTCCAACTCAAGGAATTTCAGTCTTGTAGACTGGACCTGGAGATAGGAATTTTTCACAGGCAGTCTCAGTAAGTACCCAAAGTCTAATGCTACTGTTCTCACAATGGAGACAAACCACTTTCGTCAGTCAAAATTCTATCTGAAATAGGTATAGCATGAGGTTTTGCTGACATGAATTAACTAAAAGCAGGAGAAAAGAAAGGCCGGCATCTGCACCTCCATTTGGCTTTGCTCTGTGTGGTTCTCTCCACAGCTACTCTGCAACCATCTTGGATTCCAGGAAAGGCAGGACAGCTTGACAGCCTTCTATCACAAGTAGTAAAACTACCCTTAAAGAATATCAGCATTTTCCAAGCCAGATTACCTCCAAGGAACAGCAGAATCTTCCAGGATAGAGTACCTGAAACGAAGATGATTATCAACGACGATCAGCCGCACCCTGGAGCTGACGTCTTCCGATGGGAACCAGCTTGCTCCCATCTGGTTCTCCAAACCAGAGAGAAGCGGAACGGAGGCCAGGAAGTGAGAATACACCTATACCCAGGACTCAAAGGATGCATTCCTTCGTCCCTCATTCCTCCTCTGCTGAAGTATGATGCTAGTGTCTGCACCCTAAAGTTGGATGAAGATAGACTGATATCGTCCAAGTCACATAGCCTGCTTTCTCTGCCATATTTCTCTCTTAATAAACTTTCTTGGGCTCGTCTCATTCTGGATACAAGGATTAAGGCTAATTAGCTGCCCTGATTTTCTGGTAACAGAAACTCACATTCTTTAAAAAAAAAATCACCTTCTCTAAGAAAGAGGCAATAATTTTAAACTGGAAGTGAAGACAGCCATTAGGATAAGAAAAGCAAGTAAAATGTTCCACATTTAGCCTTCTGTGATGATCTATAGAGGAAATTCTTTTCCTACAAGATTATCTTCTAAGATCACTGAGGACTGTTATAAATTAAAGCAAGACCTTAAAAAGCTCTAAAACAACTTTCCAAGTACTCTCTCCAGTCAAGCTGGCAGGAATAATGCTCTCTGCCTTATCTCAAAGTCAGTCACCTAATGAAAAACTTAAATGAATGCTATCAGATATTTGTTTCTGTCCATATGCTTATATACATGCATGTGGATAGATTGTATGATTACATGTGTATTGATTGTATGTATGCTTGCATCTATACATGTCTTCATGGTATACTGTCTTCATGGTACCAAACTAACAACAACAGATAAGCTCTATAAACTAGAATAAATCCTGATGTTTTTCAAAGCTTTAATGACTGGGGAACAGTTTAAGTCTTTTTTTTTACAAAGTCAAGTAATAATTAGATATCTAAGTCATTCCTAAGTAAGTTAAATTTTAAAACATCAATTATTAAACCTGAATTTAAAATTAGCCTATCCACATATTGTTTTGCATGACTGAAAAGGCTATGTATACTTGGATTGAGTGAAAACAGAATTAAGTGACAGGAAAATCAGAAAACACGAAGTTGAGCAAGAGACAGGAACCAAGACTAAAAGAAATCACTAGAGTAGTAGAAGTTAAATTAATCCTTTCAAGAAAATACATGCATGCATTCCTTCCATGACACCCCTTTCTTTTAGATGTTAAGCGGGTTACAATCTCCTTAGTCCTAGTTCAACAATTCTTTGACTAGAAAGGAATACTCAAAGTCACAACAGGCATACAATCATGTCCTAAGACCCTCAGATTACAAAGCCACCGTTGATCCCGAGTCTCCACGCTTGCATGGAAACATCAAAAGTGAGACTTAGAAAGCTGAGTGAAGTCTGCCCTGCTTCCCCGTGCCCTCTCCCCTTCCCCCCTTCCCCTTTCCCTTTTCCCTTTGCTCTGCTTTATTAATAAATCTTTGCTGGTCCCTTACCTGCTGATTCTCACCTGTAAATCTCTATGGAATTATTTTAGTAGCTGAATCTATGAAACTCTGGACGGGGTGTCACCAGCAGTGAAGGTCCCCCTTTCCTGTCAGGAATGCCTCTTGGCCCCTTAGACCCAGAAATGTATTCAAAGATTATGGAAATGTATATATTTCTAGAAACTATACGTTGGTGTCAGTTCAGTTAGTAAGGATTAATATATGGTAACTAACAATAAAAAGGGAACTAACTCTGTGGGGGAAGTGAGACATATTTCTTTAAGGAAAATTATTATTATAAGAATGTATCTGTGGTAAAGAAAGTTTAAAAGATAAAGTGCAATTTTTATTTAAGAAAGGAAAGACTGGGGTCAAAATGATAAGGAAAAGTTGTAGGACAAAACTTAAGATTTAGACGATTACGGATCTGAGCAAGTGGGAAAAGGTTTGAGAAATATGAGTCTTAAAGAAGCAATTTTATTATTTCTACTTTTTTCTTTCTGTTTTGGTTTTCTGTACCCTTTGTCTTATATAGAAGCTTATCTGCTCTGTGGAAGGGAAAGGGAATCACAGAAACAGCAGGACAAAGGATGAACTAATGCAACAATGGTACTCACTAGACACTATGTTGGAAATGAACTTTACAACTTGCGGGGAGGGGAGTAGGAAGGAGTAAATGGGAAACAATGAGGGAGGAGGTGTGTTTAAAAAGAAATGTACTCATTACCTTACTTATGAAACTATAATCCTCCTGTTCATCACCTTGACAATAAAAAAGAAGCAATTTCTTGAGTAACCAAGTTAGGTAAAATTAAAAAGGAAATTATTTATAGATTAAGCTTTTATATCAAAAGTACATTGATGCAACACTAAGTTATAGTCTCCTGGGTCAAAACACTATGATTTTCTTAGAGAACTAATTTGCTCTTAATAAGAAATAGTGTAAGTTGTTGTGGGTTTTTTAATTTTTAGGTAACTGACCTAGGAAACAAGAATTCTGTGTTTTAATAAAATAATGCTTACAATTTGGGCTATTATTGTTTTCTAAAGTTACTAGTTATAAAATGATATCATTTATAATAAGCATGGATGTTTAATGAATTCCGTTAAATTTTGTTCAGTCTCTTCCTTAAAAACATGTTATTCTTACTGCCTAGTTTATGTACATGTGCTTTTCATTTTAAGATGTCAAGAAAAACATGGATGTTTAAGGAGCACCATAGAGGAAATCCCAGAGACATCATAGCTCACTTCATACCTCACAGAAAAGGTTGAGAAGAACCAGAGCCCTGGCTCCTTGGACCATGTTTATATAAGGAAGACAACTAGAATCCATAGATTCAAAAGTCCTAAATTCCCATCTTCCCTTCAACTATGTGAGTTTGGCGGGTTGTATATGTAAAGGCATGATAATCCTGTATGGTTTTTAGAACAGTCTCCTCTTTTACCAGGCACAGAAATTCATCTGTCCTTTTTATGCAAAAAATTAAAAGGCTCTACTATGATCAATATCAAATTTATAATCATAATGCATGGCAAGCCAGGTATTTGAGGACAACTACTCTGCCTCAGCCTCCCCTTGTATGTTATGATCTGGGTCATAAACCTGTTGAAAGTGACATTTTCAAAATGGTCTCAAGGTAACAGGGAATTTCTTCCACCCCATTCAAGTGTAACATAAACTCTATCTACCTAAACCCAGAGAGGAGATTAAAATATATACTGTTCATATCCTAAGCTAACCATTAGTGAAAAACAAAAACCTCTTACAACCTGTGACCTTTTCATACGCACTGCATTGTCATTTCAAAATATCTTAATCTATGCTCTCAATCTGTTTTCCTTATTTATTAGATAAGTTCTCTAATTTTTGCCCAAAAGAGGGCTCCGATTTTGATTCACCTATTTATTTCCTCGTAGCTGGGATTACAGATTCATACTACCATACCTACTTGATTTGGTAAGGAAGGGTCTTGCTAATTCTTTCTCTAGGCTGTTTTGGAATTGTTACCCTCCTGATCTCCACCTCGTGACTAGCTGGGATTGTGATGCTAAGCACAATGGTGGACATTCTTTAAGTAACTTGTTCTTTTATTCTTCACTACACCGTTGATAAAAGATAAACCAAGAAATTCCAGTGAACCATTCAGGAAAATCCTCTCTGTATCATTACTTGGAGCTAAAAATCTCAGATGAGTGGTGCTGTGGCTCAAGCGGTAGAGCACTAGCCATGAGCTGAAGAGCGCCAGAGACAGTGCCCAGGCCCAGAGTTCAAGCCCTGCAACTGACAAAAAAAAAAAAAAGTAAAGTAAAAATCTCAGATGAACAAGCTCCAATCTTCTTGTAGAAGTCAGGTGGGTCAATGCAACCAGTAATTGGACTACAGTGTTCCTCCAGTACGATGCTTCTTCCACCCCTGTATTACCATTGTTACAGCAATGCAATGGAGTTTTGTGTTACTCATTTGAGCTTTGCTCTATGCCTTGTCATTGGCAATAAAAAGATAAAGAAATAAACAGTATCACATAAAAAGAAGTTGGCAAAGCTTTCTAGTGACACAGATTATAGATCCAAGCTAATAAAAAGTTCCATTTTAAAAAAGACCCTTGTGCCACCAGCAAAATAAATGAATACTAAATCAATGATTTACAATGGCTTGGTGTCCTGCATGCTACACAACCATGAAGTATTCTGGAGAACTCCACCTCTGATCCCTGACTTCTTTTTACTATGCACGCTGCCTTCTGTGTCTTTGGGCAGCATTTATATTCTGAACTAAAATTCTAGTACCCAGTAAAGCATAGTGGCAATGACTTGACAAATCATGGCGCCAGTTTCTCAAGTCAAACTCTCAAAAACACATTGCACCAAATCATTAGACTGGGCCCGATTTGGTGAGAGAGGAAAGAGTCACGTCTTCACCTTCACCCAGGCGTGGATGGACGGGAAAGTGCTGAGGAGGGGTGACAAAGGGCAATGAGTGGAGGACAGGAAATGGTCTGTAGTTTCATTCTTAAATGCCCTGCAAAGGCACATGTGCCAAAGGCTCCCTCCAGACGGCGCTGCTGTTGGGAGGTGGAAGGGCTTAGAGGTGCGTCTTTAGGTCATTGCCCTTTTAAAGCGACTGGACTCTGTGTCTTTTGCTACCTGACCATGAGGTGAGTGACTTTGCCTGCCACCTTCTCCTGCCATGATGTGCTGTCTGCTTGCCAACAGTCTCCAAAGACACAGGATCAACTCACGGATCATGGATAGGAATCTCCAAAGTTGTAAGCCAAGATAAACACTTTCTCCTTATTACTTGAGTATCTCAGGCACTTGTTACAGTGACAGACAGCTAACTAACAAAGGGGAGGAATTGCAAGGAGGTAGAGGGGAGTGATGAATAACAATGTTTCTCATATAAAAGGTTGTATTAATACAACTGTCTTTATAGGAAAAGACACAATGCCAGTAGGAGGCTGTGCTTCCCCACTGCCTTTTATCATCTACATTCCTAGTTGTTTCTCCACTATGCTAGAGGCTTCTTAAAAAATCATGTAAAGCATGAAATAATTGGCACACAGATTGACATAAAATGCACAATACTATTTTTCTTGAGATAGTATAACTGAACTACATGCTAAGTTAAAAATGAAAACAAAGGTGGGAAACAACTGTAACTATAAGGCAGAGCTACACCCTGCTACCTTGGCCAAATCATCACTCCTTGTCTCCAAATCTATGTTATGTTAGTGTATGAAGAGGGACAGAATTGTCACAGTTGATTAAAATTCACTGTGGCTGACCTAAAAATTATACATAGGACTCAGAACCTACCTAAAAGTGATCACAGTGTCCAAACAGTAAAAATTTGAGTAACAAAATTTGTAAGGTGGTATGGGATCCTAACTCATCAAATTTTTATGAGCCATGTACCAGTGGCTCATGCCTGTAATCCTAGTTACTCAGGACACTGAGACTTGGAGGATCATAGTTCAAAGCCAAACCAGGCCAAAATAAATAAATAAATAAATAACAACACAGCAGACTCCATCTATAAATAACTCACAAAAACACTGGCCTGGCATAGATCAAGTAGTAATGAGAGCACTGAGTTCAATCCTCTATACTGGCAAACAATTAAAAATATTTATGAATCTTTTACTGATATGAATAAATGATTGGAAATATCTAAAAGAGACAATTGGCTGATACTGAAGGACTCTAAATAATGTATAGAATCTACCCTTAAGAAGCTACCCCCATCACACACACACACACGCACACACACACACACCTTAAGTGTGAACAGTAACTCCATCCTTTCCATGATGAACAGACTAGAAAGAAGCTACCTGAAAAACTGCGTCACCAGGCGATCAAAGTTGTCTTAAATGATCGGTTCTGCGGATGCTATGTACTCCTGACGGGATGTGCGCGTGGCTCCTGCCTGCTGTGGCTTCCATGTGTTGATTTCCACAAAAGCCCAATGGAATCGAGAGAACACAGCAAATTCCAGGAGAAGGCCTACCACCTGCTGGGAACCCCTCAGTACATCTCCAAAGCACCAAGGTCATCAAAAGCCCCAGTGTCTGAGAAACTGTCACAGACACACGGAGGCTCCAGAGACATGACAGCTAAAACATTATGTAGAATGACGGATGGGATCTTGGGGAAAACAAAAGAACACTAGATAAAAACTAAAGAAATCTGAATAAAGTATGAGCTGTGGTTAACAGTGTAGTTAATAATGAATACCGGGGTCATTAACTAACAAATTTATCATTCTAATGGAAGAAGTTACTAATGGGGTACATAAAAACTGTACTGCCTCAATTTTTCTGTAAATCTCAAAACTGTTCTAAGACAAAAGCATTATGTGAACAAAAGTTCTACAAACATAATGCCACTGTGCTGCAGTATAATAAAAGAGTTACCTTTTCAGGCTAATCCATTCTACTAAACATGCATTTTAATAAGAAAGCTCAATCTGATATTTCAAGTTGTATCATTCTGCAGAAAACTAGTTGTCATTAGATGTTCTAACCTTATGACAATAAACTACCTAGACAATGCTTGACAAACACTGAATTCCATAAACATCTTTCTGTGCATTGGCTTAATCGCTCTGCATTTTTATTTACTACAAATCAGGTACATTATTTGGAAACACATTTAAAAAATTAAGACATCCTGCTTTAAAGGTTAAATGAAAACCTGCAGCAAAGAACACATTTCCTCCCATGGCTAGTTATTAATTTTATCTCCACTTTTGTAAATTGCTTCCTTTGTACTCAATCAAACAAGACACTTTTTTTCCTTCAGAGTAGATCTTGTCTACCTACTGTGTAAAGAAAATAAGAGAAAAGAAAGGTCTGTTTTCTGTTACAAAGTTCCAGTGCTAAATTTGTGTCACCAACAGTGTTTCTGTGGCAACAAACTGATGTGGGAAAAGTGATCAGGCCAAATACAGGAGAGAAAAGAAATCCGTGCCTCCCTCCCATGCCTCCTCCTTTTCCTAGCCAGGCCTCTCCTGATGAATGATGCCACCGTCATACCCACGAGAGAATATTTAGGCCCACGGAAGAGATATTTTGCCACTACTAATAATTAGGTTTGCAACATTGAGAAAGATGTTTCACAGAATAAATGAAAACATGTTAAGCTCAAAGTTGCCATTTTCCATTTCAAAAAGAAATTACTAATGACAATGCAAGGATATTTGTTTTAATTGATTGTGTTTTCCTTTGCCATCACCTTTGTGTAATATACCGTCACAGCAAAAGCAGGTGACAGACAAGAA
Source organism: Dipodomys ordii (assembly GCF_000151885.1). Lineage (NCBI taxonomy): Eukaryota > Metazoa > Chordata > Mammalia > Rodentia > Heteromyidae > Dipodomys > Dipodomys ordii. The sequence goes on along the minus strand of NW_012267335.1, from coordinate 3,686,595 downwards.
AAAGGAAGGGGCTGAGTCGTTCAAGCTCATTCAAGGAACGGTTTAAATTATTTCCCATCTTGAAAAAACAAACTGTAAGACTCTACGGTGCCTAACTTCTTTAGAAAAACCAAAGATGAACAGGTAAACATACATGCATCCCCGTATAAAAGTACACCTATCCCAATACATATGTAATTGAATTCTCTCCTGGGTGCGTACAGCCTGATCCTACGCTTTGTATTGCCCTCACTCCCTTAACTGACTATAAGATTAAAGTTTTTCAGTGAGGTTTCCCACCATGGCCAAGAAGCAACAGAAAACTAAAGATGTGTGAAATGAGATTATCAGTCACAGACCTGATGAGTTTCCAAAACCCACGTGCACAATCTCCTTACCACAGCCCTTCCGTTCCCAGAGCATCCTCCACGATGGCTCAGTGCTCACAGAGTCACACACACGCGAAGTGCTGGGCAGAGGCATTAGGCTTTGCCTCTTCACCCTGCATCAGGGACCCAATCCACCTCTCTCCAGGGGGGAGGCCAGGGACGTGATAGGCTGGGGAAAATGCCTCACGACCACCCTTAGAAAAGAACAGTCACTGACTGGTTCAGTGCCCCAGGTACAGCCCACACAAACCACGGAGCCACAGACGAAAACTTGTCACAGTCCGTCACCCAGAAAGGCAGCTCTCAAGTAGAACTATCAGCTCTAAATAACTAGACATTTGTATTTGGGGGAATCTCTTCTGCCGTTATCATATTGTGCTGCTCCATATTCTAAATGTATTTGAAGAAAATAAAAAAGCATCTAAACCGACTTCATGGCTAATATAGAATGACATGAAAGGAAACCCAAGGAATGGCAAAAGACACCAGGAAGTTGGGACTTCTTAGACAAACTTATCTGAATGGTTTGGGGATTTCCTTTCACCGGAATTAGAAAACTAGCCAGCCAACTTACCAGAAGTAGTGACATGAAGGAGAGAGCTGGGGAGGGGGAGGGGAGGAAGGGGAGAATAAAGAGAATGGGCTTCAATGGCAGAAAGGAACAGGAGCAGGGCCAGAACTCAGGTCAACAGCAGTAAAGGAATGGAGCTCAAATAAAGCTAAAGTTGAGTAAAAGAAAAGGCAGCTGGGACTGGTGACAGCTGGGAAAAGCCCCAGCACTGCACACAGCTGACCGCGTGCCGTCCCCTCTGACCCTCCATCCTCCCCTTCCTCATTTCCTCTCTGATACCCAGACTTCAAAGACTTCCTCTCCCTCACGAAGGAATTCGTATTTTCCTAGAAACATGAAAACAGCTTTTACGCCAGCACTGGCATTTTATCAAGAACCCAAGTTTCCATTTAAATTTTTCACTCAAAGATTATATCAGGGCTTATGTTTCTCAAAAAAACAGGAGCATCATTTAAATAGATATACATACACACTATGCACGTGTATAGTGTTATTTTCATAGTTATAATTTCTGTAAGATCAAGTTTTGAATAAAAACAATTACCTGCTTTAGAGTTGTTATTCTAAAAATTCCATTAATAAGATAAAAAGTTAAAACCATATGGGCTTGGGCAGAGAGCATGCTTAAGACCCTGGATTCAATTGATAACACTTCAAAAGTATGAATTCAATATTAGCAATTTAAAGAGGAGGCGGAGGAGGAGGAGGAGGAGGAGGAGGAGGAGATGATGGAGCCGGGCCTGCGGCTGGGACCCACCCGCTCCCCCACGGGGCTCCTACCTGCCAGCTCACTGCTCAGCTCCTCCCCATCTGCCAACACAACAGCGGCCCTCAGCATCACTTCACTCTTCATCCATTTGATTTTTGTGTATACTGTGCTTGGGCTACTGATGTCTTTGTTTACACCGCTTGGGCCCAGTCCTTTGTAAATAAGATGAAGCCTTTGCCCATTGATGACCCTATGTCCAGCATCTAGAAGAGCACTGGCTCCCACAGACAGGCTCAAGTCTTTGTGGAGCCCTGAACTCAGAGCTGCACTGTGTGTATGAATTAGCTTGTGGGGTTTAGCTCAGAAAGAAGCTCACCTGGACAGTCAGAAATGTGTCTTCCCAGTTTTTCTGGAAACGCTTTGGGATAGAAGAAAGATCAAGAACTGTGGGGAGAGTGCAAGAATGAAAGCTGCCGCTTTGGCAGCATGAATAAACAACTCTGCCTTCAAAGGCGGAGAGTGTTAAAGGGCTGCCCCTTAGGCTCTTCTTCCTCGTGCCCATCCCAACCCCACCGCGGAGCCAGCGGAAAATGTGCTCAGATGTCTGATCCGCTTCATTCAGACCAACTTGTAAAGACTCACCCCGCAGAGAGCAGAATGTCACTTGTGGGTCACTTTAGAGTCACCAAGCAACTGGGCACACAAAAGGGGGCAACCCTATCATGTCAGCTAGATAACACAGCGACCGTTTTCAGGGATGATGAGAGCAGAATCCTAAGCAAAGACTCTTACCCACTTCATCCAAATCTATAGCAAACCATGCAGGTAAAACACCGACATCAGTTTTAGGCTGTAAATTACATCTGTCTTTCCAGCAAGGTATACAGACAGGGTATTTCTGAAGGATGCAGTAAGTTAGTAAAACAAAAATTCTGATGGGTACATCATAAAGGCCAAATGGATATCTTGTCCAGTGCCATCAAACACCACCACACCAGGGAAGTTACCACGCTCACGTGAGTACACCTATGTGCAAGCACACACGCGCCTGCCTGTGCACATGTCCACACACAAACACACTGACAGCGCACAGTCAATGTCACAGACTGTCCTCCAGGGTGACGTGGGTTTGGGTGTACCTTGTACGGCCAAGGCCCCTCGGCTCACGTTGCAATGAACTTTCATGTAGTCAATCTAGAATACAGCTTGCCAAAGATAAAATTCATCTGCAACCACACTCTTGCTCAGTCCTTCTCCCACCCTGTCCCTCACCCGCATTGCCTCCTTCCCCATGGCCTCTTCCTGAAGGGCATTCTTCAATAACTCAGCCTTCCTACCTAAAAACCCAGCATAGATAAGCTTTCCAAGTGAAGCTATTGACTTCAAAATAATTTAAGCCACCTGGGCGCCGGTAGCACACGCCTGTAATCCTAGCTACTCAGGTGGTTGAGATCTGAAGATTGCAGTTCAAAGCCAGACCAGGCAGGAAAGTCATGAGACTCATCCCCAAATAACCACCAAAAAAAAAAAAAAAAACTGGAACTGGCCCTGTGGCTCAAGTGGCAGAGTGCTAGCCTTGAGCTGAAGAGTGCAGGGACAATGCCCTAGCCCAGAGTTCAAACCCCACAAATGACAACAACAACAACAATAATAATAATAAATAATTTGAGCCTTAATTAGGTTAAGTTGGAATAAAGCTGTTTCATTTTAAGGCTATATGAATGCCTTGCCTTTGAGCAAGTCCTTAGAAGTCTCAACAGGTTGCATGCAAAGGTAAGACTTTTCCTATTTCATTTGATAAGTTCATTGCCTGTCCGTGCCATGACACTATGGCAAAGAAGAAGAGACATGCTCTATTCAAATGAACAATCGCACGGTCTATGTTACTTTCTCCTTCAGCTCCATTCTGCACATGCAGTTGCCTGCACTGGTCTTCTATAAATAGCGGGTTTGATTTTCTTTGTGTTTGTCCTTCTAACATGAAAAAGTTGGCACTGAAAGTTTAAGAGCAGAATATATTCTAGGGAAGCCAGAGTATTTTATTTCAGTTTTAATTTTTTGTTTGTCTTGTGAAGTTAGTCTTGTGTATTTGATGGATTTTGAAGAGAACTCTTTTTCATAGTTTCTATTATAACTTTATATTGGTTATAGTCGGTTAAGAATTTAATCTGTCTCCTGCATTTTATTAGCAAACCGTGTGAATTATCTTCACAATATGCAGGCTTGCTTCAGTCTGGTCAGTTATTTCTCTTAGGAATTATAAAGCCTCTTGAGAACTTACTCAATTGCTTTTTTATTTTTAGTTCACATTTTTAGTAATAACATTATTAAAAAACTTCACTGACAGTATAGTATTTATTATATTCTCTTGAGCTTAAATTCTCTTGAGTGAATTTATTTACTTGATTTATATGCTGCTTTCTCTGGGAGCAGTTAGATTTATATTTTAGTCAGTTTTCTGTTTTCACACATTATGTTAGAAACACTCGGTGCTTTAATTAAAATGACACCAGAAGGTGGCTATACCTTTTTTGGAGAACAATTTTTTTCTTTATTGCTTACAATAATCCAAAAATCACTAACAACCACAACAAAATACACATTCCTTACCTTGTATCTTGTTCCAAACAATATGATTATTAGTATACTTTCTTTTTTCAAATTACTGTCAACCAGGTAGCTTTAATATATTTTTGTTTCTCTGTTCATCCTGTAAATTTCTAGTTACAACTACATTTTTCCTATGTATTCAATGTTCTTACTAATAAACAAGATCATATTTTTTTACTTTTCTCAATTTCTTAAAAATAAATTGAAGATAATAACCATTGAAACTTGTGGAGAAGACACAGCCTGGCAGTAAACACTAGCTCTCCAATTACAGCAGGTGTCACTGGAAGAGCAGTCCCGGCGTGGAGTCTGGAAACACTTCACAAATAGATCACTGTCACATCAAAGAAGACAGACATAGAGAAGTCTTATCACCTCAGAATTGGCTAAAGGAACCTGTACTGTTCCATGGAAGAAAATCTGATTTCTCTCTGTGTGTGCCCAAAGGCCACGATAAGAACCAGTCAGTGTAAGCTATGAGAAGATGGCCTTCCCTCTTACATGGGAAGTGAAGCCCTTGAGGAGTGGAGGCCATTTTCCTGTTATTGGGAACATGACCAAAGGCCAGGATGGATAGTATGGAAGACTGTGGAAGTGAATTCTCAACTTGCTGGGGAGTTTGTCTAGAAGTCAAGATCTCTTACCTCTTGAGTAGTAAGAATGGAAATGAATGCCCAGTGCATATTTCTTATATGTGCCATGGGAAGCCCTTCCATTTAATCAGCCTATAGTCAGGTGTGCAGAAGAACATTCAACCAGCACATAGGAGGTGCGTGCCAACGACAAGTATTCCTACGGAGTAGATGAGGAAGTGATGGCTTAAACGCTATGCCTTAGAAGATCTAGCAGTCCTTCATCACTAGGACATGCCGGATGAGCTAACAGGTCAGGAAATGGTAAGTCTGGGCCAGATCCTACAGCAATAGCAGTGCATCTTCTTCACACATAGACTCTTTTATGGCCCAGGAGTTTGGAGTTACTTCTGTATAGGTCAATACTCAAGGTTATGCTATGTGAACAAACAACCACACAAGTGTCCTCATCCACTACTCATGTTCATCGTGGGTTTGCTCCAAGCTCTGCCTCCGCTTCTCCTTATCCTGGATCTAGGTATTGGAGAAGCCTCCATCTCAAATGTGGTCAGTGGCCAACAAGAAGGAAATGGCGAGCTCTGGGAGGTAGCACTGGGGAGATGAATGCTCCAGTACAGAACTGACATGGTTACCATTTTTGCCCACTACTCACTGGTCAGAATTAGTTGCATGGCTACTCTATCATAAGGGTCCAGAAATCCCAGTCCTGGAGGCAGGATGTATTCAATGATGGAATTAATGACCGCCATGTCTCTACTACAAAGTTTTTCAAACGTCCTCTCACTCAAAGTTTCTTAAAAGCTTTTTTCCTAAAATATGAGTAAGAGGAAACATTTTTATAGCAATAATACATCTATGACATTTTATTTTCCCTTTATTTTCTTTCATCGTATTTATATGTCTTACAAAAGCATGCTTATTTCCTATTATGAGCAAAAACAATCAGGGTATAAATTTCTATAAGAAGATGATGTTTTCATTTCCAAAATAGTCTTCTGAGTGGTGATAATTACACAATTTTAATATATAGTCTGCCTGAAAGCAAGGCTGAGTATATGCTAATCTCTACTATGTTAATAAGGGAGATTTACTTTTATTAAAGTGTCTTGTGGTCATTTACACATCATATAAGTCACTAAATGATCCCTACTTTCAAAAACAACTAAACAAATGTATGGTGTGTTTGGGGCACAATGGATTTTCAGTTGTTCCATTTGCATGGATAGTACATTAAGATAAAAGCCATTCTAGTGTCCAGTGATAAAGCAAAGGTTATGCTGTATAAGAACAATGATTCTTTCCAATGGCTAATTGTATGTGTTCCCTTGACTGGGTTAAGGGACACCCAGATAGCTGAAAAACATTATTTCCACCAGGAGAAACATTATTCCACGCCAGGGGTGTGTCATTGAGGTTGTTTCTGGAAAGATCAGTCACTGAATGCATAGCATCAAAAACATTCACCCTGGCGCATACAGATGAACATCTGTTAGTGAGAACCAACAGGGCACAAGACAGCAGAGATTTTGTCTGTTCCTGCGATCCTGGTTCTCCTACTCTGCAGCTCTCCAAAGACTTAAAACGACCTTTCTTAGACTCGGACCTCTCCATGTTTCCAGGCCTTTGGATTGAGACTGGATTAACCCACTTCTGCGTCTCAGCCCACAGTTGGCAGATACAAGGCTTCTTGTCCACTGTCATCAAGTGATTCAACTCCCATACTCAATCCACCCTGGCATGTCTACATTAGTTCTATTGGTTGTGTGCCCTGGTGAACACTAGAGTCCTGCAGATGTCTCTTAGCTGTGGTTTTAAGATCTATGGCTTTTCTGTATACATCATCTGCTCCACGACACACTGTAGCACCAGAAGAGTGAATTTCTTTGGATATCTGAGCAGCGATAATCTCAATTCCAAGTTCATTTTCCCCAGGTCTTCCTTTATTCAGCTACAGGGCTTCAAAACTTTCTTCTTAGTAAGATAGCTTAGTCAATTAAAAAATTATTCCACTTTATACAAATGACTTTGTGTGTATGTGTGCGTGCACGTGTATGCACACACACCAATCCTAGGGCTTGAACTCAGAACCTGGGTGCTGTCACTGAGCTTTTTTGCTCAGAGCTAGTTCTCTATCACTTGTGTCACAGATCAGCTCCCAAATTTCTGGAGGTTAGCTGGAGATAAACCTCAATCCTCAGATTTCAGACTCCTGAGTAGCTAAGATTACAGGTGTGAGCCACCAGTGTCTGGCACAAATGAATGTTTAAAATAGAGATTCATTCTTGTGTTAGAAAAAAAAAGTCTAGAACTTGAAACCAAGAAAAACTTTCACTTTAATGTGAGCTTTTAAGTCATTAATTGCTCAAAATGCATTTTTGGAGTTGGGAATACCTTTCTCGACAATAAGGCCTGTCTCTTAAAGTCACCTCCATTTTAGTACCTGATAATTTAAACTAGGAAATATAGCAGAAGGGAAGAAATCTATGAGAATTTTGTGCAACAGAGCTGCAACCTTGGATCTTTATGCTAGTTCTCTTTGATGAACTAAAATGGATGTCAGACTCTCCCGGTAGCCATGATCCTCTTGACATGTTATAAAGGGCAGCATATTTGCATTTTGTGAATGTAATAAGTCATCTTCTTTATTTTGACTTTTTGGAAGCTTTCCATGTTTTGGAAGCGTAGAGGTGGCTTCCTGCGCTGTTTGGCAGGCTGAGAGAGTGCTGCCTCTGCAGGGTGGGAACTCATCCTCCCCAGGCTGTGCTCGAGTGAGGGAGCTCTCCTCCCCCCACAGCCTGGACACAGTCAGATTCACCCCATTCCTTCCTCTCCCTGTGAGGGAGCTCCCCCCCCCCCCCCCCGCAACAGCCTGGACACAGTCAAAGATTCACCCCATTCCTTCCTCTCCCCCCCCCAGCCTAGACACAGTCACAGATTCACCCGATTCCTTCCTCTTCCTGTGAGGGAACACCCCCCCCCAGCCTGGACACAGTCAGATTCACCCCATTCCTTCCTCTCGGCACACTCGCAGTGCTCTTCCGCATATCCAGGTGCTGTATATGCTGTCTAATAGCCAAAGGAATTTTATTCGCTCCATTGGAAGCCAAGTCTCAAGCACAACCATCCCACTTAATAACAAAATCTCACAAATTACAAGGTGCTAATGTTACTGGAGAGGGGAGAGAGGCCAATAATAATTTGTTCCCATTTACCAAAAGAGACTCAGTAACACTTCACCAGAGAGAAAAAAATCCCATCACTGGTTGAAGCTCTAGAAAGTTCTACATAATCATGTGCATGACATTATGTATGTGTATGTGTATATATGTATATATACATATTCACAAAAAAGGGTTAAAAACATTTACCTCTTCTAGCATGAAGACAGAGACAAAACCAAAGTCAAAAATATATTTTTCAAGCAGAAGAGGCAAACATAAGAAGCTGACATAAGACGATCCTTTAACCATTACAGAGACATTATCATTCCAACTCATCTCCTCCACAACACACCACCAGCATTCTCTACAGAGACACTATGGTCTTCCCATCCACTCACACAGGAGATGGCTGCTTGCTATTACATCAGGTCTCCAGAGACAACATTGAAAAGATCAATACAATCCTGCCCACTCAGATTAAGGTAGATTGCAAAATTAAGGCAAAAATGGATTGGTAAGTGTGATATAGGAAGGGGAAACTGGACAGAACGCTGGAGACCCTCAGACGTAAGAGACAGTCAGGGAGACAGTATGGAAAGGAAGACACGCGGGAAGGAAGTGGTGAATAGCACATGCTGAAAGTCCTGGGCGTTGGCTAAGTTGCCAAAACATATGCAATGCTGGTTCATTAAAATGAACAACAGATCAAAAATCAAACAAAAAAGATAGGGCAAACATCAAAGGCCAGGCCAGACTACAGCTTAAGGAAGACAAGGTCCAGGCAGGCATAGGAGAGTTTAAATGCCAGGGCCTTGGATCTGTGACATGATGTGTTGAGCCTAGCTAGAACTGCACCAATCAAGGCAAGTGACCTGTATGAAGGTTTCTAGAAAGCTTCGATTCTCTCACAGAGGAATGGGTGAGAAAATCTGTCTGCCTCCATCAAAGCTCTGGGAAGGACACATGTGGCAGCCCCTCTGAAGAATCACACATATAATCATAAGTCTGGATTTAATAACATTGCTCTTATAAACAGCATTGGTCAGGATCTTTTGTTCAGGTCTCTAAAGAGTATACCAAGTTCCCCGGGTATGGTGGCTCATGCCAGTAATTCCAGCTACACAACAGTGAGGTGTGCAAGATATTCTGTCAAAAAACGAACTTTATAACTTTGGCACTGGGGGTGGGAGGTGAGAGGGGTAGATGGGAAAGGATGGGAAGGGGAAACAAAAGAGGAGGCCACAATGCTTGATAAGAAATGCACTCATTACCTTGCCCATGTAATTGTAACCCCTCTGTATGGTATTTTCACAATAAAAAAAGGAGAGAGACAGAGGTAAGAAGATGGTGGTCTGAGGCCAGCCCCAGGAAGAAGCATGAGAACCTATCTCAAACCCGTCCAAAGAAAAAAGGGCTGGAGTCATAATTCAAGTGGTAGTGGACCTGCAGGGCAGGCCCAAAAAAGAGTGATACAGATTAATTTTAGCTACAGATCTGCTCACACTGGAAAATGAACCTCAACTTGAGAAAACAAACCACTGTAAGCAAGTCAGAACAAATAATCCAAAGCTACAGAACATCTGTGCTCAGATAGAAGATCTCATAGACACTACAAATAACTACACAGGATGCCTAAAGAGAAAAGGCAATGGGATTGAAATTTGAGAAAGAGCCAAGAAGTATTGAGAGAGAAAGAGAGAGAGAGAGAGAGAGAGAGAGAGAGAGAGATCAGTTATATCAGGTTAAGTAATAGAAGCATACATTAGATCAAAGTACATTATTAGTTGCATGTATGGAAATATTACGTTGAAACGCTTTTGAACAATTAACTGACAAGAAAAGAAAATGACTCAACAGACTTGGAGAAAGAAGTAGATTATTTTATGTTGCCTCCTCCAGATCCACTCTTCTCTAGAGGCATCTGTGGCCTAGAAATCTGATTGGTGGATCTTTGGACCAGTCTTTTTCCTGGACCCTGGCTTCTGATGGACCTGACCAGTATGGCACACACAGTCAGATGAGCAGGACCAAGAAGAGTGACTCCAGATTCTGATGTCTGCGACTCCTTGTGGGGACCACTACATAGTCTACACATAGGCGCATCATGACCAGGACAGAATAAGCATTTGAAAATCACAATTTCTACCTACAAGGGGAGCAATGCATCATTCACAACGTGCTTTTCAGGGGATGGAAACTTGTGCCACATTCCCATCCTTCAAACATTGGCTAACCCATGCTCCTCTGGCATTCTACACAGAGAATGAATACAGGTCGCCAGGGCTGGCTGTGCCTCCTGACCAAAGCCTTCCGGAGGGTTCCGGGCCTGTGCGCTCCCCTTCCCAGCTTCCAGCAGCCTCCCCCAGGGGGAGTTCTGTCACTGCACTCCCGCTGTCTGCCCTCTTCCTCATGACTGGCCCTCAGAATAACAGAAAGAAAAGACAGAACACTACAAAGAAAGGGCAATTAGACTGACAGTAAAATTCTCCATAGTAACAATAGAAACCAGAAAACTGTGGAGCAATATCTTCAAAGTGCTGAAAGAACCCTGTGAGGGTGGAATTGTGTAGCACTATTATTCAATAGCACGCTCCCTCCAACGCCGTTGAAGATAAACAGAAATCAAAAGTGTCTGCTAGCAGCAGACATTCGTTACAATAGACATATTGTACCTAAAAGCATCAGAGTTACAGAAAAGTATTAGAAGGGAATTTAGTTAAGTATTTGTTAATAAGATCAACACATTAAAATCAATAATACTTCCATGTGCCATTAACAAATAGTTAGAAAATATAGGAGATACCATTTTAAATAATAGAGTAATATCTAAGAATAAATCTAATATTTATAAACTATTGAAACACTATGGAACATATGCACATAGAAACAAATATAACGTTCAATATACGATAAACCCGAATTGGTCATTAGACCAATTTTAGATTAGTGTAATTCCAACCAAACAAAAGAATATAGCAGGAGTAAGGGACAAAGCACATACATGTTTCATTATTTTATATATATATATATATATAATACACACACACACACACACACACACATATATATATATCCTGATATTTTGTATCAAAAAATTAAGTAAAAGAAGAACTTCGCCACCTGTCCACGGCTAACATCTGTAATCTTACAGCTTGAAAGACTGATAATGAGGGTCAAGTTTTAAGGGAAGTCTAGGCAGGAAAGTTCAAGATGCTGTCAACCCATAATCTGGGCACAGGGATGTATGCTTATTATACCAAGCTACTTGGGAGGCCAAGCTAGGAAGAATCATAGTTCCAGGCCAGCCTGGGTAGAAAAGTTCTTGAGACTGTCTCCACTGAATAAGGCTGGACACTGCAGCACAGGTCTGTGATCCTAGCAGCTTAAAGAAACCTAAAGAAGGGAAATGGGGCTCAGGCTTTAAGAAACCTAAAGAAGGGGATGATGGGGCTCAGACTTGTGTCCAGGCAGCAAGTGAGGCACTATTCTAAAATAACCAGCAAAAAGGAGAAGGGAGGCTGAAGGTGTGGCTCGGTAGTAGAGCTCTAGGCTAACAAACTTTGGTTTCAAAACATCAATACCAGTGAAAAAGAAAAATGCAATACCAAAACCAGACCTTTTTTTTTTTTTGTCAGTCATGGGACTTGAACTCAGGGCCTGGGCACTGTTCTTGAGCTCTTTCACTCAAGGCTAGCACTCTACCATGTTCAGCCACAGTACTTCTGGTGTTCTGGTGGTTATTTGAATGTAAGTCCAGGCTGACTTCAAATCTCAATCCTGAGATCTCACCCTGCTGAGTAGCAAGAACTACAGGTATGAACCAGCAGCACCCAGCTGACATTATTTTTATTAAGAAACAATTAACCCAATCCACTATTGCCAATTAGTCAAGTAAGATGAAACAGAGAAACTTGTAACATGTAACACAGAGTCTTCACACACAGACACAGACAGATAGATGATAGATACATAGATAGATAGATAATTTTTTAAACTGAAAAGATCATAGCTTGATGACCCAGCAATGAGTTCTCAAATCTAGAACAGATATTCTTATTTCTATTTGACTCCGCAAAAGTTTTGAGGCAGACAAGCAAGCTATAAGGGAAAAATAAAGCAGCAAGACTGCAGTTCCCAGTGCCATTGAGCAAAGGAATTGTGAGTTGTCTAATTGTGCATATTAAAACATTAATCTCCCCACGGGGGAGCCGCTCCAGTCATTTCTCTGCAAATGTCTCCTACAAGGATTCACAAGGGTGACGAAGATGCCTCGCTTTCCATTTGTTTAGAGAACATGTACATATAGAGCCCCTTGTGCTTTCAATGAATTATGGTCAGGCTCAAAGCACAAATCCCTCTTCTGTTTCCCAAAAAGCATTTCTTCTTCTTCCCAAGATTAAGCTCCTACGTTGAATGAGCTGTAAATGAACCTCACCAGCTACCACGGCAAACAAATCTGCAACGGTCATGCATTGCTAGCTGGGAGCAGGCTTCTGACGAGAGAAAGGAGGAGCCTTGGTAGAATGAGATTTAAATCCATGCTTATCTTAATGAAGACTTGCCACCCAAGGTGAGCTCATTTTTTTTCTCCGATATATTGTTCTTCCAGTGTAGATGAATTTCCATGATCACTGTACTATAAGTAACCATGACACAAATAAACCTGAACAGCATTGGCACCATCTGGGGTAAACAAATCCTTCTTAAAAATAAAATGTACTTCGTGCTCAAGACATATCTTCTAGGACAGCAGGAGGAAGACACTCCATCACGCACAGCGGTTGCTGTATATTTAGCTACCAACTTCTGTAGATTACTTTGCTGATCCATTTTATCAACGTGAATGTTGATTGCTCCTTAGGTGTTATGTTCTGAGTAGGAAATTCAGAACTGAATGAAGTTTCGGACTGTGCATGATGCACATAAAATGACCATGTCAATGGAGCGTGCTGGATTCCGAAGCCCTTATGGACAACATAAGCAGATGTTTCTTCCAACGAGGATGCTTTTTAGACCAGGAAAAATTACTTGGCTACAATGTTCAAAGTGCATGATTAAAGGTTTCCAACTGTCTGGCGATGTTATGCTCAAAATCAGCAGCGAGTCTCCAGATAGTATGCTACATCCACAGATTAGATCCAGTCAGAGCTAAACAATCGTTTTTGCAAGTTAAAGAAGAGACAAACAAGAAAGAGGGGAGTCTTATCAACACTTCAGTATTTGGGCCATGCTCTCTCCTTACTGCAGTAGTCACATTTGTGCTCCACAACCTTAAGGAGAAAGTCTGCCAGCTGCAAGCCACCAGTGAGGGTGTGAGACTCCTTTCTATCATTTGAAGCTCCAGTGAAGAATTCTCACCTGTAATCTAGCAAGAAGAAGGCAAGACTTCTCACTTCTGCTGCTGCTATTCTGAGACAGACTGCAAGGGCTGGGCCCTGAGAGGTACAGGCTTAAAGAATTCGTCTATCTAGATGCTTGGATCCACCACTTCTGAATGCACAGCTGGAGCATAATGCATTTTACTTCTTTATAGATTAGGCATTACATCTTTACAGATGTTCTCATCTATAAAATGGGAGTGATAATAGCAGAGTCTGCTCCTCCCAAGAGTTCATGTGAACGAAGAATGAGAGGGTCAAATCAACAGGAGCTTCTTGCTATTTTTATCAAAATAGAACAAATGAGAGCTCCCATGGGGACACTTTGTTTCTCTGCTGACCTCAACCTTCTATTGTTGGTTCTCATGAATCTTAATTCACGATGATTCAGGGTGATAAAGAACTCCACACATGACTCATCCTCAAAAGGACAAAAGTTGGACCTAATACCATTATACTGCAATTGTTTCCTAAGTCTCGCTGTCAGTGAGAGGTAAGAATTTCACTAGTGCCATTTCAACAGTCTCTGATGCTAATGCAACAAATATCCTCCAGAAAGGTAGAATTATTTAGGTAATGTACTTAGCAGGAGGTTGACACATGGTAGGTCAAATGCTAGATGCCTTCCTATTTCTGTCACTTGTCCCTAACTTCCAACAGTCAAAATACATGAACTAGCCAGGAACCAGTGGCTCACACCTGTAATCCTAGCTACTCAGGAGGCTAAGATCTGAGGAAAGCAATTCAAATCCAGCCTGGGCAGGAAAGTCTGTAAGACTCTTATCTCCAATTAATCACCAGAAAACTGGAAGTGGTGCTGTGGCTCAAGTGGTAGAGTGCTTACCTTAAACTGAAGAGCTCAGGAACAGCGCCAAAGCCCAGAGTTCAAACCCCATGACTGACTGACTGACTGACTGACTCACACTCACACTCACACACATACACAAATATATGAACTAGTATAGGTATATACACACAATGACTTTCAAATATCTGATTCTCTCCTGGTACAGCAAGAGCACACTACTGAATCAGAGTTCTTCTACACCTTTGTCAAATATCATCATTTCTAGATCAGCTGTTAAAACATCATTTGTTGAATACTTGAAGTAAAAATACCAAGTAAACCAAAAGCAAATAAAACTTCACATATTTTATCTATAAACCCAGACTATACATAAATATCTTTGACCAATGAAACTTCTTGTTCTCATTGAATGACCTAATCAATAAAATGTGAACTTACAAAAGCATTTATATAACTAGAACGTATCTACTTAATGTATTAGGAACCTGTAAGCACCTACCACCAATGCTTAGAAAATATTTTCATATACTTACAATCTCAAAGTTTCATCTACTAATGAAAGTCATTAGCCATAGAAATAAAAGTTTAAAGATTTAGCACTCATTGAAGACTTGCTATGTTCTAGAACTGTGTGTTTTACATGCTTTATTATATTTAATTCTTCTTATTTAGTATAAAGTATCAATAAACCAGTTTATACATATAGACTCTGAACATGCAGCAGACTCTGAACTGTTGCCTAAAATTTCTCTTGGCTTTGCCTACAGCTAATCCCTTGATATTCCCTCAATTCTCAAAAGTTACTACGTAGTTAGAAAATAATTCTTACTAGGTTCTAAAATTTCACAAAATAGTCTACCATTTTGAGTTTTAAGCATTAAGCAGAGTATATTCAAACAAACACACTTAAACAGATATAGTGCTCATCTTTTCAGAGTCAGCCTCATATTACATGATAAAATATAAAAGGATCACTTTAGAAATATGCAATACACTTGCTCATTTAAAGGACTCAGGTTCCCATATGGCCATATAAGATGATACTAAGTGAAATGACTCCAAGACATGGACCTAAGAGGGTTTTGTTGTTGTTGTTTTTAATGTACTATGTAATTTTTTGTTTTCTTTTCTATTTTTTCCCATATGGTTTATCCCCTGTTGTCACTGTATTTGATTTTGGTGTCCTGGGCATTGAATGTACATTTTTTAATTAGGGGAGGGGAACAACAAAATGGAGAGAGAAAGGGAGAACCAATGCAACCGTGACACTCACTAGACACTATGTTAGAAATGGTCTGTACAATTTGTGGGGGGAGAAAAATGAGGGAGGGGTAACAAGTTCAACAAGAAATGTACTGAGTACCTTACTTTTGTAATTACACCCCTCTGTATATCACCTTGACAATAAAATTTAAAAAATAAAAGGACTCAAGTTCAAACACCTACAAGGGCCAGGCAAATAACACATGGGTGAAGAGGGTTGAGTGGAAGACAATCAGGAATGGCAGAGATGGTGATCTGTGAAAGACTTATTCTATCTAAAGACAGGAAAATTCAATTTTTAATCGATTTTTTACATTTGCTCTGTCTAAGGAAATTTAGACATTTAAAACATACTATGTTTCATCTTCAATTCTAGATTCTCTGAGTGAATGCTATGTCATTTATGATGCCCATGGAGTCCATTATAATTCAAAATTGTAACCAATGGTTAAGTTAGAATAAACCTATCTCCCTATTAAATATACTCAGCCACATCCTTCACACAAGATGAACTGATTTTATTTCCTAAATATAGTGAAAGATGTAATTGAGATTTAAATGATCATTCCCAAGTATAGGATATAGCAGAATAATAACTACATTAATTATCACCAATATTGATACTTTTATAGTATATTTTATATTACTGTTATATACAAACTCATCATTGTGATCTCTACTAAGAGATATAAAGATGGACTGCTATAATCCAGATGTAGAATGACCCCCAATAGCTCATGTGTTAGGAGCTTGGTCCTCAAGTTGGCACTATGGAGAGATGTTGGTAGCTTTAAGAGGTGGAGCCTAGCAGATTTTAAATTATTATGTACATGCCCTCAAAGGCCACTGTGGGGTGTCTATCTCTACCTCTGTTTCCAGGTTGTCATGAAGTACTTTCATGGGTACTTTGTCATGGGTACTTTCTTCTATCAGATGGTCTCACCATGGGCCTAAAAACAATGAGGCTGACTGTAGGCTGACCTACACTAAATCTTTTACTCTTTTTAAATTGGGTACCACAGGTATTTTATGACAGTAATGAAGAGCTGACTAATACATTCAGATAGAACATACTGACTTTGCCAAATCACTAGAACCTCGATTTGGAAGAACAGAGACTCAGGCTAGGTCATTTGAATAAATGTGCCAGCCTGTGCCTTGCAAGGTAACTGTGTCTACCACTACAATGTGTGCAGCCAGAATGCATGTGTGCACAAGAAAGCTGTCATGCTGGTTGGGATCAGACCAGGCTCTAACGTATCAAGCCCCACTTGACAGCTCACCAGACTGTCTGGTGGGAACTTTATCCTATCATAATTGCTACCATTTATCCAAAATGGTACCTAGGCAGTGATTTTGAGTGTCTCAACATATATTTTAACCTATGGAACCTCACATATCAAACCATTATTCATATTAACAAATGTGCTTCAAAAATCCTTCTACCTTTAGCCAACTCCCAAAAATGTATGTTTTACCTTATTATTGAAGTGATGTAAGAAAAAAATTTGGTGTCTTTATCTCAGATTTTACTGTAAGCCTTCTCAAATTATTTTTTAAAAGATGCAGGGAATAGATTATGAATAAATAAGTATAAGTACATAAATAAAAAATATCCAGTTTCTGCCAGCAAAGGACAACGAGTCCAGATTTTGTAGCATCTCTGGGGTGATTATTATTCGCAAAACGTTCACATAATGCTTTCATATACCAGAAACTGTCTCCTTGCTATTGACCACAAAAGGCTGTTTGAAAACAAGATGCTGGTCCCCTAAAATGGAGTATGAAGATCAACTTGAGGTCATAGCAGTATCTTTATGAACTAAGGCTGCACCTTCAGTATGTTTTTATCATTTCTATTACAATCAATGTTTATGCACACCAATGTACAGAAGCAGAAAACCTATAATGCTATAGGCATTACAACCCCGGGTTAAATGTTGTGTGATTTAGAACTTCATTGCAATTTCTTTGCTCTGCAAAACCTACACTGGTCAGGTCCTCTCTCACTGGCTCTCAGCTTCATATCAACAACAAGTCCTGAAAGGGAAATTTAAACAACTAGACGGAAAAAAGAAATCTCTCCTGAGACTTTGAGTGGACCTTCATCACTGCTAGTCCATGGCTGCTTCGAGCATTCAACCAAGAAAGAAACACATAAGCCTAAGCACCAAAATTAGGAAAGCTTATCAAATGAGAAGTTTTCAGTTGTTTTTATCAGTTGTTGAGCTCAACCTGCTGTGGAGTCAATTACTGAGCCTATAAAGGAGTCGAGTGGATGTCTAGAAAGGCTGGGTGAGCCACCTATGTGGAAACCTTTGTGGTCTCAAACAGGAAGATAAACAGGGTTCTTCTACAACTCAGTTTTTATACATAGCATATTTCTTATCATACAATACACAGACGAACTAGCCTTGGAAATAATAAAGCTGGAATTGTAGAAATGGAGTAAGCCATACAACACTGGTCTATTTACAGCTTTCTGAGATAATCACTAGGAGATGTAGGGTCCACCAGCCCAAGATTTAAAAAACCGCAGCTTAAAGAAAATCCAAAGGATAAGTTCTGAATAGATAGTTGTATAGCATTTAAGAAATACATAAACAAATTGTGCACATGGAAATACTTCTAGACTATGTTGGCTTTTAAAAATCCACCTATGTGCCAGGCACCAGTGGCTTATGCCTGTAGTCCTAGCTACTCAAGAGGGTGAGATCTGAGGATCGTGGTTCAAAGCCAGCCTGAGCAGTAAAGTCCATGAAACTCTTATCTCCAATTAACTACCAGAAAACCAGATGTGGTGCTGTGACTCAAGTGTCAGAGCTGAAGATCTCAGGGACAGTGCCCAGGCCCAGAATTCAAGCCCCATGACTGGTTAAAAAAAATCCACCTACCTTATAGCCCCAGGTAAGCCTCTCGGCCTTGCTATACCATTGCAACACACCAAAACTGATTATCTTAGAGGTTATTTTGTCCAATTTGAAACAGGTAGAGAGGTAGAATGCTAGCTTTGAGCACAAAAGCTCAGGGACAGTGCAGGCCTGGCACATATGCACATACAGAGGAATCCAACTATTATTCATATTGATAGCTTAAATATTTATATCAAATGTACCTTCTGAGGTTAAAGAAAAAATCATGTATAGTAAATCGATGTTAGGATGCAGGTTGTAGCCAAGCAAGGAGATACGCCTTTGGCCCTCATGTGCCTCTCCTTGGAGAACAGGAGAACCTGAGACTAAAGATGTGCGTTCACCTTTTAAAAGTGAGGCACACATCCAATACGTATTTCAAAGGTCTCCAATATCTCTTAATTAAACAACAGCAGAGAAGGACGGAATTCACTGTGCATAGGTAGTACAGACCACAGTGTAGAGGCCTGGCACAGAACTCTTTGGTGCATTTGAAGAGTAAATGATTCAAGGAAGGAAAATAGTTAGGCAAAATGACTGGGTATTACGTAAATCATGAAAACCCAACATTCAAGTCAAGATCTTCAGGGTTCCTGGGTAAGATGAGATCAGAGAATTCCTAAGCTGATGTGTTAAATGGGAACCCTTTCATGCAACTTAAAGAAAATAAAAACAATTTTTTTAAGCAGCTGAAATCTTTTACAACTGGTAATTCTCTT
This sequence comes from Dipodomys ordii, assembly GCF_000151885.1. Classification (NCBI taxonomy): domain Eukaryota; kingdom Metazoa; phylum Chordata; class Mammalia; order Rodentia; family Heteromyidae; genus Dipodomys; species Dipodomys ordii. Next base: position 3,667,503 of record NW_012267335.1, on the reverse strand, counting down.
CCATTTCACCTATATCCTCAGTAAATTTTCCATTAAAATCCAATGGTTTATTACAAAACTGTTCTAGAATTGGTAAGAAAGTTATGTTAGTGAGCATGTCTTAAAAGATACACACGTGTACCACATATGAGCACACGTGCACAGGGAAAAACAGGCACATAAGCACAGGGGCACATTGCACATAGGTACACACATGTGTAGGTACACACACATGTGCACACACACACACACACACACACACAGAGACAGACAAAGACAAAGAATTTACCAGAATAGAGTCTTCCATGCTACCATATGTTCAGGAAATAGCAATGCCATGTAGTCTTTGTGAGAATAACAAAAGAACTGATAGAAGAGGAAAATGAAAGAAATAGATCAGAACCAGGATTCACTAGAGGCACCATGGGAGTATTTGCATATGTGTGTGCATCTAGGATAACATAATGTATGAGGTGGCTGAGATGATCAAAAAGGACAGAGTCGGGCTGGGAAGGTGGCTCAGTGGTACAGCGCTTGCCTTGCATGCATGAGGCCCTGGGTTCGATTCCTCAGCACCACATAAGCAAAAAGAAAAATGCCGGAAGTGGCGCTATGGCTCAGGTGGTAGAGCGCTGGCCTTGAGCTGAAGAGCTGAGGGACAGCGCCCAAGCCCAGAGTTCAGGCCCCACGAACAGACCCCCCCCCCAAAAAAAAGAAAGAAAAGGACAGAGTTTTCAAAAATGGCTATTAGGGAACAGGGGATTTAGCTTAGTGGATGAGCACTTTCCTGGTGAGTGCAAGGCCCTGAGTTCAGTCCTCAGCTCTTAAAAAAAAAAAAAAAGCAAAGCAACTAGCACATACACAACCTAAAAAGAACAAGGCTGTTTGAAGAAAGTGATTAACTCTTTTTAAGATAAATCAATTTACCCCTTACTCCACCTTATGCAGAAGAATGGACAGGGGCTAAAGAGAGAAAAAAAATTCAGAGTTAAACACAAATCATTTTAAAGGAAACACAATTTAGGTAAATTTTAAGTGTTCTATGAATGAGAAAGTACTATCTCCACAAAAACCCAAAAGAAAACTAGGACAACTGCAAATATTTTCAACATTTTTATGCTAAGACAAAATATATAGTTAATATAAATGATGCAAGTTCAGTACTAATAATACTTAAAGGACATTTGAAAAATGATGAAAGGGCGTGCTGCCGGAAGTTGTTTGGAGGTTGGGAGCTCTCGGCTGGAAATTCGCTGGTGGAGGGGTCATGTCGCATAAACAAATTTACTATTCGGATAAATACGATGAGGAGTTTGAATACCGGCATGTCATGTTACCCAAGGACATAGCCAAACTTGTCCCTAAAACCCACTTGATGTCTGAATCTGAATGGAGGAATCTTGGCGTTCAACAGAGTCAGGGATGGGTTCATTATATGATCCATGAACCAGAACCTCGTAACTTGCTGTTCCGGAGGCCACTACCCAACAAGCCAAATAAATGAAGCTGGGGAACCATTTCCAACCTCCACTTTACACAGCCTGTCCTTTCTAACATCTTTCTCATAGCATGAATATGTTGCTTTCCTATTTCTCTCTTTGATATTTAAAGGATATTTGATACACTGTTTGAATGTGCCGAAAACTGCTTTGCTTCTTGAGTAGAGCCACCACCACAGCCCTACCAGAGGAGTGCTTTGTGGGCTTCAGGCTCAGCTAAGTGGGATCTCAGGAGTCATGGTGTGCTCTGTATCCGCAGAGCGCTTGACAGAGGGAGGAAGCGTCTTAAGAATCAGACACATTCCAGGGAATGTGTAAACCCGCTATTTTATTTTTTCCTACTGGGTATTGTATGTCTGGTGACTTGTGGATTTATCTCTCAATGTATTGAAATTTTCCATTTTATTCAAGAAATCTGTTCTGTGTTTCAAGACTTGAGTAAAGAGGAAGTTTTTATTAAAAAAGAAAGAAAATTGATGAAAGGCTGTCATCTAGCTACCTGCAAAGAAGAAAATGGAGGACCACTGTTTCAGGCTAGCCAAGGCCAAAATAAAGAAAAAAAGTTGATGAGGCTTCATCTCAACTAGCGTCTGAGCATGGTGGGATACATCTGTTAACCCAGCTATGCAGGAAGCACAATAACTGGACGCGGTGGCTGTTGCCTTTTGTCCCCAATGACATTGAGAAGCACAAGCAGGAGGCCAGCACAGGCAGAAAGTCAAATCCTACCTCAAAGATAATCAATGCAAAAGTCATGCTGAAGGCATGGCTAACATGGAAAAGCACCTACTGTCTAGCAAGCAGGAGTCTTTGCATTTACGATCACAAAAAAAAAAGGAAAAGAAAAGAAGGGAAAGGAAAAGCAAACACTCAATATTCAAGCAAGCTAAAGATTTAAATTAGCATTAAAAATGAGGAAGTACAAATGAAAGTCGGGGTATCAAACATTTTCAACATCACTTAATTGAAAGACTGTAGAGGAATGTAGTTGTTTAAAGAGTCAATTTGAAAGTAAAACCCACCTCTGTCTTAGACCTAGCTCTACCACTTGCAGTTGTTAAGTGCCTTTTCTAACCTTTTAAACTGGATTCAGAGCTCTACATAGCTCAATGACACCATACATAATTAGCATTAGGCTCCGAAATAAAGAATAATATTCTCTTCCCTTTATAGTACTCTAACAAGCAAATGAAATAATACAAAGCTTGCATTATGAGTGACCTATGGGAAGGTCTACAGCTTTTATTATTACAATATCTCAAACCTTTTGAATTAACAAGTGGTGTTTTTTAACCCCTTAATCATAGAGAGGATGGCAATATGACTTAGATACTTCTAGAGAGAGCAAAAAAAATGGGTTCAAGCCTTCTGGAAAGCAATCTGGCAAAATGTATAGGGAAGTTTCAATGTTTATACCCATTATCCAGTATGCCACTATAGGAAACAAGCTTTGAAAGCAATCAATGAAAAGGGGAGACAAAGGATATCAGAAAATAAGTTCATGAGGAAAGTCTACGTCACAATTTGCAAACAGTAAAAATAGTGCCAATAATCTTAGTCCATAGTAGGGGGAGAAGGCTACTACACACAGCCAATGACACATAGCACTAAGTACGGAGTCACAATACTTCTCAAGTCAGAAATGATGTGTCTGTAGACATGGGAAGAATGGTTTCATTATTTTATTTTATTCACTGATATAGACCAAAATAGAGCCTGGAATAGGGCCTTGCAGATAGTCTATATCGATCAGTAGTTAAATTGATTAAAGAATAAGATTCAAAGTGGAAAAAATGTAGAACACTCCCTCTCTGTGTTTCTCTTTCGTCCTCTCTCTTTCTCTCTCTCTCCTCTCTCACACACATGCATATTATAATTTCTAATCTCTATAACACAATCACAGGGAACTAAAAATATATAAAATGCTAAAATATCTATCCATTTCCCCACATTGGGGAAATATTTCTGTCTCTTCAGACTTTACTTCTAAATTCTTTTTTTCCAATGGAGATTTTTATACTCATGAAAATAGTTAATAGGCAAAGAAAAAAGAAAAACCTTAGAATCAAGTAGAAAATATAGTTCTCCTTATACAATTCTGCACTCCACAGAAATATCAAATGATAAGTCAGTATTTTGGAAAAAAATTGGGAGGAATCAAATTGGGAGGACAGTTTTTAAAAACATAACCAGGAAAGAAAAGATCTTAATAAATGTTATAATAAAGAAGTCATATCTTTAGTATTAAGAAACCTATCCAGGTGTTAAAACTATACAGGTGTTTTTGTTTGCTATATACTCCATACATATGAAAATGTGACATGGTATAATACTTTTAATCACAGCTTGCTCATTTTCTCTACAATGGCATCAGTTTGCTGATAGACACATAATGCCATATTGATGTAGATGTGGTAACTGCCTATTTTTTTAGAACTCTCAATAACTTCCATTTATTCAAAACTGAAGCTCTGCAAGTTATATTTCAGGAGGTTGCTCACAATCTCTGAAGGCAGCACCAAATGATGTCAGATTCCTAGCCTCTCAGATCTCCTCTCCTTTTGAAAGTGATGTAATCCACCAACAAGAGCACAGAGCTCCCAGGGCTGTGCCTGAAGGGTTCCCTCACAGGCCGGCCCACAGGCCTGTGTGATTCAAATTAACACAGAGAAAAATTCTACATTACTATGTGCTACACGCCTGAAAGGCAAATGAACCTTAACTCTGATTGATGCAAACCTAAACCCTCACATTCCAAGGGTCTGCTTTATCTACAATGTCTGCCTCTTACAAAACTCAATTGTTTGATGAGGACTATAAGAAGATACAGTCAACATTTGCCTTAATCTAAGAAGTGTAATTCATTCACTCATATATCATGTGCGTATTAGCTACCTGCTCTTTCAGAAAGCACTGCTGGATGCTTTTGGTGATTTAAGGATACACATGTAAGACCTCAACTAAAATCAACTCCCTTAATTATATAACATCAGACATAATTTTCACAAACTAAATCTAATATATAATTTACCTATCACTAATCTGACTTTTTAAGTAAAATGCATAGATTTTACTCTAATGATACCTCTATTGGTAAATAATTGTTTTACAAATATGCTCCTTTTGATGTAATCGTTCATTTGCCCCCAAAATCTCAAAGGGGAAACATGGACAGGCTCGTATATGAAACAACCTGCTCATGACTTGAAAATTATAGCATCTAGCTAATGGATCCATGAAAGTTCATCTTCAAAACTTTACATAATAAGGGCTAAGCATGGAGGCACATGACTATAAGCCCAGTTATTCAGGAGTTAGGAGGACTGTGGTTTAAGGCCAGCCCAACTTCAAACTAAAAGCAATGACTGGGTGCATAGCCCACAGGGCATAAGTGCTTGCCTAGTGAACATGAGGCCATGACATCAATCTCTAGTAGCACAAAACAATATAGTGATAATAGTAATAACATTTATTCAATGTCAATCTCCATCAAAATCCCAATGTCATTCTTCACAGAAATGTAAAATTCTATGCAAAAAATAAATATGGAGATATAAAAGACCCCAATATCTAAAGCAAGTCTGAGCAAAAAAGAGCAATGCTGAAAGGTATCACAATATCAGCCTTCAAAAATTAAACCACAAATCTATAGAAACGGAAACAGCTTGGTGCTGGCACAAAAACAAATGTGTAGACCAATGAAACAAGATAGATGACCTGGAAACAAATCCACACAGCTATAGCCACTTGATTATTCAAAAATGGCCCCCAAAACATGCATGGGGGGGGAGAATAAAGTCTGTCCAATGAATGATGCTATGAAAACTGGATATTCACACATACGACAGTGAAACCAGACAGATCTCCATGTCTCAGCCTATAGAAAAAAAATCAATGCAAACTACATCAAAGATCTCAAAGAAAGGCCTGTCATTTTGAAAATACTGAAAGAAAACATAGGGGAAAATACTTGAAGATACAAGCATAGACAACTACAATTGCCCAGAAACTAACAGCAAACTTTGAATAATGGGACTGCATCAAATTTTAAAAAACTTCTGGCTGAGGGCCAGTGGCTCACACCCCTCATCCTAGCTACCCAGAATGCTGAGATCTGAGGATCGCAGTTCAAAGCCAGTCCAAGCTGGAAAGTCCACGAGACCCTCATCTCCAATTAGCCACTGGAAGTGGAGCTGTGGCTCAAGTGGTAGAGTGCCAAGCTTGAAAAAAGCTCCAGGACAGCTCCCAGGCCCTGTATTCAAGCCCAAAATCAAATAAAAAGTAAAATGTTCTACATACAAAGGACACTACCAGAATGAAGATCCACTGAATAGAAGACAATCTTTGCCAGCTACTCATTGAATAAAGAACACATGAAATTGAAATCTTTCTTGTATAATTAAAGATAATCATTAAAGAACTAATACCTAGAATACAGAAAGAGCTCACACACTTAACAAAAAGAATAATCCAACTAATAAACGGGCAAAAAAATGTTAACAATTTGCCAAAGAAGTATGACTAGCAAGTACACACAGAAGGACGGGTGGTTCACACCTGCCATCCTCGCTACTTAGGAGGTTGAGATCTGAGGATCACAGTTCAACGCCAGCCCGGGCAGGAAAGTCTGTGAGACTCCTATCTCCAATAAGCTACCAGAAAACCAGAAGTGGCGCCATGGCTCAAGTCGTAGAGCGCTAGCCTTGAGCTGAAGAGCTGAGGGACAGCGCCCAGACCCAGAGTTCAAGCCCCACCAAAAAAACAACAATGTTTTGCAGCCTTAGCCATAGGAAGTGCACATTGAAATGGCATTTACATTCTCTCACTGTCAGAATGGCAATTCTCAGGAACACAAACAACAAATGCTGGTGAGCTTGCAGAGAAAAGGAATCCAAAGTAGCCACAAGCAGTGAACATAGCTGACAACTAACCTGCTGGCTAGATAATTCAGAAGTCCCGTCCTCGTACAAAGGGGAGGGAACCAAGTGATTCATTGTGTGATAATTCTGCCACGTGGGGACATCACATCTACAGGAGCAGTATGAAATGATTTGGACAACTTTCACCAGGCACAATAACCAATGAGTCACAGTGGATAACACCGTGGCTCCAATAGGGTCACTGTGGTAGCCAGTCACAGAGGACTAGAAGAGGTCTCCCTGACATAATCAGAACTATTTGTTTTGTTTCCTCGTTTTGCTTTTGTTTGTTTGCGCATTTTTGAAACAGGGACTTGCTATGTAGCCCAGCATGGCCTTGAACTTTTGGATCCTTCTCCTTTGCCTTCTGCATGCTGGCATTACACGCATGTGCCACCACGTTCAGCTTTTCTTCTTCTTTTTCTTTTTATTTCTTTCTTTCATTTTTTTTTCCCACTGAGCCACAGGCAATGAGATAGATAAGATGAATAATTAAAGCCTTTGACTCCTAGAAAAAGAATTTCCTCAGCTGGTGTTGTAAGAAGATAGGAGTTAAAAGGCAATAGTTAATAGTTAATATAATGTCTGCATTAGAATTTTCATATGGTTTATTTTTCCATCATCTTCATAAAATTTCCTATTTCCCTTTATGTTACTCAGTTGTTAACAAAAATCTGGCATGTTTAATTCAAGCAATTCCAACAGTTCTGCAAATAATCAGGCCTGCCATACAAGTAGAATGTATTAAATATTACAATCAAATCTTGAAAGTATTAAAATAATAGATATCCTAAATATGCTTCTAAGGATTTATACGCCTGTTGACTTTAATTTCATTAACTCACTCATGATATAAATAGTTTAAAAGAAAAGCTTCAAAACAGAGTATATTGTAATTAAAAGAACCCAAACCTTCTCAGCATTACACACTGCCACCTAGTGCCAAATGTGTCTTTAATGCCAGCTGTGCAATGGCCAGCTTCAGGAAGGTGGAAACACTATATTAAAACAACTCTGCCCAGAAAGAGAATTTGAAATGCACTTATTCTCAAGATTCTCCCCAGAAGAAGGCTACTGGGATAGATGGAACCACACATACCACAAAAATCACCTGTCTTTCTGAGAAAGATCAGATTTGAATAGTAGATGTAAGAAGCTCCAGATTTTGCTAATGAAGACAAACAATTTCTACTTTAAAGATGTTATAGCGGGTATCAATCATGCAACATACTCTGTTATAAAGGTGGTGTGTGCTGGTTTAAAAAGGATGCATGGTTAATGTCACAAGTCTGGCATACGGAAATACTAAAAGAGATGCTGTACAATGTGAAATTATCACTAAAGACATTTTAAAGCTTTCTTGGAGACAGCTGTAATCTCTAACTTCTATGGAAGATGCCACTGGTTTCTAGTTCTATGTCGGTCACTAGAATGATTTTAGTTCTAATCCTCATGATTAACTATTTTGTTAATACTACGAGCTCATTTTTTATCTTTTTGCTAAGAAAGCAAACCCCGCAGAAATGAAGTTTGAATTCTTTTGAAAGTCCTGAAAATGTCTGCTGAGGATGGCTCTGCTGAGGGCGGGGAGTGGAATTGATTGGACTCACTCTGTTCCAGAGTGTCTTGAGCCCAGTCAACATAGTGCACTGTACCTAGGAACTAAATGGAAAAGCTCGTACCTCTGTTAGGTTTGTAACAGCAAAAGTATTCCCATTAAATCATGATTGCTTAACTCTTTAAAAATTCAGGGTTTTAAGAGGCATAAAAACATCAGGTTCTTTTTAACATTATTAAAGATTTGTCTGTTAACATATGGAAATCTTGAAGAATTGTATTTTTCATTTTATCTCAGAAAGTTATTTTCATGGCTGTTGTTTCTCTGACCCTGCAAAAAGTAGAGTTTGATCAACATTTTAAAAAGAGCAGATAGGAAAAGACATAGAGATAGATAAATGGATGGGTACACAGATATGTACATGGATAGATGGATGGATAAATAGATAGGGAGACAGACAGGTAAGCAGAAAGACAGACAGATAAAACTCCCTTTAAGAGTGATGTATTCACATAAAATCATTAATTATGTAATTTCCAAAGATAATTCCCATCGAAGTCATACAATTGGTAAAAACTTCTCAAGATTTCCTCTAATCAGCTTAACCAAATTACTGCCTGCTTACTTCTGCCGAGGGCTATTTAAAGCCCTCCAGCATACCATCAGGATACCTAACTGGTATCCTGCCAAATGCAGACAACAGAACTGATTCAAAAGAGTTCAACTCAAGACAATCCCTTTGGAAAAACCGATTTAAGAACATGCATTGGATTGTGTTGGGTTGACACCACCATGACAGCCAATGTTCAGTTAACTCACAAAGTCAAGTGGAAAAAGAAATCCAAAGCTGCAGTTCCTACTTATTCCATTTGCCTTTTGTATGCCATCTAGAATAAGATATTCCCAGGGTGGAAGACAGTGAGTACAATTGTGCCTTATATAAGAAAAGTCTTGCTGTGGCTGCAGATATACATATACATATGCAATATGGTTAAAATCCATACAACTTCATAAGCATCCTAAAATGGTTTAATCTACAAAGTCATGAAATGCATAAAGACAGTGAATTAATGCAGCTTGATTCAAAGGCAATTGTGCCTGTGACTCTGAAAGTTTTCTTAAAATATTCCCCCATATCTTAATGCCTTTTTAGGTACATACAATATGGAAAGTTTTGGAACACAAAGATTATGCATTTCACATTCAAAAATCAATCCTCACATCATTTTGACTTAGCTCCAAAAAAAAAGGTTTAAGTTGAAATTATGGATTTAACAAGATCATATCTAAGCCTGGTATTAAAGTAGGTGTCATTATGAGTGTGCCCTACGTCGATCTCAATCAGAGGTTTCACAGTCAGCATTTTGAAAGGTAGTGACAGCTGGGCACCAATGGCTCAGACCTGTAGTTCTGGCTACTCAGGAGGCTGAGATCTGAGAATCACGGTTCAAAGCTAACCGGAAAAACCCATGAGACTCTCATTGCCAATTAACTACCAAAAAAAAAAAAGCTGGAACTGGAGCTGTGGTTCAAGTGGTAGAATGCCAGCCTTGAGAAAAAAAAACACACTCAGGGAGAGTGCCCAGTCCTAGAAACAGAATGTGTGTGTGTGTGTGTGTGTGTGTGTGTGTGTGTTACAGAGTAATAACAGCTTGACCCCTGAAGCAGATCCCTTAGGCCTTTATAGAGACAAGTTTGACAAGAAATGAACTTATTATCTTACTTATGTAACTGTAACCCCTCTGTACATCACCTTGACAATAATAAAAAAAAGAGAGACAAGTTATGTTGGGAAAGTAAGGTTCAGAATGCAGAAAAGACTGATACAGCTTTTGAACATTCAACTTGAGATTACTGCAAATAGGGCATTCCGATCTACTAAGACCAGAACCTATTCCATACAGATTAAATGCATGATATTATATGTGTAATATTTGACTACTGAGCATTGCATACCGTGAAATAAGAAAATGCAATTGATATTTGGTAAGCATTTTACTTATATTTCATCTCTTCTTAACTCTCTATTTTCAGATGTTACATGCTTACCTGGTTGCTAAGAGCTCTCTCTAAGTTGCTCTCTGGTTGCTAAGAGCTACAGGCCAGGTTGTAGTTCTTTCTCTTGCAGAGAACTCTCTTCTTGGATTTTGTCTTATGGTAGTATTAGGTAACTATCATTCATATGGACATTTGCTTGCCAGTACTAGAAGATATTCTAGTGTTTCAGAAAATAAATGACTAACTTTCAATTTGCACAATTTAGAACAAATATCTCACTTTTCCCAGAGCGTAACAATCTTCCATTTCACAACAGTAAATATAGTTGCATTATTTTGTAATGAAAATCCATTGAGTCTATAATCCAAGTTCTATTTAACACTTGGACAAAAAATACTAAATCTTCACTTCTTAAAGAAGCTATTCATTCTATCTTCATTCTCCAAAGCAAAGCTCATACTAAACATTTCAAGAGTTGTTTTTGTTGGGTTTTCCCCCTGCCTGGCACTTCCATGATTCTTAAAGCACCTGGAGGGACAAGACTCTTGGATTCTTCTTGCAATTTATCAGAGTCAAAAGCAAAGCACTGTTATAAATATGCTCATCCTAACTGCTCATTAGTTTCTCACAAAGAAATACCAATGTGCCTAATCAGAAAGAATGTCTTTCAAAACTAAGAGATTTTAATCAGCAAATGTTTGCTAAAAACACTGAGCCTGTAGCCTCTCCTCCCGTGCACATTTTATAACCTTTCAAGGACAATCTTCTTAGGCACATTTGAAAGAAGTAACGCTGAAAAACCATCCTATGGCAGAAGCATTTTAAATCACTACAAATCCAACAGGTTCAACCCTTAATGTCCATGGACTCATAACAAAGTCATCGATCACTTACTCTTTCACTGGAGTTTGTCTCAAAGGACCACCAGGTAAAACCTATCCTTGTGTAGTAAGCCAGCTGACAATGCCCACATGTCCACTTCTCTTTCCTCTACTTCTGACGCCCTGTCAAGAGTCGGCCAACTGTCCTGACACACACACACACACACACACACACACACACACACACACACACACCTATGTGCTGGTTTAGCTCTAAGTCAGATCTCAACCATTTCAGATCCAGACCTCATTGCAAAAATTCCTGATCCCAGCCAGGTCTCTGCAATGTAAGCAGACACCTAGGCAAGAGCCACCTCCGTGCCTATCTCCAGACAGATGAATGCATCATCTTTTCTACAGCCACACCCTAATAAACAACTTCTTTCCTACCGAGACCAGAGAGGCAAGCGGGACGCAACGCCTCGGTGTCGTGACCCTCAAATAACATTTAAAGAGAGGAGAAAACCACCGGGGATCGGGGAAAGAAAACAGAGGCACAGGAGCCATTCTGCATCCTTAAAGCACCACGAATAGAAAATGCGAGCAGGTTTCCCCGGGAAGTTTGGGGGCCACCGCGACCTAACCCCGCTGCACACGGCCGCCCTGCGGGGACCCCGCGTCCCCGGCGTGGCCGCCCCTCCCCGGCTCGGCCCCGGGTTTCCAGTGAAGTTTGCGCGGTACCCCCCCCC
>NW_012267335.1:3634017-3654460 GCF_000151885.1 Dipodomys ordii | reverse complement strand
GGGGCGGGCGCGGGCGGCCCTGCGCTGCGCCTCACCGGTGCCACCTGGCGGCTCCCGGGGAAACCCTGCGCCGACGGGCTCCAGGTAAGGACGGTGCTGGGAGAAGCCGCTCACCGACGGGCGTGGAGGGAACCCTCTGCACACGGCTTCAGATAGCAGTAATAATAGTAACAATAATAATAGTTTGGGGGGGCTTGGTCTTGTGTTCAATGGAAGACACCCCGGCCCCTCTGCTCACACGCATTCACACGCTAACCAGGCGCTCGCGCTGGCGGCCACGTGGGACGGTTGCCAGGCGGGGAAGGCCGGCGGCGTCCCAGGGGAAGGCGGGTGCGCGCATTTCGGGCAGCGGTGTCCGCACCCAGCTGTCCCCCGAGGCCTGCGACCCTGTCATCGGCAAGTGGCCGCAGCCAGGTAATCACGCTGTGGATGGCGGGCGGGGTTGTTGGAGGGCTTGTGGCCTGGGGGTGTTTGGTTCCCCGACTCTGAACCCAGCACTTGGGGCGCTGGCTGATAGGCTGGCCTTCCAGACATGCTGTGGAATGAATTGCTTTTAAAGACTGGCTGGCCACGGAGGGCGCACGCCTGCAATCCTAGTTACTCAGGACCAGGGTTTGAAGCCAGCCCCAGCAGAGATAGCCAGGAGGCTCGTATCTCCCGTTAACCAGCAAAAGGCCAAAAGTGGAGCAAATGGTAGAGGACCAGCCTTGGGCAAATAAAAAAAAAGCCAAGTAGTGCTGGAAGTTCAAAGAGAGACAGACAGACAGACAGCAGACAGACAGAGACTATGAGTCAGAATCTGTTCTTTTTTTTGGGGGGGGTCCGGTTGTGGGGCCTGAACTCTGGGCTTAGGTGCTGTCCCTCAGCTCTTCAGCTCAAGGCTAGCACTCTACCGCTTGAGCCACAGTGCCACTTCCGGCTTTTTTGTTTTTGCTTATGTGGTGCTGAGGAATCGAACCCAGGGCCTCATGCATGCAAGGCAAGCGCTCTACCACTGAGCCAACTTCCCAGCCCCCAGAATCTGTTCTTGACCTCTTCTCTTCCTAATCCCTGCTGGTCTTCTGTTTGCTTCTCCAAGCATTTCTGAATTGCTCAACCTCCATCACTGTGAGCTGTGTAGAAGGAAGAAGAAGCTGAAGGGAAGGGAAGGTGAGTCACCAACTGTCTGTCAGGCTGCCGGACGTGGGTCACCCTGATTGGCTGGCCTGTACCTGGAGTGCTCCTGCGTGGGACAAGCCATGAGTAAGTCCTGTGGGAAGCGGGGCACAGGCTTCCCACTGGGCAACAGTTTCAGCATTTAAAAATTAATTTAGAAAGAATGAATGTCAGGACATTGGGGTGCCAGAGCTTTGCCACGAAATTGAAAATGTCATTAGTGTATTAGTCCTCTAATTTTAAATGAAGGGTGTGTGTGTGGGTGTGTGTGTGAAGACTACAGGAATGAAACCAAAACACAACCACTCCTCCTAAAAAAAAAAATGTAAAACACAGTTACTGGCTCTGGAAATACACACTTGGAGATACCCAGAAAACTCAGCCCCCTTTGTAGGGGGCTGAGGAATCTGAGACACGGCTGTGTTACCCTCTGGGAAGTTTAGACTTGAAGGGAAAGAGGGAAGAGTGGAGAAAGGGAGGGAGGACAAGGGAAAAGGAAAGAAGAGACTACTGGATGGATCCGAACTCTTTGAGATATATGCACTATATGGCATTGTTTTAATCCATGTGCCAGCCTGATATTTACCTGTTTTAGGTATTTGGTGGCATTTTTCTTGACTAAGCTTGGCGAACTCAGCTTCTTCTATGACATATTAAATCCCTTCAGCTTCCACTTTTGCAAACCTTGAACTTCAGCCATGTGTGTCCTCAAAGCGGTCACTCCATTTGCCACTGTAGGCAAACTTTCTTTGTAGGGCCAGAGGTCAAAGGTGATGCCCAGCCTTTCTCTTGCCATCTAAAACAATGGAAATCAAGCCAGGATGCGCTGGACGGGTGCCACGCTTCCTCCCCCCTCTCCACACACCCATTGGTCCTGGAGACTTTATCTCAGGTGAGTGATATGACGTAGAACTTGCACTGCCGTGATGTCAGTATTCCAAAATCTCTTCCGATTATGCGCCATTGACAGAATTTTTTCGTAGATATCTAGGTGGTTAATAATACTTATAAAGCAAATTCTTGTTTTCATGTAGGAGTGTGTGTGTGTGTGTGTGTGTCTAAGGAAGATAAGGGGGGTATTAGACCTAACAGAGTAAAGGCACTTGGCTATCTCATGAAACCCAAAGGAAATGAAGCTCTAGCATCAGGGTCAGCTGGAAGCTGACACTTGGCCCTTGGCCCTTAGTGCCCATTCCATTAACGGCTGCTGACATTTCCTCCTTCCCTTCTTCTGTCTTCACCCACAGTCAGTGACTGTTTCTCCAACGTGCATGAAGTGGCGCATTAGAGAAATGACTGTCTCTCGAATGTCAGAACTTATGGGCCAGTTCCAGATTCCCACAGAACGACTGCGGTTGTTTGGGGGACCAACCACGAGTCCAGACAGTGATGATAAAGGAGGTCAGCTGAGTGACAACTTCCTAGCCACCACTGTAGCAGTCAGGTGTGTCACCGTGGAGTGCTGACGTAGGAAGGAACAAAGGAAAATTCCCAAACAGTGGCCAGGAATACAGACCATCCATTGCTGATCTGTCCCGTTCCTTGCTGTTTCTTGAACGCTGGCATATCAGGCGTGGGAAGAAGGAAAGAAGAGCCCAAGGAGCATCACTGTGTCTGGTGGCAAAAGCCTGTGTGTTTCAGAATGCTGAGCAACGAACGCGGACTGCCCTTCCTGCAGAAGCAAGCTTTCAGGTGGCTTGTGTCAGTAGAAGTAGGCCATGGTTTTATGATCTCTTGACATGGAACTGGCTAAGCATAAGGAAGGAATCAAGTATTTCACAGGCAGTTTACTTCTTTTGTTCATGGCAAATTAGAGATGGTTTTAATGAAACAGAAGTATATTATAAAATTTTACACTTATTGTAGATAAATATATGATGAAAATTATATATGTGCAATCAAATCATACTTCCAATATAATGGGATAGTGAATACTAATATTCATATGGCCTCAAACCCCTTTGAGAATGTAAAGAGAACTGTATTTATTCAGAAAAAATAGGGTGATCTGCACTCAGTTTAATGCTGACACACACATCTGCACACATACTTATCTAAGTTCTAGAACTGCAGACTTCACATTGCTTTTCCTTCTCCCAGTCATCATCACTTGGAAACAAACAGCATGCTATCAGGTGCAGTCAAGAAAGAAGAGAGAGAGGGAGGCAGGGAGGGAAAGAAGGAAATGAATGGAAAGGAAAAAAGGAAAGAGAGGAGGATGAGAGGAAGAAGAATAAATGCAGGAAAGACAGGAGCTAGCTGCTGGTAGCTCACAACTGTAATTCCAGGTACTCAAGGTCGAAGATCCTAAGGATCATGTTTAGGAGTCAGTCCAGATAGAAAAGTTCACTAACCTTCAGCTCCAAAATAGCCAGCAAAAAGCTGGGCTGGAAGTGTGGCTCAAATGGTAGAGCAATGGCTGAGAAAGCAAGCCTAAATAGCACAAGGTCCTAAGTTCAAACCCCAGTACTCCCCCAAAATGGACTGAGGTATGCCCATGTGGACCAAGGGAACTAGCTCCCCTTTACTCTGAATGAGAACTAAATGAACTGTAGGTTCAAAAAGAAGATTGAGCTCTTGGAATGAAGGAAGAGAGTTACAATGTAGGGAAGAATATATTAGTTTTGTAGGGCCACTGTAACAACATATCAGAGATTCCCAGGTACCAGTGAGTCACACACCTGTACTCAGGAGGGTGAGATCTGAGGATCATGGTTCAAAGCCAGCCCAGGCTGGAAAGCCCTTGAGACTTTTATCTCCAATTAACCACCCAAAAGGGGGTCTGTAGCTCAAGTGGTAAAGCACAAAAGCTCAGGGACCATACACAGGTCTTGAGATCAAAAACCAGGACCAGCGCCCAAAATAAGTAAGCAACATAAATGTATTTCTCACAGTTGGAGATTGGAAGTCTAAGATCAAGAAGTCCATAGCTTCAGTTTCTTAGTCTCCTCTGTTTGAAAATTCTTGTTTGTGTCGTCACATGGTCTTTTGCTAGTATTCTAGTATATATCTCTGTGCTTCCAAATTTTCTCTTTTTATAAGGACGCTAATCTGAACTCAGTTGAATAGAGATTCACTAAGAGCCCCTTTCTAACCTAGTCACCTTTAAAGGCCTATTTCCAACCACAATCACGTTCTTAGGTACTGGCCATTATGGCTTTGACATATCAACTGAGGAGAACAGCTCACCCACAGGGGATGTTCACTGTGTTGACCCCCACTGCCTAGCAATGACGTTGGGGTGCAGATTCCACCTTATCTAGAGAGGACCCAAAAGTAAAATAAATGTGCACTTTGTTTTCCATTAGAGTATTTTGAAAAATCTCAATTGTGACAGAAGAGCCCAGAACCAAAAGGCTCAGCGAGGTGTACATAGAAATGCTAGCCTGTGTGCCGTAGCTCTTCAACAGCTGAGGATCTCTGAGCTTTAGCAAGTTGCCTAAATCATGAATAGGGGCTGTGAGTAGGAGACCAGGAGGGAGAACCAGAGGAGCAAAAGAGCCCTAAAGTCTACATAGAAGTGGCAACTTAAATACCAATGAAATGGCATGGCTGGTTCAGAAAAGGCTAGCCACAGCAAATCCTTAGAATAGCCACTGGCTACACACTAGAAACACACCATACTTGACTCACGCTTAGAGAAGACACAGCAAGTCAGCTCCTCAGGAAATGGCACAGAGGTCATCATCAGGACTTTGTATTCTCTACCAGGTCCACAGCGATTCTAGAGTCTACACAGCACATCCATCCAGACATCTTCCTCTGCTTGTTCTCTCGAACTTGCTGCACCAGGCTGAGCTGAGTGTCTGATTTATCTGTTGTGTCATGTCTGGAGTTCTTCAAATGGATCTGTCAACATCTAAGAGAGAACAAGAGTAATCACATTGTTCTTGTGCCCTTTTGCCTTCCCTGTTTCCCACCCTTTCTCCTCTCCCAGATTTCCACTTCCCTAACCTTCCCCTGCAGCCTCCTCCTGCCTCATAGCCTTCTCTTTCTCTGGTGCCATTTGTACTCCTTGCACTTTTGGAATCATAAGATCAGAGCAGACACAGAGAATGAATGTGGGTTGCACAAGGAACCAATTCACCTGTGTTGTATCAAAATCCTTACCCCTGTATTACACACATGTGTGCAATCACTAACTTTTTGAAGATGTTTGAAAATCCACAGTAACTCTGTGTGTACAGTGGCATGTTTATGTCTACAATATATTTCAAGAAAACATGAAATAACAGTTATTTTTCTTTATAACTAGAAGATAAGCTTCTCACAGAGAATATACCACAATGTTCTCTGAGGTAAAAGCTGTAAACTCATTATAGATCGCTCAAAGTAATCTTCTATTGAAACACTCCACTTAAGAGTAAATAGAGCCCTTTGAAACCTGGGGAAAAAGTTAAGGAAATTCATCAACATGAAAAGACAACCATTTTATTTGGCCTAAAGTGAAGTGACATTTTGTAGGCTCGAATGTTGTCTTTATGGGAGGTGATAACGGAAGCAAGCGAGTGACTCATTTTACGTTTTCTATAAACTATAAACTGCGTGAGATAGTTGGCCATTTCTGCTTTTGTACCTGAAGACTCCAGAGAAGAGTAATCTGGGCGATTTTTCAAAACCTTGATAGGTGAGGTGTACCCCGTGAGCAGGAGCAGAAGATAGGGGGTCACCATCTGTTTTAAAACTGAACACTTCACCAAGTTGCTATATAGAAGTTTAACTTGAACTTGTATTGTGTGGTCAAATTGTTTTCATCTTTTAATTTTCAGTTTTTGTTTATATTTTTTCTTTCTTTTATATTTTCTTTCTTTTATATTTTTTCCTTTCTCTCTTTCTTTCTCTCTCTCTTTCTTTCCTTCTTTCTTTCTTTGAAAAAGTACTTTACCACTGCTTTTGAATTGGTAAAGACAAAAAGGATAGTATTCTACAGTGAGAAACCCAAAATAGAGGGAGCCGCAAATAGCTCCATGTAAAAGGAAAACCAGTGCATTTATTCTAGGTTCTACTAAATCTATGAAGATGATTACAAATCCTGAAGGCAGATTTTGAACTGTAAATTATGGGTCATGGGTGAAAGAGAAACTGGATTTATATTAGACCTCAAAAGAATTGGAGGGAAGCGGACCCTAGTTAAGAAGCCCATAAGCAAAGATACTTCTCCTTCAAGAATAGAAAGTACTTCCTGCACCAGGCTGGAAGACCTCGTAGCATCCCTCTGCCTCCCCATTCTGGCCCATCCCTGTGTCACAGTCAGCTCAGAACCTGTGGGCAGAGTGCTATGGCTGGGTGGCCTGAAAAACAGACGTGGAAGCTGAGCAGTGCTGTATGGAGGAGCTGGCAGGCTGCCAGTCTGATGAAGGCTCAACTCCTAGTTCATAAACAGCCATCTCAAGCTAGCCTCACATCTTTGAAGGACACTCATCCGGTCTGGGAGGGCTCTGCCCTCATGACCTAATTACCAGCCACGGACCCACCTCCCAACACGATCCTCAGTGAAGGTTAATGTTTCAACGTACAAATTTGAAAGGGAAAAGAACAATCCACAAATACCTACGCCTATCAGTCTCTTCCTGCAAGGCATTCTACTTTGAAGCAAGACCAGAAATCCTCTGTTGTTTTGTTTTCCTCCAGGTCATCGGTGCTTATATCATCCATCTGTGAAGGGTGAAGTACAGCTGCAGGAGCTTAGCTGAAGCTTGCTGCTTTTGTTCCTTCCCGGAGTGAGTAGAAGGAGAGCAGTGGTATGGAGAAGCCGGCTGTGGAGCTGGAAGCAGAAAATGATTGGTTGTGGGGACTCTCCAAATTGGAACAAATGGCTGGAATTCATAAGCATTCTTTGGATAGAAAATATACTGTACTCCTTAAAATCAAATGGTATGCTAGCTCCAACTCTTGTTCGTTCTGTCCTGAGGCTTGAAAGCAGGGCCTGCTGTGCTGTCTCTAGCTTTTGTGCTCAAGGCTAAGTGCTCCACCACTTGATCCACAGAGCTACTTCTAGCTTTTTGGTGGTTAATTGGAGATAAGGGCCTCATGGACTTTCCTGCTTGGACTTTCATTGAACTGTGTTTCCATCTTCAGATCTCAGCCTCCTGAGCAGCAAGGATTACAGGTGTGAGCCATTCCATGGGCTCTTAATTGCTTTTTAAAGGGAAGTGTGGTCCTGGAGGCTGAGGAAATCAAGGAATCCAAGTACACTAAGCAAACAACAACTAGGACCCCCCCTTCTCCCCCTCTCATTTGTCTCTGTCAGAGAAGCCACTGGCCTGTGTGCTCCAGACATCAGACCACCATGAGTGAAAGGATGACGCAAAGTTGGGGCGAAGGCCATCCATGACCACACGTTTGCTGTCTTCTGAATCCTTCGCTTTGGTCATGAATACTTCTTAACAGATTTCATTGTCCCTCTTTCTCCCGTCAGGAACTGAATGATCTCTGATCTCCTTATCTGGATTGCAAAGCACACCATGAGACTGACAGAGGCAACCGACATCTCTCCTACAGAGAAGGAAGCTGCCTGTGGCAGTGGTAAGCTGGTAGCTCCACCCTAAGTGCGAGCAGGCTAGCTGTAGCACAGGTGTCCACACTGTCCCAGGCTATCCCCAGTAGTCTAGCCTCGTTTCTCAAAGCAGGAAGTGATGAGCTGGGATTCCGGGCCTGGGCAGCAGGCTTGCACAGGGTCCTTATTGAAACAAATGCAATTTCTAATACACAAGAACACAGCATTTGATAAAAACATCCGCACGAGCAGTGAAGTGTATTTCATGCCGAATGTCATGGACTTAAGCACTTATCACTCCAGACTGCATGTATAGATGAGGTTATGCCACAGGGAAGTCAATCTCTCACTGGACAGGTCAGCCTCTGAATACGTTATTCATTGTTGAGCTTTGTCTTTCTAAAAGGAAAAAAGTACTGCCCAGTCTTTGCTTTGAATAATAAAACATGCATTTGTGGCTTTTATTAGTTCTGAATGCAAAGGCAGAAGTGAGATAGTAAACCACAGCCTGATTTGCCTTGTGATAGTCTACATTCCAGATCGTCTGATGATTTATAGAAGTGTATAAGTATTGATGATGATTTATAGAAGTATATAAGGCTAAATTTTCATTGCTCACAAACCAATTTAAATTGTTCTTAAAATGAGTAAAGAAGAAAAGTCACTTCTGCTTGCACAATTATACAGTGTCATAGCTCTCAGCAACCTCCGAAAGTTTCTTGCTTTTAAATTCCCTGGACCATAGCTATTTTTAGATTACCTATAGGCAGAATTGTTTTCCGGGACTCTGGGAAATAAGATCAAAGCTGAAATTTGGCTGGCTCCTGTCTGTGTCAGACAACACTCCCCATCAAAAATGACTTCGTGGTGAAGAGTCTCAAAATCAGTGTTTGGGGAAGTTGGTTGTTGGAGCCTTTGACTCCGGGCACTGCCTCTTTCCCCTCCTGGCAGCTGAGCCATCTGACCCTCTCCTGTAGGCTCAGCCACTTCTCAGTTCCAAAGGCCCCTGATGGGAAAGACTTGAGGACAGCTACCCAGTGCCAGGAGAGCCAGATGCAAGACGTACGTGGTGTTCATCATTTGGAATCCTGTTTCTTGAAGGGATCTGCTTTGTTTTTGAAACCCAGGATTAAAAACAATTTCTGAAAATGGGCTCTGTGACACAGGCGGGTCACTGGGTTTTCATAGGTCTTAGCTTCCATATTTACATCAAATTATCTTAACAAGACACCCAGGGTACATGTCCCTTTCTGCTCACCAGGACCAAGAACTATCAGATTATCAAAATGAAAACAGGATATGCAGACTGGCAAGAGGGTCAAGGCCCCCATGAGCAAACTGCAGCCTAGAGGCCAAATCTTGCCCGCAGCCTCTTTTCCTAAGTCTTGCAAGTTAAAAGTAGTTTTTATAAAGTTGTTCAGACAGAAAGGAAGAGGAAGAAGAAACAACCGAGACAACTTTTCCAGTCCCTGAATGAAATTATCATACAGAGCCCGAGAGATGGTGTGCCTCTATCCATGGCTACTTCTGCCTGCTGAAGGAAAATTGATCCTGTGCTTTTTTCCTATTGGAGTAGGTTTTTAATTATTTGATTTCTTAATGACTCTATACATCTATATATCTTAATGACTCTATGCATCAGGGTTTGTGATCACTGGCTTCTGAAAAAAAGCCTGAGCCAGATGCTAGTAGCTTACACCTGGAATCCTAGCTACTCGGGAAGCTGAGATCTGAGGATCATGGATTGAAGCCAGCACAGACAGGAAAGTCTGAGACTTATCACTAAGCACCAAAAAACCCACAAGTGGTGTTGTGGCTCAAGTGGTAGAGTACTAACAGCAAAAACAGCTCAGCAGCAGTGCCCAGAACCGAGGACCAAGCCCCAGGACCAACACACACACACACACACACACACACACACAGTCCAGACATCAGGTAGAATTATTCTCTTGTTAGGTCAGTGATAAAACTGATATGGTTCCCCAAGTCCATGTATCTTCTCATCAGCAAGAGCAACAAGCTACATGAGGACGTAAGAGCTTAGTGGGGAACAGAGGAAGACCTGGGGGAGGAGAGGAGGGAGTATGAGGGGAACATTGCCAGTCCTGCCTTTCCCACTGCCTTGCAGCAGTGCTTAGCTCCACAGCCCCTCAGGTATTTCAGAAGCACACCTAACACAGAGGCAGTGCAGGAAGCCACACCAGAAAGAGGAGGGCGCCAGTGCCAGCACGCCGACCTGCTGTATCTACAGCCACCTTCTTGTGACAGAAACCTGGGCTGCCTAGTGGCAGGCTGTCCAGATGCAGCCCATCTGTCTTACCACATGTCCATGCATTGACTGCTTGCAAGAATGTCCATTTCTATGCACTAGGTAATAGCCTCCCCACCATTGCTAGGGCAGTGAAACTCCTCTTAATGCCAGTTACTCTTCTAGAGCAGCACATCTGCTTTTCCTTCTCACACTCCAGTTACTTTCTGCTTACTTTTCCCTACCCCAGTGCCCTCTACCTCCTTATAGCATGTACTGCGCAGAAAGACCTGCCTAAGCCCAGTGCAGCTTACTGAAACATGTCGTATTAAGTCTTGTGAAATACGGAGAGAACTATTGAGAAAGAATTTCTAATCCAAATAGTCTCTAATTCTCCAAATTCTTTTTTTTTTTTTTTGGTCCGGTTGTGGGGCCTGAACTCTGGGCCTGGGCGCTGTCCCTCAGCTCTTCAGCTCAAGGCTAGTGCCCTACCACTTAAGCCACAGCGCCACTTCCGGCTTTTTTCTTTTTGCTTATGTGGTGCTGAGGAATCAAACCCAGGGCCTCAGGCATGCAAGGTAAGCGCTCTACCACTGAGCCAACTTCCCAGCCCCATAATTCTCCAAATTCTTGAAGAGGTCCATGTCATCTTTTATAAACTTGCTAACATTGATATTGATATATATCAAGGCATACCTGGGGTCTGAATAAGACCTTGATCCTCCCTTTTAAGTCAGATCATACACAAACAACATACTTTTACTGATTGGAATAGCTCTCCTTGTTCCCAGAGATCATTAATTGTGCTGATTCAACAGCTTCAGTCAAACAGGTTTATCCCTGATTAAGTAATTTCTTCTCTTCCCTTACCCATGAATCCGGAGGCTTTGTATTTAAGCTTGACATTTTTTGAAGAATCTAGCACAAAAAGAATTATGCAGCTTCTTTCTACATATAATTAGATCTCAAATTTTTTTTTCTATCAGTGAATTACATAAATATTTCATTTACCCTGATTAACCTATGACCTTTTCCTGATAGCCATAGCAGGGTTAAAAGGAGAAAGGTTTAAAGAGTTAAAAGGGTTCAAAATAGAAAATGGTATCATTGCCAGACTATAATGAATCTTCCTACTGCCCAGTGCATTCCAGGATCTTATTCATTTTTTATTCAATAAACTTTACATATTTTATTTTTGTGGGATGGTGGAGGAAAGAAAGACCCTATGCTTAGGATTGTGTTGCTGCTGCTGCTTTTTTTGCAATAGGGATGTTTTGTAAGTTTTTAGGGTTTTATTCTTGATATTATGATTGTGTACACACAGAACTCTATTATTTATATGCGTGATTTTTGTTCAACTGTTACTTTTCCCATCAATAAAATATGTATTTCATTCTAAATCCACTATTACACTTTTTATTGAGCTTTGATGTCTAGCATACCATTCCAAGGTTTCTCTCTTTGATGAGTCAGGAAATAGTCGTGTAAACATGTCTGACATATTTGTTTCTAAACATAAATGTTGGATTGCTTCCAAGTTAGCCTTCTGAAATTATGTAATTTTCATAAGTTTTAATATCACTCAAATTTCTCTTTCCATGCTTTTAAAAATCAACACAGTATCTTTCCCATGAACACTACCATCTCTAAGCCATTCTTTTCTCTTTTTTTAACATATTTCTTTTCCTTTAGGGGATCCTAACTAGGAGAGCCATTAATTGACAAATCCCAAGCAGTAATGGGAAATTCAGACCCTTACATATATCCTAAAACTACATATAGTACATTCAAACCCCTGAGAGCAAGCATTTCAGCTTGTTCAGAATTCCTCTCTCACTTGCAGTCACAGGGTTTGCAAGGAACGTGCAGGTCACATGGCACGCTTCATATCCCTAAGTGCATACTTGTAGGTCTGCACAGGTTAACAAAACATGCCACAGCAGGGAAAACCAATGGTCTGGGTTCTCCAACAACTTGTCTTTATGACCGATGGATGACTGCAGCAGGACTCATCATGCCACCATTTACACGGCCTGTTTGGTGCAGGGGTGAGTCCCAGTGACCAAACCTCCCACCCAGAGATTTGCTTTCCCCTTTAGTCCACATGGACACCTCATGAATTCACATTCTGAGTGGTCCAACAAAAACAGAGAACAACGCTTTTTAAGCACATAAAGAAGGCTTCGAAACTTGACTATGAGACTGAAAATAACTATCTTTTCCTCTCACTTTCTAATTGTTAACCTAATTCTTCCATCTAAATGCAAGTAGGTGCAGAGATTATGCATGCACTTGATTGTATATATGAATAAGATGGGTTTTCTATATAAAGTTGATTTGATATCAAACAGATCTCAAGCCATTGTGTGTGTGTGTGTGTGTGTGTGTGTGTGTGTGTGTGTGTGTGTGTGTTGGTTAGAGATAGGAGTCTCACAGATGTTCCTGTACAAGCCTCAGATTTTAGCATCCAGAGTAGCTAGGATTACAGGTGTGAGCCACCAGCATCCAGTGCCATTTTTCAAGTTTAAATATTATACTGGATAAAGTGCCAAGTCACGAGCTATTTTATATTTAAAAATCAATTGTTGCATGACTTCTCAGTTCTGAAGAATATGCCCGATCCATTGAAGCAAGAGGCAGACATCAACACAGGACGGAGCTGGCCTATATGACTGTCACTGGTATCTAGTACACTCTGTGTGTGTATGTGTGTGTGTGTGTGTGTGTGTGTGTTGTACTGAACAAAGGCCACAGGGATAACAAGGTTTGATTGTGGGACACAAGGCTTTCCAAATGGCATTATGACTTTGGAACATCAAAATGCCTAGAAGAAAATGCATAGAAGAAATTGTGCTCATAAACTAGCATACTAAATTGTAGCCCCTTAGTATAACTACTTACATAATTTACGAAATGAAAACAAAAACAGAAGAAATCAATGAAAATGTCTACTTAAAATTTATATAGGAAGTTGCTTGAATTTGAATGTATATAAATAAAAGGAAACGAGGTCAATTTCCTTTTTTATGTCAAGGTGATCTGAATTCGTGAATGTGTACTGTTTGATATACTACTGGAAATTGTTGTCAGGATAACCTATGGTTTTGACAAAGTAAGACAAATCCTAAGTGTGAAATTTTTATCACAATCATAGAATAGACTGTTTTGTGGTGCTGAGGTGTAAACTCAGGTACTTATGCTGGCTAGACAGGTGCTCTACTGCGGAGCCACATCTCCAGTGCTACAATAGGCTTTCCATAAGGAAAAATAGAAGATTTCTACGCACTGAGCCACCACTAGTGACTAAAATTCACAACAATCTATCAGATAAACAAGAGCATCACTTGGCAGTGAATTACTCCATGAAAATTTTGTTTTTAATTATAAAATCTTGGTGCTCATTTAGAAAATTAAGGAAAACATTTTTAATTAAAAATATTTATCATAACCTACCCAGAGGTATTTACTATTTTTACTTAAGTGGATTTTTCCAATATTAAGTAGTTAAGAGTCCAGGCTCTCTAAGCAGATCCAGTCATTGCTCTATCATCCACAAACCTTTATCTATCTATTTTATGCCTTGGATTCCACATCAACAAAATGGTGGTGCTAACAGACATAATTCACAAGAATTAACTAGTCACTGTGAGGATTAGATACAACACATAAAGTATTCATATAAAGCTACAACATGTGAAGTGTTTAGGAAGGAATCCTGGTACTCAGTACAAAGTGTAATATATAAATAGATTTAATTGTATTAATAAGATTTTCCTTTTCCTGTGTTTTTTGAACTAGTAGTTTATTATGTTTCGGATACCATCAAGTTAAAAAGAGATTCACAAGCCTTCAGGAAAGTTTGGAATATATGGAAATTTTAAAAAAATAAAATTATACTCTTGATTAACTGAAGAGACATAAGACTAATATCTGCATGTGCAGTGTAAACTCCACATCTGATCATGATGGATATAAGCGATCAGATAAAACATACACAGTATTTTCACAATAAAAAAACTTATTTAAAAACATAGACAATTACCCAAGAATATATTTAACAAGAGTAGTGAAAGAAAACAATTTGAATGGAAAGACAGTAATCAGAATGTTCCATATTGTTGAAATGACAGTTCTACCCAACTCTATCCATGGATTTCATATACTTGTCAAAAGTGGCTAGATGATTCTATAAAGTATAAAGAATTACTAATGACCAAAATAATTTGAAAAGAAGAACATATTGAGGAGACTCAAATGCATCTCCAAACAATATAAAACTATGATTACTAAAAAAAATAAGTAAATAAAATTAGAGTAACAAGATAATGTCATATTACTGGGAATTCCTTCACCTTGAAAAAGACTTTTTCTAAGCTTCGTGTGGTTAGACAAGGGGTCGCAATTGAATGTGTTCATCTGTGTGTCCAGTGCTGCTTGACCAGGGCCAGCTTTCCCATCATTCTTCTTCACCCCAGCTGTCCCTGCACCCAGACAATTTCATGCTTTATTCTCAGTCTATCAACTGATTATTAAACAAGTGGATACTATAATACAAACTTAAAGCTTTTCCTCTGCTATAACAAGAGACCCAAGGCTGGGTGATTTGTTACAAAGAAGCATCTTCAGCTTACAGCTCTGGAGAACTAAGATCATGACACAGGATCCTGCCCAGCCCTTAGGAGGGCCTTCCAGAAGATGGCATCACAGTGTAAGAAGTGAGTGAGTGAGTGTGTGTGTGTGTGTGTGTGTGTGTGTTCACATGCCAATACAGGAAGCCAATGAGCAGGGAGGGACAATTTTTGCTCTTGTATGAGAACCTACACTTTGAGGAACTACCTTATGAACTCATTCTTCAAGATCAGCATTATTCTGCTCAGGAAAGCACCTGTCCCAGGACCTGATCACACTTTCCTGAGGCCCCAGCATTGAAAGGCTGTGCCACCTCTCACGACACCACCTTTAGGACCAAGATTCTAGCACATGAAAATGGAAGACAAGCCCTTTCCAAACCACAGCAGCCTCTCCATCACATGACCTACCAAAAGGAGCACAAAACTGTCCCCAGTTGTGCAGAGCTGAAATAAGAATCCCTGTTGGAGATAACATAGGTAAATATTTCTTCCAGTATAATACTAGAAACATTTTCCATAACAATTTAATAAGTTGAATTTCTTTTTTTAAAAACTAGATTTTTGGGCTTGGTAAGTACTAATAACAAAAGGAAAACATAAAACATGCACAGGAAGATAAAATTTACAACATATGATTATTTTAAAGGCATATCCAGAATATATAAAGAATCCTTAACATGCAATCATGAGAGTATCTGAACAGACATTAAAATCTTGGGGAGTAAAGCGTTAAGCACTGTGGTTCACCCCTGTAATCCTAACTATTCAGGAAGAGAAGCCTGGAAGGAATGCATCTCAACCACAACAAGCCAGGCATAGACGTGTTCATCTGTTATCCCAGCTCTACAAGATGCATACGCAGGAAGAGAAGGGAGGGATGCTGGCCCTGGGCAAAACGGAGTACTCTATACTGAAGAACAAGAGAACAAGCTGGATGCTGGTGGCTCACACCTGAAATCCTAGCCATTCAGAAGGCTGAGATCTGAGGATTGAGGTTTGAAGCCAGTGCAGGCAGGAAAATCCGTGACTCTTAAATCCAAATAACCATCCAAAAACTGGAAATGGAGCTGTAGCTCAAAATGGTAGAACACTAGCCTTGAACCAAAAAAAAAAGCTCAGGGACAGCACTCACGCTCTGCATTCAAGCCCCATGACCAACAAGATAAAATAGCAACAAAAAGAAAAAACTAAAGGAACAAAGTCTGAGGGCATGTTTCAAGCTAGAGGTACAAATCCCATCAAAATACAAAGAAAAATGATTCAAGTCAACATTTCATCAAAAGAAATATTATGCATGGTTGATAATTCCATGAAGGGGTGCTCAAAATCCTCAGCAAGTAGGGGAATGAATATTAAAGCTACAAAGAAGTACCACCTGAAAGAGCTATAACAGAAAAGCAGACAACTACGAGAGTTAGCCCAGATGGAGAGGCCCAGAACACCCCCACCACACACACACACACACACACACACACACACCACTGCCCATATAATGGTAAAATGGTACAACTCCTTTGTAAAACAGGGTGGCCACATCTCATGATTTTACAGATGAATTGCCTATATGATTCAACAGTTTTTCCCTTAGTGATCTATCCAAGAAAAAAATTAAAACACAAAATCCATGGTTGCAATGCATGTTATTAGCAATATCATCCATCACAGCCAAAAATAAAAAAATAAACAGCCAAAATGTCAATCAACTGACAAATGTATAGACAAAGTATAGTGTGCTTGACAGTGGAACACTGTTTAGAAATCAAAAGCAATGAGCCACAGATCCGTGTTATGACACATCTATTCTGAGTCTTTGCATTCACTTTTCATTGACATTTAGTTCTTAAGTAACTGTCAAACATCACCCTAAAGTGAAAAGAACTAGACATGGAAATCAAATATTGCATAATTCCATTTTTGTGAAGTATCCCCCCAAAAAATCTATAGCAACAGAATTTAGATTAGTGGTTGTCCAGGACAAGGCATGTGAGATCGAGATAGAGATCAGGGCAGTCACAAATATGAAAATGATTATTACAGTGATGGAAATGTTATAAAATTGAATTATGATACTGGTTGCATAACTTAGTAAATTAAATAAAGATGACACGCTGTGTGTGTTAAATTGGCAAATGGTAGGACAAGTCACATATTCCTTATAAAGTCATATTTAAAAGTACCCAGACCCCAAGTGGGGCCTAATGACTCACACCTGTAATCCTAGCTACCTGGGAGGCAGAGATAAGGAGGAAGATCATAGTCATTTGATATTGATAGGTGCCTCTTACCCCAGCAAGCGGGGAGGCTGTGATGGGAGGATTCTGGGGCCAGGCCAGACCAGCAAAAAAAAAAAAAATCCATGAAAACTCATAAAAGTTCTAACAACAGGACCCCAGTGAGTATCAAGAGGATACACAGGCCTAATTTTATTTCACTTGTCCATGGGCCCTTTTCTCAACAAATTTATGGAAATATGACTTAGATGCTATTCAACTCCGTCAAGTTCACTTTTAATAATTGTCCTGAGTTTTACAGTTGATGGATGTGATCAAACTTTAGAACATTTCATCACACAAATAATATTCTTCATGTGTGTGAGCTGTTCATTTGTGCCCACTTCAGGTGTCATGCCACCGATCCTCGGCCGTGTACTTCACGCCTCTCTGCAGATTTGCCCTGGCTGGACACTTTCTAGGAAAGCAATGTGGGAACACCAGAGCCCAGTGGGAACTGCAATGGGCTGCGGTCTGACTGCTGTTCGGATGATAGCAGTGGAAAACCCTGCTTGTATAGTGTTTGGCCTTCAGTCATTCTGTCAAAAGGAGGCATCCCTGAGTTTACTTCTCTTTCCATCTTATAAAATTTTGATATATTGAACCTCATCAGATTTCAATATCATTTGCTTCCTAAGGCATCATTATGAAAATGAAAAAGAGAGCATCCTAGATCTGTTACCAAATGACCTACCTCAGCACTTCCTGAGTTCTTGTTCTCTCCCTCTTGGAATGTGCTCTTTTGTGTATTTTCCCATAATCCCTAGAAGCTAGCTCTGAGATCATCTTAGCCTGTAAAAGCAGAGGTTGGGGAGATGGCTTTGGCTTTACTGTGCCTGTCACTCAGCCTGTTCCTTGCCCCAAGGTGGTATGGGACTGTTAGTTATTGACTATTAAAATGATTAAACATGAGCTATAAGTGCATGGGCACTTCTTCCTCCATTGTCCCAGATTCTTCTGGCTACACATGTGTTGGTTATTGTGAATCACAGCACAAGGAACATTTTGGTCGGTCGTGGGAGCTGAACTCTGGGCCTGGGCGCTGTCCCTCAGCTCTTCAGCTCAAGGCTAGGGCCCTATCACTTCAGCCACAGTACCACTTCCAGCATTTTTCTGCTTGTGTGGTGCTGAGGAATCGAACCCAAGGCTTCATGCATGTGAGGCAAGCACTCTACCACTGAGCCACCTTCCCAGCCCAAGGAACATTTTTGAATTATGGATGTTCACTTTGATTTGTCTCAAGCAGATATGAATGTCCAGATTTGCTAGCACATTTTTTAAAGCCCTATCAAGCTGTGTTTCAAATTGGTTGTGCCATTTTATATCCTCACCGACAGAGTAAGAGGTCTGCAGATTCTCCACCCTTGTGAAGACTTGTGCTCCGTTTTCTTGGTGGTAGCCATTCACTCTGTGGGTATGAGATGACATGTCATTGTGGTTTTAATTCTCATTTCCTGACTCACTAATGATGTTTAGCATCATTTCATGTGCTAATCAGCCAGTCATATATCTTCCTTGGTAAGATGTCTGTCCAAATATTTGGTCCATTTTTAATTGGGTTGCTTTGTCTTTTTAATATTGAGATGTTAAGAATGGCTTCTATATTCCAAATACATACCCTTTATTAGGTACGTGATTTGCAAACATTTTCTCCCTTTCACTGGCTCTCTTTTTCATTTTCATAATGATGCCTTAGGAAGCAAATGATATTGAAATCTGATGAGGTTCAATATATCAAAATTTTATAAGATAGAAAATCATGCTTTTCTTATTTTTATAACTACTTTGCCTAGATCAATTACTCAAAGATTTCCTCCTTTATTTCTTCACAGAAAAACTTAAGTACTTACAGCTTGCTTTGGCAGATCATGCCAATAATCCCACTGTTCAGGATGAACTCAGTACAAAGCCAGCCGAGGCAAAGCAGTAAACTAGACATGGGAAGTTGTGCCTGTCATCCTGGGTATAAGGAAAGCATAAAATAGGAGGAGCAGAGTCTAAGCCAACTCAGGCCTAAGCACAAGATTCTATCCCCAAGGTAACTTTAAAGAGGAAAAAAGAATCCCCACATGGTGGTTCACATGTTACCTCCTAGCTACTCAAAGGGCTGAAATCAAGAGGACCAGGACTTAAGACCAACTTGGGCAATCCGCAAGACCCCATCTCAATCTCAGCCAATGAAAAGCTAAGCATGTGGAGTGTGTCTCTCATTCCAGCTATATGGAGCCATAATAAAAGAATTAATGCCCAATCCAGCTGACAGAAAATATGATTTCCTAGTAGAAACAGAACAAAACCAAAAAGGGGTAGAAATGTGGCTCAAATGGTAGAGAGCCTGCCTAGCAGGCCCAAGGCCTTCAAAATGCACATGCATACACACACACACACACACACACACACACACACACACACACACAAAGTTAAGATCTTGTACCTATGTCTGTGAACTGCTTTTAGTTTTTGAAGCTGGTGTGAGGTACGTATCTAGCTTCACCTTACAGATCATAGCATCATTTTAACAGAAATATTAGAGTTTATTTCTGTTGCATTTTTCTATCTCTTTTCTTACGCCACTACCATATCATCTTGCAAAATTTTCAAATAATGTAAACATCCTTTAACTTCATTATTTTAGAAGTGATTCTGAATATTGTTTGGAGTTTTTTTCCACTCACTTTTCACTGACATTTAGTTTTTAAATAAGCAAATGCCTTTGCTGATTCATTTTCCTGTTAATGTTTTCTAAGTCATCCAAGTGCTATGTTCTTCTCATAACCACAACAAAGGGGAAATGCTTTTGAGTAACTGTGATGGATATATAATTATAGGGAATCAAACAATGTACATAAAGAAAGTACCCTGTGTGCATAGGTAAGACAAATTCCATTTCATAAAAATCATATGTACTTTGTACCACGTCATTGAGAAAATGGTGTAGAAATATTTCTGATAGAAGCCTAGATAACAAAACATCAGGAAAGAAATATCACCTTTATTATTCATCATTAATTCCTGACTTTTCTCATGGCACAAAGATATTCTTCAAGGATTGTTCATATCAAGTATACAAAATAACCAACCACACAAGAAATCTTTGCCATAGCTAGCAAGATAAATAGAAAGCCCACAGATTGGGCTTCACTAGCCATACTCATATCTAAAATATACTTCGAACTCAAAAAATTAAATCCTCCAACAACAAATCCTCAAAGAAACAACCACCCAATTAATAAGTGGGATAAAGACTTAGAGACTTCTCTGAAGAGGAAATAAGAATGGCCAAGTGAAGGACCTCTATGATGAAAACTTTAAAATCTTGAAAAAGGAAATCAAAACAGAACTTAGAAAATGGCAAAACCTCCCATGCTCCTGGATTGGAAAGATTAACATCGTGAAAATGGCAATACTTCCCAAGGCTATCTACAAATTCAACACGATACCGATCAAAATTCCAACCTCATTCTTCAAGGAAATAGAAGAGGCAATCCAAAAAATTCATATGGAACAATAAAAGACCCCAAATAGCAAAAACGCTCCTCAATGGAAAGAACAGTGCTGGAGGAATATCAATACCAAATTTCAAACTCTACTATAAAGCCATAGTAATCAAAACAGCTTGGTATTGGCATAAGAACAGACCTCA
>NW_012267335.1:3521273-3632482 GCF_000151885.1 Dipodomys ordii | reverse complement strand
TTTTTAAAAAAGAAATAATGGCGAATAGACACATGAAGAAATGCTCAACTTCTCTAGCCAAATCAAAACAGCATGGAGATTCCATCTCACCCCAGTTAGAATAGCTGTAATCAAGAAATCTAATAATAACAGATGTTGGAGGGGATATGGCCCAAAGGGAACCCTACTGAATTGTTGGTGGGAGTGTAAACTTGTTCAACTACTCTGGAAAGCAGTATGGAGGGTCCTCAAAAGACTCCACATAGAGTTCCCCTATGACCCCGCAATCCCACTTTTGGGCATTTACCCAAATGTTTGCAAATAAGGCTATACTAAAGCTATCAGTACAACTATGTTTATTGCATCATTATTCACCATAGATATGGAACCAACCCAGATGCCCCTCAGTAGATGAATGGATCAAGAAAATTTGCTATATATACACAATGGAATTCTATGCCTCTGTCAGAAAGAATGACATTGCCCCATTTGTTAGGAAATGGAAAGATTTGGAAAAAAAATTATATTAAGTAAAGTAAGCTAGGCCCAGAGAAACATAGGTCCTATGGTTTCCCTTATCTACAATAACTAGTATATGTCTAGGACAAGCAGAAAAGGTCAAAAGCTATAAACATATGAGCATATAAGATGATGCTAAGAGAAATGAACCCCAACATAGGTACAAAAGAGGTTTGATCTTTGTCGCTGTTGTTTTTAATGTACTATGATTTTTTAGTTTCTTTTGTATGTTCTTCCCCATGATATAACTCCTGTTGTCACTGTATTTTATGTCGGTGCCCTGCATCTTGTATATACATTTCTCTATATTGGGGAGGGGAAGAGAAATGACAAAATGCTGAAATAAGGATACAGGATGGCCCATTGTAGCAATGATATGCACAAGACACTATGTTGAAAATGAACTTTACAACTTTGAGGGGGGAGGGAGGAGTTGGGGAGGTATGGGAGAAACAAAGGAGGGGTAACAATGCGCGATAGGAAACAGACTCATTACCTTACTCATGTAACTATAATCCCTCTGTACAGTATCTTTGCAATAAAAAAATTTTTTAAAGAAATCTTTGCCTTAAGTACCAATTAATCCACAAAAACACAATAAAAAGGCTCTGAATGAAATAAACAACAGGGCCCTGAAATCTGTTATAATTGCTAAAAATGATGCAACAGTATTTCCTGGTAAATATGTCTCTGTTATGCTTGTTTGATACAATTTCTAGCAAATATGATAAGAAAGCCAGGATGTTTTCTTACATTTGATGGATAATATTGAATGTTTATCATTTGCTTATGAATATATTATGCAATAAATCTTTAATTTTTTAACCTATGAGTAAAACAAAAATAAATATCACCATTTTAGCAGCCAAAAAATGTACCAACACTAGAAATAAAATAGTAGTTTTTGTTGTCTGAGCCTAATCTCATGAATTTTTGGGTAGACTTTGCTATAAAAAGCCAGGAACCACATTTATAAACAACCCTAGCTGCATCTTGCACAAGCTCCCATAATCAAAGACACCTTCAGTTGTGGAGCAATTTTCTGGCTATTTTTTCATAGAACGCTGCACTAATATTTACTATGGTGAAGTATAGTGCACATAAGGGATTTTGAGGAATTTCCTTCTACATGAACCTTCAAGACAGGTCACACAAGAAGACTTTCTAGGTAGAATTTGTCATTTGATATTCCTGAAGGAGGAACTTCTAATGCAGCATCAAGACATTATCTGAATGGACTCCAGCTTCCCTTAGTATTCATCACTCATGCACAAGCTGCTTGTGACATGTCCCTTCTCTACTGAATCACTGCAGACATCGAGCATCATGATCAGTCAGTCACATGAAAGATGCGTACAGCAGGAACACACATGGAGTGTCACTTTAAAATGTTCTTTCACAAGAGCCAGAGACCAGTGGCTCATGCCTGTAATCCTAGTTACTTAGGAGGCTGCTATGTGAGGATCACAATTCAAAGCGACAAGTCAGTGAGGATCCTATCTCCAGCTAGCCAGTAAAAAGCTGGAAGAGGAGCTATAACTTACATGATACGGTGCCAGCCTTCAGTGAAAAAGTGAAGGACAGAACCTAGACCCTGAGTTCAACCAGCATACCAGCACACAAAGAGTTATTAAGCTCAACGGAGAAAGATGACAACTCACCGTATAAAAATACACAAAGTTGGGGCTGGGAAGGTGGCTCAGTGGTAGAGCGTTTGCCTTGCAAGCCTGAGGCCCTGGGTTTGATTCCTCAGCACCACATAAGCAAAAAGAAAAAAAAAAGCCGGAAGTGGCGCTGTAGCTCAAGTGGTAGAGCGCTAGCCTTGAGCTGAAGAGCTGAGGGACAGCGCCAGGCCCAGAGTTCAGGCCCTACAACTGGGCCCCCCCCAAAAAAATACACAAAGTCAAACTGCCCAATGGCATTTGTACAACCAACGTACACTTTCCTACATAAGATCAGGAAACAGACACAGCAGCTCAATGAACGGCAGGTGTGACAAGACAAACATGTCTGTTACTTCACGACTTCCTATCTCCATTCTCTTAGGTGCACTCTTTATGTTCAGTGACAAAAATAATACTACAAATTAGTCTGTTAGCACTAATACTAATTCCCAAAGCATTTCTAAATCCATGATGTCCTGACACTAAACATTCTATCAATATTGGATCTATTAGATACAATTTTTTTCTTTCAACAGTAGACCAACCAGAATGAATAAAACCAGGCAAAAACAACTTTAGGACTGCATTCTCTTGGTCCCTAACACATAGTTATGTGCATGCAGAAGCATGTGAGCTCCTCTGACAATGTAAGTATTGTTGAGCACAGTTACTTCATGAATTTTAGCATGTTTATAAAACACCTGGGATCTTCTTAAAAATACAGACTGGGATTCAGTTTGT
Source organism: Dipodomys ordii (assembly GCF_000151885.1). NCBI lineage: Eukaryota > Metazoa > Chordata > Mammalia > Rodentia > Heteromyidae > Dipodomys > Dipodomys ordii. Next base: position 3,629,579 of record NW_012267335.1, on the reverse strand, counting down.
CCGTGGGGGGGGGGGCTGGAATTCTATTTTTAACAAGCTCCCGAGTAATGCTGAGATTGCTCATTTTGGTGGGGGGAGGGGACACTGGAAAGTCCATAAGTAAAAAAACAAAACAACAGCAACAAATAAAAAACCCTGTAAGCATGCAAACACTGAGGTCAGGGGCACGCCATTCCTTTAGCATATTATATAATTTAGGATTTGGAATATCTAAAAGAAAAATGGGAGGCTGTAGGGAAATAAAGATAGGATGCAGTTATAAGCCTGAAAGTAATTATTCCTCAGGCCAGGCCTAGGAAACCACAAGGCTCACTCATTTTGTTTCTTCATTTATAAATGTAGACATGCAAAATATGCTGGCCACGTACTGCTGTGCTGGATTCCAGAGTACAATGCTAAACCAGTTTTTTAAAAAAAATCTGTGAGTTTCAGAAACTCACAGACTCACCCAACCAAATAATGAGTTATGAGATAAAGGCAACAGTTGAGCTGCATACAAGGAGGAGTCCAAGCAGAGGAGAAATGTTTAATTTGGCAAAGAGACGAGATAAGGCAGGCACTGAGGGAGAAGTTCATGGTAAAAACTGATAGGGACCTAGCTTGTGCCAACTATTGTTCTAAATGCTTTAAGGCTTACAATGACCCTTTTAAGATCGGTGCCCTTATAGCCAAGAGAACAAAGGCACGGAGAAATCTTACCACTTATCAACTGAATCATTCGCTGGTGATAATAGATAGCAGCAAGATTTCTTTTGCAGACTCCAGAAATACTATTTACCAGTTGCTCCAAAAAGCAGCCATCACTGGTGATCACTCAGATATCTGGTTATCCTATCTTTCAGGGCTCATTGTTCTTTGAATGGATGCCTGCTGAGGACATGTGATCAGCAATAACATGGGTAATTCCCACAGAGAAGCAGCTAAGAATCAGTGTAGGATTTTCCGCTTTCTATTTACATGACTCTGAGGTCCGACTTGCTCCCATTGTAGATGCGTCACCCTTACCAGACCAAAAGATCAAGGAAAGCTGAAATTCCACAAACAGTGGAGCGGCGCCAGACTGTCTTCCAGAGGCATACGTGAACGTGCAGCTCCAGAAACGGAACATCTGCTGTGTTCCTAGGACAGGCATCTGCCCAGACAATCTGTCTGGACTTGGATGCTGTTTCTCCTTGGAGCCTACCCTGGATGATCGTGATGATGCATTATGGCAGAGGTGGTGCATGGACTGTCCTGAAAAATCAGAGCAAGGTTAAGCCACCAGAGGAAGGGAGGGTGTGCTGGAGAGGAAGCTCAGAGTGCCCACAGACCTGTCCAGAGGCAATGAATAGGATGATACATTTGGAATCTGTGAGTAGAAAAAAAAAAGAGGATAAGCCACTGAGGAGTTTGCAGAGGAAGAAAGAGGGGTGTGACTTGGTGACTTCAACTGCCATCAGGACGCTAATGACGCCCAAATTTGATTTCCAGTCCAGCTCTTTCCATTGAACTCTAGATTCATTTGTTTCAGTGACTACTTAACCTCTCTCTTTGGGTGCCTGTTGAACATCGCAGACAGAACATGTCCAAGAGACAGCTTCTCTACTTTCCTCTTGACTGGGTCCTTTTGGCAGCTTTCCTATCTTGGGTCATTGCAATCCCATTCTTGTAGTTTCTCAGAATAAGAAACTGACTCTCAACTTGACCATTTTTTTCCCCTTCATCTCTCTTTTCTCCTAACCCATGTCTTCTCCACCAGTCTTAAAAGCATATTATTAACTTGACAATATACCTCATCCTGGTCCTGCATCTTTTCTTCTCTGAGTATTCTCAGTGGCCACCTAATTGACCCACCAAGGTTTACAATCTATACTCTACACAGCATTCAGTGACCCTAGCAGATCAGATTATATTCATCTGTCATCCATCCAACCCTGTCATTGTTCTGTATTTTACTTAAGCCAAATGCCAAGTCTTTCCAGCGGTCCTAGAATGTATCCTATCACTTCTGCAATTAAAAGTACTTTTCTAGACTTCATTTTACACTTGAAGATGGCCCAATAAAAACAGAATGACCCAGCCATTTGAACTCAGGTCCTCACGCTTGCTTGGCAGGTGATCTACACCTGAGCCACATCTCCAGCCCCTTTTTGTACGGGTTTTGAGTTTTGTACATGCCTAGACTGCAGTCCTTCTATTTCAGTATCACATCATAACCAAGATGACACACACCACAACATGCAGGTATCCATTAAGGAGAGGCCTTCTCTGCTAGACCAGCCTCTCTACCTCAGCCTGCCACGTGGCTAGAACTGCAGGTGTGAAGCACCAGGACCTGTACATCTTCTGTTTAATTTGTATTTTCCAAATGACAGTATCACAGCCATTTGGCTAGAACCAGATCTGTTGTCTTTTAGAAATTCCTTGAGAAATCACAGTTCAGCATCCTTTAAAGGATACTAGACATCTATTTATATAAACTCCCAGAATCTGTTCCTTATTTAAGCAACATCAGAGTTGCAAGGTAATCAACTGGAACAAGATTTAAAGGGAGGGAAAAAGCCTGCTTCAGCTGATAGAGTTCAAAAGGCATTATTTAAGACAATCTCAGCACTCTCTGTGCTATTTATTCCCTATTCTGTTATTCTATTTTGCCACCAAATCACAGAATTCTTTATTGCTAAGCTATCAGTATTTACTACTTACCTTGCACTAAAGCAAGGTAGTTTTCTTCTCTGATGAGACTGGAGTGAGCACGTAAGTACATATATATACATGAATACACATGTATGCTCACACTCATAAATGAAGGGTGGAGGAAGAAAAGGAGAGGGAAGCAAGAAAAAGAGAAATAAACTATTCTGGTTCTTTGTATAAAAGGTATAAAAAGACCTACTTGGGGGACAAAACAAGGCTAAAATAAAGGTGTAAATGTATTCTCTGCATTTCACTTACTAACACCTAGAGGAAACTCTTACCAATTTTTATTGTCTATTGCTATAAAAGTTCTCCCAATTTTCCATTTCTTATTTTATTAATTTGTGCTTTCTCACTTTGGGTGGCCATTTTATTGAATTTGTGCATTTTAATTTCTTATATTTTTATTAATTAATTGGTGAGTAATTTACCCACTTGATTACATAACTACAAACTAATTTGAGTTTTAAAAGCTCAATTCCCATAATTTGGGAATTTTTTTTCTTTTTGTCCAGTTAATAGATATCATCCCTTAATGTCTCTTCTACGATTCTACTTTCCTACCAGTGATATTTGCCAACCTATTTTAATCTCAGTGTTGCCAACTGACTAAACTCTGACCAATGTGATATAAATGGAGTGGTATTTGTAGTTTGCAAGAAATGTCCTCAAAAGAAAATATACTTTTCTTTCCATTCTCTCCTCCTATTTATAGGTTGAAATGAAATGGAATGAAACAACATGGCTGGAGCTGCAGTAGCCATCTTGAAGATAAAATGATCTTGGAAGTTAGCTACAGTAATACAAAAATCTGGACATTCTAGCACCTGCAATATTTACTCCAGAATTTTACCCACAAGAGCAATCAACATGTCTTGTTTAAATAGCAATTCTTGTGGGGGGGGGGGGTTTCCTAGCAAATGCAACAACAGTAATAACAACAAATCACAACCAATCCAGGAAACCTATCAATATACCCATCCCTGTCTTATTGGACAAATATACTCACAGTTCTCCTTGTCACATCAATGAAATATGTATTTATAAAATGTTCTTCATAAAGTATATGAAGCTTTCAGTTACCAAAACAAGTGTTCCTTGTTTATTTTGTCAATCTAACACTTCCTATTTAAATTCAGTAGTAGTAGTATGATTAAAAGTAGACGTCTTTAAACACCAAATACATAGTTTAAATCAGTAGGGTCTGGTGTGTGTTGTTTTGATTGCTGTTCTGTTTTGTTTTCTTTTGCAAAGAGATGCACTTTGGCTACTCATGCCCATAAAGTTCATTATCATTAAGTAGTGATTACTTGAGAGACACTCCTGAAATGATGGTGTCATTAAGAATGTTTCTTCATTCAGAGCATCAATGGCAAGGTACACGATTTTATACTGGTAACCTGTGTTGTCTATTTGGAAATACTGAAACTATGTGAGAGCTTAACATTGGTAGAAATAGAAACAATTCTTTTACTAAAGTTAAATGGCCCGAATTTAGTATCACCACTGTCTCAACCTGGGTACCTCATAAAGGACTGGGGGTCAAAAATGGAACCTAACTGTGCTTTCATGATGCAGAAGACTTGTGCAGAAAGGGCACTCACTATGCAGAATTTAGAAACAGGTTTCAAATTTGGAGTTAAGAAAAAATTTAAAAATCATCAAATGCAACTTTTCCACTTTATGAAAGCCAGGTGCAGAGAGAATGTGTATAATCTAAGAATTTGTATAGACTAAGCCAGAATTTTTTTTTTTTGTCAGTCCTGGGGCTTGAACTCTGGGCCTGGGTGCTGTCTCTGAGCTCTTCAGCTCAAGGCTAGTGCTCTACCATTTGAACCACAGCGCCACTTCTGGTTTTCTGAATGGTTTATTGGAGATAAGATTCTCACAGACATTCCTGCCCGGGCCGGCTTTGAACCATGATCCTCAGATCTCAGCCTCCTGAGTAGCTAGGATTACAGGTGTGAGCCACCAGCATCCGGCAGCCAGACTCTTTTGATTCCCAACTCAGAACTGTCCTCTTCCTCAGAGGCAAGCTATGCTCTCCATGGCAGAGCCTTGTCCCTCTGTGCTCACAACCTAGAATGCCAATCCACACTGAAGGTAGACCTCAGGCCCGCGGGGAGACATGTCCACGAACTTCTCCCCGGGAGGCCACAGGCCCAGCCCACATCCCAATCTTGAATTCACAGCTTCCCACTCTGCGTGGTTCATTTAAATTTCACATGCATTTGGGATATGTCTTCACACCACAAAAAGTGCAAATCCCCACTATTCTCTGCACATGAACCTAATTACAACATTCCCCATTTGTTGGTAGACTCGATTGTCCAATAATGAACCTTAGCATCTGGTCTGTAGTCTTTCTTAGAATGAAATGTGCAGAAATTATTGTTTAATTAGATTCTATGATTGAAACAAATGAAAAAAATGAACAGGATTCTAGAGTCAGCAGAGCTGTGATTTATGGAGGTTTTTTTTTAAGTTAATATACATCATTGTTTTTCAAAATACTATTTTACGAATGGCTTTTGAAAATAAGATCTACGTTTGGTAAGTATACATAGGTATATCAAAACACAAATAAATGGAATATAAATACAAAAGCCAAAATACAAATTCAGAACAACTTTCTTGTTACAAGGAGCTATTAAGTGCAGCGATAGGTTCTCCCTAACAACAAAAAACAAGAACAACCCAAGTTGTCATGGGTACATACTCTCCACTTGCTACCTTCCATTTTTACCCTTCTCACTCTGATTATTATTATATGACAATCTATTGGTGCTCCATTTTTTTTCTCTAAGACCCCAGTGTGTGTCCTTGGCCTTTTCTTCACCTAAATTTTCTTCTCAAAGACTTCAATTTCATTCTGCTCACTATACAGACTTCAGAAGCCTTGCTTTTTTTTTTTTGTAACAAACCTATTGGTTCATGTTTGACCTTTAAAAGCAGTCACATATGTGTACGTAAGGAAAAGTGCTCCTGTTTTTCATATTCTGCATCATTATCAGCTTCTTTTATAACTGCTTAAGCCCTGCTACTAATTTGCATAAGAGTCTTAAAAAAAGACAGCTAATTCCATGGAAATTTATTTTATTTCTTTAACAGAGGAAAGTAGCAGTCAACCTTTTAATGACATGGAATTAAAGGCCTCTTTCCCTCACTATGAAGCAGTAAGAATGTTGATTGACTAGGGAAGTTTCTGATTTTACTGTTGTCAAGTGTCACTGAATATGTTGGTGCTTATTAATTTAGTATTAAAAATAAGGTAAAGTGGAATAAATAAGTCAGCTTGTGAAGGCTCCAGGAAGTGAGATAACATGAAAGCAACATACATTTCTGTATTTGATAGAAGATATTTTCATCAGAAGCTCCAATCCATAGAGCTTAAATATAGTAAGTACTTAACACTGAGCAACGCGGCAAAGGATGTTAAGATTTAACTGTCACAATAGACATGCAGTGCCTGAACACAGATTTTGTTAAATATCTACTCTTAAAAACAGCGATCAATGGAGCAAAAGCTCCATTTTCCCAGTCTGTGGTTCATTCTAGTCTAAGTCTATGATAATGAAGTCAAGTGGAATATTGAAATAGCCAGTTACTTCCTGGCACAATTCTCTTCCAATTCTCTCATAACAATAAAACAAGATCTGAGTCTGAATTTTCTCCTGCATTTAAATTTTCAACCCAAGCTATGTAATTTCATAGCACCCCATTTGGAAGAAGTGAGCAAACGTGTCAGCTGTGCGATTCTCTACTCACAAATCTCTCTAAGGCTCAAATTTCTGGTTGCTAAGCCCGCTCCTTGACAGAAGATCCCTCCTCCTCCGAATCCTGCAACCAATATTCTTTTTTCATATTTGGGAAGAATTGAAGCAGCTCTACAGTATATTTTCTCACCAAAATATATTGTAAGAACATTGGATTCTTTTTTTAATTTTGCCAGTCCTGGAGCTTGAACTCAGGGTGTGGGCACTGTCCCTGAGCTTCTTTTGCTCAAGGCTAGCACTCTACCACTTGACCCACAGCACCACTTCTGGCTTTTTCTGTGTATGTGATACTCAGGAATCAAACCCAGGCCTTCATGCATGCTAGGCAAGCTCTCTACCCCTAAGACACCTTCCCAGCACAAGAACATAGATTTTTGTCTGTCTGTTCAGCTCCATGTATTCTGTAGCTATTTATGACATAGAATTGGTACTTCATACACACATAGTAGTTAGTGAACAAAAATGGATGAACAAGTGAATGAAAGAACTCTCGGATGCTCTGGTGTACTGTTTGAGTGCTAGGCACTTCAAGACCCTTCTTGTAATTGAATTCAAATTAATGAATCCTGATATGCTGCCTAACTCCCTGAACTGTTGCTTGCGCTAGGAAGATCCATGGTTTTATGCTGGAGTGCTTCTCAGACCTGCGTCCTCATCTCTTGTGTACCAAACAAATCTTGGTTTCCCTCCATTGTCTCTTTCAACTCCATTTCAACTCCATATCAACTCCATGCTCCATTTATCTACTGGGGTATTTCCCCATTAGGATTCACTGTTCATCCCTACCCTGAACCTTCTCTCTGCCTCCCCAGTTGCCACAGTCTAATATTCTAAACGTTGCCTGTGATAACAGACAAATTTTTTGCTGGAGTAGTTATAAATATTTGAAAGGCACAAATCATTATGTTGGTATTTCCAGTTTTCTTTCTGTACAACTGTCTGCCTAAAGAAGTTATGATGACTAATTTATAATTAAGAAATTGGATTAAAGGTCAGAGAGATAGTTGGTAGAATGAAGTTAATTTCAGTTGATTTATTTCAACCCTGTTTTTTCTTGGTTTGTTTTAAACAGGGTCTCACTACACAGCCCGGAATGGTCTTAAAAATCAATAAACTTCAGCCTCCCTCAGTGCTAGTATTAAAGAAAAGCAGGAACATATGAGTCACAACTCTGTGTTTATCTCCAGAGATGTTCTGAGATAAAGTGCCCATCCTTAGCCAACCTGAATGAAATGTAATAACCACCTATTAATATAGTCCTAGCACTAATCCCTGACAGATCAAAGTTCACCTGTGCCCGTTAATTAGCATTATTTACAGAAAGAGTGCAGGCTGTGGGCTTATATTTGGTTTCTGTCTGTTCTCTTGGTTTCTGTTTTTAGCTATCAGGCCAGAAGAATATAAAAACATCTCCCCAAAAGGAATTCTGTTTTCCCTGAGATCAAAGCAACCTGCACGTGTACTGCTAGTTTATAGTCTAAGAATAAAGCAAGGCCTGTACACCTAGGAAAGGAACATGGGAGCTGTGCCAGAAAGTCCAATACCTGTCTGTTATCGTGACTTCCTTCTGCTGGTGGACCATGTCCTTTACCTTTATTTAGGCTGAGAAGAAACTCAAGGAGAGTCTCATGAGTCCTTTTAATCATCAGCCCTGTAAAATCAATGAGATAACACATATCAAAGTTTCTTCCTATATTCCTTCTCCTGACATATTTATTCATTGCAGTGATCTTAACAGAAGATCATGTTGACCAAGTTGTCAAATCAAACATGTGCATCTTCGTGGGATAAATGGCCTCCATCTGTCATGCTATTCTGGCTTTCTGTTTCTTTATGGAGTATATTCACAGCCATGGCTTCAGTATGCAAGAATTTCTGAAATATCCTCTAGTAACTACATTGATCCTGGGTGTGGAATTTTCTGACTATAACCCCAACTACTTTGGAGGTAAAGGTTGGAGGGTCACAGTCCAAAGCCAAACCTGGCACAAGTGCAAGATCCTGTCTGAAAAACAGATGAAAGCAAAAAGGACTGAAGTAGTGTTTCAGATGATGGAGTGTGGGCTGGGAAGGTGGCTCAGTGGTAGAGCGCTTGCCTTGCCTGCCTGAGGCCCTGGGTTCAATTCCTCAGCACCACATAAGAAAAAAGCCAGAAGTGGCGCTGTGGCTCAAGTGGTAGAGCGTGAGCCTTGAGCTGAAGAGCTAAGGGACGGTGCCCAGGCCCAGAGTTCAAGCCCCACAACCGGACCCAAGAAAAAAAAAAAAAAAAACAGATGATGGAGTGTATGCCTAGCAAGTTTTAAGACTCTAAGTTCAAAGCCTCAGTACTATCAACAACAACAAAGAAATCTTTTGGAAAAATCATAGCATGCTTTTAACTTTCAAGTTATAGCTTGTATGTTTTAAAAATATATCTCAGAAAGAATCAGAATGAGAAGAGAGAGCAGAGGCCTTAGTAATTAGTTGGAGATCTCCAGAGAAACAGAACCAATGGAATATTTGTAGATATACAATGGAATTTTTAATTTATTCTTGGAGATGCTTCTTCTAGACAAAGAAATATGAAGTAATATCAAGATAAACGAATATTGAATAAAATTCTTTCCTCCATTTACATTATTGTGCCCTTAACGGGGCTGGAGGCCTAGCTCAGCAGTAGAGCACTCCTCTAGCAAGCACAAGACCCTAAGTTCCAACCCCAGTACTAACAAAAGCAGTCATTAACTGGATTCCTCTGCCATTTTCGACAAGTACTATCAGTGGGGCCATTACTATGTGCAGTTCGGTGAGAAGGGGAAATAGTGCAAGACTGCCCTTGCCATACCGCAAAAGCCTTCCCCTACGGGCCAGACCGGGTCATGTGATTACACATCACTCCAGACAGGTGGGAAAACGCACTTTCTTGGGGAATAGGACTCATGCCCATGCGAAACTTGTGCTAGTTCTAGTAACACAATGGAGAAGGAAAGATTGTCAACTGATCACGAACTTCCTCTCCTGCCATTATCTGTGCACTAGCTACTATAGGCAGCCGTTCCCAGGCCCAAGTAGCTGTAGGTACAGCAGTAGGTAGAAAGAAAAAAAAATCACATGATCTCCAAAAAGGATCACGTGGCTGTTCTAAAAGGGAGGAAATGGTACACAAAAGTGTAGGACAAAAATAGAATAACCCTTTCATTTAATTTTAAAAGAAAGTAAGTTTGCTGATAATTAGCATGTAACTAGACACTGATTCCAAACTATGTAACCTCCCAAAGAATGGCAGATTTCCCCAGTATTTTCACAGGCATGTTCAGTGGATGCCAATGACATATTGCAATTTATGAGGAACTAGCTAAGTGACTTCACAGATAATATCATCTAACTAAATTGTCCTTCACAAATTAACTGTCTTCAAAATACTAGTGGGGGGAAAATGCATAGATTATAAGTAATACTAGAAAATACAAGAAAAGCACAAAGAAATATTAACAGACAGCATTACTTATCCAGAAACAATTGTATAATGGGCCAGTCGGCTTGAAAAATATTTGTAAAAATTTTGAGTACAGCCAAAGATGGGACCTGTATCTTTTGTGACCTGTATGTCTTTATGGGGAATCATTTCTCCAAAGTTAGAATGATATACTTAATCCATGTTTCAAATTCAGTGCAATTAAAACACTGGCTTTCAAAAATAATGGAATACACTCAGCAACAAAGACAAAGTTATATGTAAACATTAGGAAGTAAAGGTGTCAACTTAAAAGCATCATTTGCTTTGTCTTTGTTTTACCTTTTTAAAAAAAATGTGTACATTTGGTAAGTTTTCAATGCATATTATTTCTTTAGAAAAGTGAGTGGATGTAATATGTCATGAATAGAAAGATATCTATAATCAAGGTTTTACTTATAACTACATATATACATGTGTATCTATGTAAATATATATATATATGGTTAAAAGAGAGTAGGAACATAGTTCCTATGCAATATTACTCTATGTATGTAACATGCCCCAGTAGTTTATCAAATGATCTTCAGATGTTTGGTGATTCCAGAGGAAAAAATACGTAAATTAATTTGCAATCATTTCTTAGATATAAATTGCAATATTACTAATCTTGGTTGTCATTTCATTGGGTTGAGAGCCCCTAGAAGATTACTGAAATACATTTCTGATATGTCTGAGCAGTTCCCACAGATTAGCTAAACAAGAAAGAGCCGCCCTGAATGTAAGTACCACCATCCAATAGGCTGGGAACCTGAATGGAATAAAATATTATAAAGAAGAAAGGCAGCTAGTACAGACATTCTCTCCTTCTCCTGGCTTCCTCACCTGGCCACCTTGATGTAAGACACTCTTCTCTGTTACACTCTCCCTGAGTGGATGGACTGAAACTTCTGGAACAGTAAGCCAAAATAAAATCTCTCCTACCTAAGGTTGTTTGTCATGATGGCAAGAAACTAGCACAATTACCTATTAATTCCATGGAAGTCTTGTAAAGATCCTCACATATATGCATACAAGATGAGGATGGTACTCACTCTCCAGCACAGCTAATATGCAATTCACAAGCTGTAATCCATTTCAACAGACAGGCTTTCATATATTTGTGCACTTACCTTACATTTGCTGCTATTGGCCTTTATTGTTCTAATGCAATTATCGTTACTATTGTGTATTGTCAGATCGCTCAGTCAACAAAAAACAGAGATTATAGTTTAAAGTTGGCTTATTAAAGCATAACAATGCTAAACAGAATATTAGCATAAATATTTCAACTTATAATGTTAGAAACATACATAATGAACAGGGAACTACAGAATAAATCAGAACCACTACACCTTCACTTTGTGGTATTTTGAATAAACTTTGGTATTAAAATGTTATTAGACCTTTGATCCAACGGTACTTTCAATCATAAAATTTTCTTGAATCTTCTGCTTTATTTCCAGATAAAGCACAAGAGTCTTGTGTAAGTAAATTGTTTTCTTAATAAAACAATTACAAAATAACATTTCTGAGGAGGAAATCTGATTATATTTAATACTGATGAGAGAGAAGAGATAAAACTACAGAAACATTATTCAATTATTGAATAGCTTCTAGTGAAACTATATAAATCGTATAATTGACAAGTCTCCAAAGTTAATGAAAAAGCACCATGCTAAAACGAATAAAACACATTGCAGGCAAGATTTCCCTTAGCAAATGAACTTGCAGGAAACACTAATGACATAAAATGCAGAATTATAGATGCATAATTTACCATGAATGTGGATGAAAGTTCTGATATACATTTGTATGTAATATGGTAAGCCTCAAAATTCCATTACAATTAAAATGTTTTAATTTCATGTAAAAATTTAAAAGTAAAGAAGTACTCTATCAGAGGAAACTATCTGATTCCTTATAATAGCTAACACAGATTTCATATTACTGGAGAAAAGCCATTTCAAAACTTTTAGGAATAATCCTGTTGAGGCGTGATATAGCCTACAAATGATGTTAGGGTCAGTATTTAAATAGCTTTCAGTAGTTGTGAAGCAAGAAAGGGTATTAATAATATCCAAAATATCAGTAAACCTCCTGAATTATTTATAAAAATTTTATGATAGATTCATCAATGTTGTAGAAAATAGTAAATATTTTGGATATAATAAAATCAAATTTCTTTTTTATATTCTCATTTGATATTTATTTTTTATTGTGAAAATGCCATATAGAGGGGTTACAATTACATGGACAAGACAAATTTCTGTATCCTTAAACAACCAAGCCAGTTTTGAGGTGACTTAAGTAAATTTATTAGAATAATAATAAGAGTTGGTAACTGAGAAGTGGGCAGGAGTAAAGTTGGCTTTGGAGGCTTCAGAAAGCCCTGCAATTGTACTGGGTACTGCCCTGGTACTTGAGTAAGATAAAAGACTAGCAGATTAATTCTCTTTCTTCCTGCATACAAAATCCAAATGCCATGAAAAGCAGAGGAACCAAATTCCAATGAATAGTCTCATTAGATCATGATCCATTCATCACATCAAAATGCCACAGAGAAGGGCTAAGTGGACAAACCATGAAAATATCCAACACACAATGACTCTGCAAACTTTACTCTCATCACATTATATAAAGAAAACACTGGGCAACAGTGGCTCATTCCTGCTATCCTAGCTACATAAGAGGCTGAGATCTAAGGATAGCAATTCAAAGCTGACCAACGCAGGAAAGTCCATGATAATCTACAATTAATCTCAAAAATGCTGGAAGTGGAGCTATGGCTCAAATGGTAGAATGCTAGCCTTAAGCAAAAAAAAAGTGTAGGAACAACATCCAGGCCCAGAGTTCAAGCCCAAGGATTGGCACAGAGAGACAGAGACAGAGACAGAGAGACAGAGGCAGAGACAGACAGAGAGACAGAGAGAGAGACAGAGAGACAGAGAGAGATTGTCAAACACAAGATACCAGTGTTTCTTTAAAAAAAAAAAACACTTCGCAATACAAATTTATGTTAAAGTTTAACTTTTAAAGCATTTATTTTTCTTCATACTGACACAAAAATTGACAACACATTCTATATGCAATAAAACACTGTATTATTGTGTATAAATTCTGACATAAAACAAAGTCAGAAATATGCTGACCCATACCTCCCAAAATAAAACATTCACTATATCTTCCAATCTCTGAGTGTGATCTGCTTGCAACTTCACATCTGATAGAGCCCTAAATGTTGTCTTCACTAGGAAAAGTCTATAAAAATCACTAAATGCACATCTTGTCTAAATGTCTAGAAAAATCGACATATTCACCAAACCACTGCAGGCTAGAATTTCTTGGAGAAATACAGGGAAAAGGGGTGTAAGTCTTGACCAGTAGCTCAAGTTGTCCATCACTCAATCAGATAATGTTATTTTCAGAAAAGTTAAAGCAATCTGATCTTTGTACTTATATAAAACAACTATAGAGTTTGTTTAGGACAGAATAGTTACAGACATAGCAATTCTGTTTCACTTTATTTTCTAATTTCATTTTTAATCACAATGGAGTTTTTCTAACTTACTAAAATAGGTGAGCTTTATGAGTGTCTACATGTAAACTCACTTCAAGCCCTTAGAACAAACCAAATCCCAAAGAAGTACATGGAAAGAAATAATGAAGATAAGGAGACAAATTAATTAAATGGAAACTATAAGAATAGTACAAAGAATCAATGTAACAGAGACTTGGTTAATTGAAGATAAGCAAGACAAAAAAATCTTAGTCAACCTACCCAAGCATAAAAGGAAGAAGACAAATTAATAACTATAAAGATGAAAGAGAAGTATCAAAATAAATACCAATGAGGGGCTGGGAAGGTGGCTCAGTGGTAGAGTGCTTGCCTTGCATGCATGAGGCCCTGGGTTCGATTCCTCAGCACCACATAAGCAAAAAGAAAAAAGCTGGAAGTGGTGCTGTGGCTCAAGTGGTAGAGTGCTAGCCTTGAGCTGAAGAGCTGAGGGACAGAGCCCAAGCCCAGAGTTCAGGCCCCACGGCCAGACCCAAAAATAAATTAAATAAATAAATAAATACCAATGAACTTGAGAGAATCATTGGGAAATCATTTGAAAACACAGCTTCTAATAAACTGAAAAAAAATCTAGATGAAATGGATAAATTTCTAGATGCATATAACCTAATAAAATTGACCTAAGAAGATATAAAGCACCTATACAGAGCTACAATGTGCAATGATACTGAAGGAGCTACAGTCTCCCAATGAAGAAAAGCCCCAAACTAAAATTCCAGTTGGCATTTGAATATGATCTATTTTGCAGAAGTTCCATAGGCAACTGAGAATGTATCTTGCGAAACTTCTGGATGGAATATTCCGTAGATACCTTTTAATTTCATTTGGCCTATAGTGTTAATTATGAAGTTCTGTTGGTATTTTTTGTTTATTTGTCTAGATAACATCTATGGCTGAGAGTAAACTACCAATGAGTCTTATTACTTGTAGTGTTTGTTCAACAAAATTATGTGTCACTGACACAGTGGATATACATTTAGTGGATATACATTCATTTATTATTATCATTTTTAATAGGTTATTCCCTTTGTTAATATGAACTGACCTTTCTCTTTACTGATTAATTTGGTTTGAGGTTTGTATTATCATAATAGAGCATAAGTCTTCTGCCTTCTTTCAGGATTCATGGTGCCATTTTTCTTCCTCTTCTGTATAGAATTAGATGATTGAGTAATGGTTAATTTCATTAGTTATTTTTCATCAAGAAAGTTTTTTTTCTTTCAATTACGAAGGGCAGCTTTGCTGGGTACATTAATTCAGATTAACAGTTATTTTCTTTCAGGAGTTTGAAAATAACATTCTATACCCTTTCTTTCCTAGTTTTTGTTGGAAAAAACTGCTTTTATTCTGACAGGTTTGTTATTATATGTGACTTGTGACTTTTCTCTTGAAGCTTTCCCTCTGTTTTGTCAAAATTATTGTTTTCTCTATAATATTCTAGGGGTATTTTTTCTGATCTTGTATATTTGGTGTTCTATGATCCTTCTGGATCTTAGTACCTGGACGAGCTTCTCTTTCTCAATCTTAGGGAAGTTTTCTGTTACTGTTTTGTTGAATATATTTTCTTAGTCTTCAGCTTTTAATCTCTTTTATCTCTTGTCCTTGTTCTATGCCCATGATTTTCAGGTTTGGTCTTTTGATGGCGTCTCAGAAGTCTTTCGAGTTCAGCTCTTATTTTATTAGTATTTCTCCCTAGCTGTTGTCTGATTCATCTAATTTCTCTACTTTTTCTTTGATCCCTTGCACTCTATTTTCACCTTATTCAATTCTGCTACTAAGGTTTTCAACTAGAGACTTTACTTGTGTATTAAACTTTCCATTTCCAGAGTTTCTATTTTAATTTTTTAGCTCTTCTGAAGTATGGTATTTCCTTGCTTCTTCATTTTTACTTTGCAATTTTATTTGTTGGGATGAAGTCCTCTTTTTCACAAGAAAACTAACTGTAGTAACAATGTTCAAAATTGAACAAAAAAATATTTAAATAAATAAAGTGATTGGGAGATTAGATATCCTCCCCACTAAAGTTTTAGAGGAATAAAACTAAAATTCTTAAGAGATTAACTTGGAGCTTAACAATGGTTAGAAGTATAGTGATTAACTATTAGGTAATATAGAGATTGGTGGGGAACGGAAGAAAGAAGGAAGATAGGACAAGATGGGTAAAGGTATAGGATATAACCAGTGTAAGAGACCTCTAAATTGTTGTTACAAAGAAATATAGACGATTTCAGGAAACAGAAAAAAAGCGAGGAGGGGAACTGCACACACACAGCAAATTCACCAGCCAAAAACAAACAGAAGAAAATAAAACAAGTGAGCATATCTTTATTACTGAGGACAGGTGTGGGTACAAAATATACAGTATTCTCCAGACTTTGGCTCTCAGAAAACCTATCTGTGTTTGACATTACCTCAAATTTCCATTTTTGAGGGACCTTTTCAGGAAATATAGGTCTAATCTAGACTTTAACAGTTTCTGGAAGCCATCTGGGCCCTGGATTGTCTGGGTACATCATAGATACAGTGTTGTGTGGTTAGTTAAGGCTGTGGACCAGTAGAAAGGAGCTGGTGAGAGGTGGGGCAGGGCCTGTGGAGTAACAGCAATTCCCAGGGGTTATGCTGTCCTCTTTGTTTTCTACTGGAGAGGGGGACATTCCTGGTGTGTGAAGTGGTCATTGTGTGTGGCAGTGTGGCAGAACACAGCTATTGTGTCAGAAAAGCACACTGCTCTCACTTGTACTCCATGCATTTCTCATCACAGGGAATCCAGTGACTGCTATGACTTGACTGGTGCAGAAGTCTAGCCACCAGCCTGTTTTATTACCTTCCAGCCAAGGGCCGGGTATGCAAGCCCTGACCTGGTATCCTTCACTCCAAGTCTCTTATGGACAACTGTACTCACCTCTACACACAGGGTGTTCTGGGTGGTACTCCAGGGTTAAAGTCAATTACGAAGAACTCAGCTTGCTCTTTGTCTTTACTACATTGGAGGTGGTAAGACAATTGCCAAGCAGTGTCACCCACCTGCTTGCTGGGGGCCAGCTGTGTGGGCACTCGCTCAGCCTACGTCACAGAAAGTCTCCTTAAGGACAGTATCTTGTAGGTACCTGTATTCCTATCTGCCCACTGCCTTTGGCTGGGTGACATTTACAGCTGAATGTCCCTGGCAGAATTCAGGGAATTATCTCACTCATGAGGATCCTCTCACCCTCCCTCTGAGGGAAATATCTTAATCCTAGATCAAAGCTGTCTAGTGACTGGCTGGGAAGAGCTGCCCCTCACAAATCAATGCCTGCTCTCTGGATCCACTCCCAAGCTCTCCTCATTGATTCTGGACCCTAACATGGGTAAGAGTACTACAAATTCCAGGCGGAACAATACAAGACCAAATCCAAAGGAAATGGTCAACATACTAATAGAGATATAAGCTGTACTAGCAGGGCACACAAACAGCATGGAAGTAGATTTTAAGAATAGCAGATCAAGAAGAATGATCTATAAGAATTATATGACTGAAGAAATGGACAAGACCGTTCACTCAGAATTCAGGAATAATAGCTTAGGTCATAAACATGGAGGTTGTGTTTGTAGTCTGCTAATTTGGCTAGCTGAAATAGAATGGTCTCTAAGCTATGGCCCAGAGGCCAAATTCAGTCCACCATCTGTGTTTCTCAATAAAGTTTTAGCGCAACACAACTCAATTTATGTACATCAGTGCTCTCTCAGGTTGCTTTTGAGCTGTAATGACAGAGCTGATCAGTCAAGACAGAAACTGTATGGTCCACTGTCCTCCTAAGACAGTGATGTCCAGACATTTACCAAAAAGTTACCCTGCTCCTGATCTGCCCCACTGCAGTCAAAAGATTAGAATACTAGACAGAAAAGATGTATGGTGTTCACAAACTGCTTGGTTAAATGGCAACTCCTTTGTACAACTACTTAAAGGCAAATTTTTAAAACCCTAATGGTAAACGTCATGCTGAAGTGGACCAATTATGCTTTATTTGTTCCCTACTCCAAATCTCTGGGCAGCCATGAGCTGCCACGAGCTCCCCAGAGAATGCCTTCCTTTACTAAAGCATGATGAAAAGGGCACCAAGATGTTGGACATCTCTGTGCTGGTTGTCCTCTGTGGGCCACAGATAATGAGAGAGGATGCTACATTAAAATTTGGTTTTCTGATCTCAGTGGAATCCCCGTGGGATACAGACCAGATGCTGGCATTTAACCATCAGTGATAAGGTATGAGCAATTAAACAATAAGCCTCTGGGAAAAATGAAGTCAGGCTATTTTGGCCCAAGGGGATTTGTGGGAGGAGTGGATTGATCATCGGATCCTAATCAAGGAAGCAGATGGACTAGAAATTAAGGGTGTTTTTTTTTGTATGCATGCATTACTGAAATAATTCTAGTTCTGGGTGTCTGAAACTTTAGTCACTACAGTGGACATTTATAGTGCCTTCTCCACTCATACTTAATCCAGCTGACACACAAAAAAAAGCCCATCTTTGGCAGAAGGAGACATTGGAACCCTGGAGAATGGTCCATGCAACACAACCAGAGATATATCCAAGAATTTCTGAGAGATTATGGCCATTTTTACCAGTTTGTACTCCAAGGAGAGAAAAATTATCATGCTTTCTGAGGCTTTTCAGAGCCCACCTCTTCCTCTATGCCCCGTCTTTGAAACATACCCACTATCCATAGAGATATTCATGGAGTCCTGACCCCCACTGCCTGGCCCAGTGGGTCTAGTGGGAAGGATGAGGTTAGGGAATTTGTTCCTCAACTCCTCCCCTGACATGTATTAGAGTAGTCTCTTCCTCAGCTCCAGTTCACAGCTCTGCTCTTCCTATACTTTCTTTAAGGTTCAGTCATTTCTTCCTTCCCTTTTCTTTTCAAGCATAGCATGTAAGTATTCCTCCACACTACTAAGTCTGGTTTCCCTAAACTCTACCCTCACATGCTTGCAAAAATCTCAAGTTAAACTCTGATGATATTTCACAGTACTAAACCCATGAAACTTCAGCACAACAGGAAGCATTGATGGCTTGACTATCCAGAACAACTTAGTGTGCGGCCCATTCACATGACTGACAGTAGATGGCCCAAAACACCCTCCACTCTGCCCCTCATTGTCTCCAACTTCAGAAGGCTATCCTGGACACACAGCCACGGTGCTGTTACAGGCACAAGAATGGAAGCTGTAGGTACAAGGACATTACAGAGTCTGATTATTTCCCTTCTGCTAACATTGCGCTGGTTACAGCAAATGATAGCGATGCATTTAGTACCAACAGGAAGGATTGGAAAGGTATGCCAGGCCAATCTGCCCAGAATAGGAGAGCGCGTGACATTAAACATGAACTGCACAGAGAAGCCCCAGAATTTATGTCTAGTGGCTCCTGCGACATGCTAGCTCTGGTTCATTTAGAGGCACGGGCTTAAGTTGGGCCCTAGGGAATGAGAAAATTCTTAAACATGGGAACATTGTCAGTGCATTGCCGCTCTAGCTGCTGGGTGATGTGTTGCTCATCTGGATCATTCTTCTCCTGCCTCCCACATTGTCACCTAGACCTCCCTCTGCAATGTCTTTCCTTGTTCCCTGCCCTCACCTATTAGCCTTAAAGCTAAAACTAATATGAACTAATGGGTGTGTGCTACCCTCTGCTGATGTATATGTCACAGCTGTCCTGAGTGACTGGCACTCTGTCCATGTGTTCTTTTCCATCTTGTCATGACACTGGAGCACTGTTTAAGAGTTTTTCAGTTAATCACTGATGCCAGCATGAAGCAGAGAAATTCAGAAGCCCAATCTGATTCGGAGGAAGCCACAGCTCATAGAACAGTCCCTGCCTTAGACTGTAGATCATTATTTAAATGCTGTTTCACATCTCGTGATGGTAAGTTGAGGAAAACTGAATATGAGTATGTTTGGGACAAAGGTGAAAAATGGAAAAGAATGTCCTTTCCAGGCAGCAAATGAGACAAGAGAAGGTACAAGGTAAGGAAGAAAACTACTGTACATTGCAAAAATACAAACTATTGCATTTTGGAAAGTGCTTACACAAAGGTCTCTAGATTTCTTTTCATCATCAGAAAAACATACTTTCTGCAAACATTAATGGGCTGCAATTTTCTCCAAGTCCATGTTAATGTTTGGTTTTCAACAAGATGCCAGGCACAAGCCACAATGAAATGTCATCTTACAACAATATTGTAAGATGTAAAGCCCTGTAGAATGCGCACGTGATGGATCGGCCGTCACATGGAATCTTCCCTCGCACACGCTCGGTATTCTGTGGAATGGTGCATATTCTGCATTCCACAGTCAGTGAAACACAACTGGAACATCAACAGTCTGAAAAAAAATGCCAAAATATTGCCAGCCATTAAACTTTTCGGGATACACATAACCTCCTTTATTAACCACATAAATCCAAGCACATTTGAGGCTCAGACTAAAAGAAGGTTCTTTGGATAAGAATGGCAGCTGGGCATCATACCCCAACTCTGTCCTCCTTGAAATCAGCTCCA
This sequence comes from Dipodomys ordii, assembly GCF_000151885.1. NCBI lineage: Eukaryota > Metazoa > Chordata > Mammalia > Rodentia > Heteromyidae > Dipodomys > Dipodomys ordii. The sequence continues at coordinate 3,609,541 of NW_012267335.1, read as the reverse complement.
ACTCCTAGTTTTCTTAATTCTAACGTCACTCACCAACTTGGGATGGAGTAGAAAAAATTGTTCCTCATTACTGGTTTATTCCAGATCTGGTAGTTCAAACCATAGTTGAAATCACACTGAAACAGTTAAATAAAAATTTTATGAAAGCTGAAGATCACTAAAGGGAAATCTACTCAGAAAGTAACATTAAACTAGATATATGTGTAATGGCTATAATATTTTGAAAATAATATAACCATGTATTTTTAATTCCCTGTGGCTCTCTCAGGCATTGAATCAAAAGCTTCCATTGCTTTTGCAGAAGAACCTATGACACCTAAAAAAAAGGAATTATCTGGATCTGAGTGTTAAATCAAAATTTTTATATTTATAGTGAAAAACAGCCTCCAAAGACTGGCTTCTTTGCGCAAGTATGCTTCTCCCTTCATGCCACATGCACCTTTACGCATGCCTGTCCCTCCATTTCTAAGGGCCTCTCTGCGAATATTAAGAAACAGAATGTGGAAGGTTTTTGTTACAAATTATAAAGCCAAGAAATCAAAACGTGCACTAAGAAAAAAAAATCCCCCCCAACACCTAAGCCTTCCTTTGTGAACAAGGAAGGAAACAGAAGTCTCCAGGGCAAATCATTTAGAAGTCAACTTTCTGCCCCTTCCCTTATCACTGTGATCTAACTCATTCCCTAAAGCAAAAGCCCGAAAGCAGAAGGAAGGCAACTGAAGCAGTCACAAGTTCTACGACCTCCAAGAGCAAGGAGGATCTTTGCTTCCTCAGTTGTACAAAACCTCTCTCCACAGCACAGCTTCCAACATGGCGGCATGGCCAAATTAGAGAACTGTCTCTGGGAAGTGCCTGTAGAAGCCCCATAGTACTGGACAGAATCTCAACTACCCTCATCCTCAGAAAGAGGAAACAGCAGAGGATGCTGACACACATACTTGTCCTATGGGGTGGAAGAGCCATTCTGAAGACTAAAGTGACTCTAAAGCAGATACCCTGGGCAAACCTCCCCGGGGATTTAAGTGGCATCCCTAGCTGTGCCTCGTAGGGTCAGCCAGCATCGGAATCATTATGGGTTATTGTGTGTCTGTCTGGCATTATTTGTTATTGTCTCTGTAGACAATATCTATGCATGCTCTGAGGCTTTTATGGTTGCAGCTGAGTTGGGCGTTTGGAGGAACAGCTGAGCCAACTGAACATCTCTTCCTGTTGGTGTGACTGAAATAAAGTAGAATTCCTGATCCTGGATCTTAAGCTCACCTGGCCTAAGGAAGTGCTGGTGGTGGGTGGGCTTGCCCTGGGCTTCTGTGGGCTTCTTGGAGTCTGTAGCTTAGCACAGATGGAGCTATTCGCATCACTATCAGCTTACAGGGCCAGCACTGCCAGCATCTGGACACTGGAGCCAAGGAAGACTTGCTTTAGCGTTCCAAGGAGCCCGACAGAATGGGGCTGTTTCACATACATTTGCACACTGTTTAATATTGTCCTGTTTGTTGTCATTGAAAAGATGGCAAAGATTGGGGCTTCATGATCACAACTTCAGCAGATGGTGCTGCTGAGTCAGAATGGTTGACACATCCTGGGCCTTGTCGTAGCATTCCCTTCTGAACGCAATAGTCATCAATAGCTAACTATTTGTAAACCGATGATTAAACTGTTGAAGAAAGAAGAGATTCAAATTTGGCTAGTTTGAATCAAAACTCTGTACAGAAATGAAAGATTTTTTCTTTCTTGAATTATCTGAATAGCTTTTTCTCAGAGAGCCTACATTCAGAGGCATTAACTGTTAAAAGAATATATAGAGAGACATTTCTGTGATTTGAATAGGATTTGAATATACCCCCTAAAGGATTATGTGTTGGAATGTTGAGCTGGTAGCACCTTTAAGAGAGCCTAGAGGGAGGTAATTAAATCACAAAGGCTCCACTATCCTGAATGGACAGTTTACTGCCATTTCCCCAGATGAGGTCAGGCCTTGTGGACAGGATTAGTTTCCCTGAGAGGAGGTTTCTGTAAAAGAGCAGGCCCAGCTCCCCCCCAACTGATTCTCTGCCCACACTACCAGTTCCCTTTCGGCCTTGCTACCATATTTTAACAGTCATACTGCCTAGACTTTGCACCTACAAGAACTCTGAGCCAAATAAATTGCTCTTTTTTGTTTTTATCAATTATCCAGCATCAGAGTATTCTGTCATAAAACACAACATGGCAAAAGACTGGCATTAACTAATATTTATACACTTTTGCTCAAAAGGGTAAGGTTAAAATCTGTATACATCTCAATACTAAGAAAAGTATAATTTTTCCATTTTTTTCACTGATAACTATACCTCAGATACCAAGGAAATATGTTTCCCTCATAAACAAAGTTTATCCCATGTAAATAACTAAGTTTTTTCTAGGTAAATAAAGTACTTCAAAAGTTAATATTCATAAATTCCTTTTATGCTTTAATTCTTGAGACAAGGTAATTTAAATGAATAATTCTGTTAAATATAGGCAACTAAAATATTATTAATTACTATTTCTATATTCCTTTAAGTGGCTCTTAATCTTTACTTCAGTATTATGATTTTATGACCAATAAAAATTAAATGTGCATATTAAATATCTAACATATAATTATGATTTAACTATACTACAAAATGTTTATTATCATATCCTAAATTCAAAACCACTTTGAGCACTTAAACATAAGCCTAAGGAAAATATTTATTTCCCGTGAATATATGTAAGTAAATTAATATACTAAGTAAATTAAATACCTTGAAAGAAAAGAACACATCTCATACATAAAATTTCAATAAACCTCAGACCAGCAAAAAACTCTTGGAGGAGAGAAAAAAGCTAAGCTTTATAAACATCCTGTTGGTAGCTAAAGCAAGATAGGGTGGACTTAACAGGAGAGTTAGAAGAGAGAATTCTGAATATCAACACTGAAAGACAGGAAGAAGGTAAGTTGTCCAAGAACCAACTGGTGAATGTTGACAAAGCTATATATAAATAATTCCAGGAAGCGGGGCACTAGTGGCTCAGGACTGTAATCATAGCTACTCAGCCAGATCTGAGGATTGAGGTTCAAAGCCAGCCCAGGCAGGAAAGTCCATGAGACTCTTATCTCCAACGAACCCCCAGAAAACCAGAAGTTGAGCTGTGACTTGAAGTGGTGGAGCACTGTCCTTGAGCAAAGGAACTGAGGACTAGCACCCAGATCCTGAGTTCAAGTCCCATGACTGACAAAAAGAAAAGAACAACAAAAAAAATTGATGCCAATAGGGAACAAAGGTTCTGAGAAAACAGTGACTGCCAAATAGCCGATAGCTGAGCACTCAGAATAGGTGAGAAGGTTCCAATTTTGGGCAGGGTCTGGGTGCAAGGTGCAGGGTATACATGTGGACATTAGCTTGTGCTCTGCCTATCCTTGTATCCTTGGTGAGAGGTATCAGTCTAGAATGAGCATTTTTCTATATGTTCCATGGTACCAACTCATCAAGGAAGGGGTGTGTTGTTGAAGGGGACTGTTTAAATCAACACCTAAACCAAAACTGAGTGTGACATCTGAGGCTATGAAGCTTCTTATGTTGTCATGTCAGGATCAAAGTAGAGAGAAAAACACAGGTAAGCAACTGTAGGCACTGTAATGGAATTGAACCCCTGGGATCACTGTGGATTCACTTTTACTCACTTAACTCACTTGCTCGTTTGGATGAAAGGATGCCAGCTGTCTTCAAAGTGAAGATAACAGGACACCCACCTGGTAAGACTGTTATGAGAATTAAATGAGACAATACACAAGGAGCCATTAGAATAGTTTCTGATACACATCAAATACTCACTACTCTAAGAAACAAGTATGGCACATTACTTTTGATGCAGTATGCAGTATGACAAATTAATTCAGATGGTTTGAGCTCCAGTTTCTTCATATGTAAGCTTCAGGATTCTTCACAAGTGAGTACACACCAAAAATGCCACATTTCCATTTGATAAGCACACAATAGCTGGCCTTAAGACATCTTTTACTCAGTCCTTTCGAATCGAATCAATCCTATTTCCCACATTTGAAAATTGAGAATATTATAATATCTTGAATGGGCTTTCAAATTCCAAAATTTCCATACTTCTATAATTGTTGTTGGCAGTATCTGGTGACCTACAATTATGAGTTTTAAAAAAGCTGTCCAAAGACTTCTGCAGTGTGAATACCTATGTAAAACATCTAAGAGAGAAATTTTGTAAATTTTAGCTTAAAATAGAACTTCTAAAAATAAAACAAAAATAAATTCACTAAGTTCTTTTAAGGAAAAAAAATCTTTTAAGGAAAAAAAAATCTGCCAGAAATACGTGCTGATGGAAGTGAGGATGGAAAAAAACTAGAAACACCTTGTAGTTTTACAACTCATTAAAGTACTCAGTAGCCCATAGGATGCAGCATCTGAGAAGCAAACAGGCTCTGAAGGGTGCTTTTTTAACTAAAATTCTCTATTTAATTCACTGGAAATGTATGAATGAAAAATAAGAAATAAAAGGACAATTCAAAGCAAAACAAACACTGGAAAATATTGCTAACCTCCTGGCTACTTGTTTTTTGTTTTTTAACTTTCAGAGTAGTTCAAATTGTTTAATCATGATGTAGTTAAAAGTATGATGGAGAAATGATGCTTGTAATTTTATAGTGTTTGAAGACTGGTTTTCATGCATCAGACCTTTTTGTTATTTAAACTTTGTTACCATCATCATTTTTCTAGCTGTTGAGTTTAGCCTTTGAAGACCTTAGACTGCAGGAACACACAGTGTGCTCAAACACAAATGAAAAACTTTACTGTGCCCAATGATCCATAGGGGATGTCACTCCACAGTGAACTTTGCATAAAATGAGGATTGTTTATTTGTCCATGTGTTTTTAAGCTAGTCACAAACTTCCCAATGTAAAAAATAAAATAAACAAACAAAACCATGCCAATGAATTTAGTTGCATGATTCTTAATACCAAAATCATTTAAAATCAAGTTGAGAACTGTTTGGATTAACTACAGAATCTGGATCAAACCTTAAGTTTTTCTGGGTTAATGTTTCCTATGTGTGCAAAATAGAAGAATCAGCTGGAACCTTGTTAGATTGTTTTAAATGTTAAAGACAAAAAAAAATGAGGCTCAATACAACAGAATTGCAATTCACAGTGTGAAAATCCTTGACTACATAGTCACAAGTCTCTCCAGTGATGCCTGAGAAGAGCTAATCAAGTTTAACTTTCTCTCTAAAATTTGAATCTCAACCTGATATTCCTTAAGAACTCACGTGCATCAGTACCAACTGTTTGTTTTACTTTCACTGAGAATCAAGTGCATATCCAAGATGACTGAGTCAGAAGCTCCTAATAGAGGCTGAAATGGCTGATCTAAGTATCAACTTGACTGGGCTATTGGATGTCCAGATAGCTGGTAAAACATTGTTTCTTGGTAGGTCTATACGGATGTTTGTGAAAGAGGCCATCATTTGTATTTGTAGGCTAAATAAAGAAGGCTAGGTTCTATCAATCCTTCCTTGAAGGGCCAAGGAAAATGAAAAGGTAGGGAAACAAGGGAGTTCATTCTGTGCTAACTTGGCCGTTCACCTTCCAGACTGGCTTCTCCATCCTTCTGGCCTAAACTGGGTCTCACCATTGGCTTTTCTGGTTGTCTAGCTTGCAGATAATACACTGTGAAACTCTTCAGACTCCATAATCAAGGGAGCTAATCCCTCCAAATACATCCATTTCTACATCTCTCTGCATTTTCTTTTGGTTCTGTTCCTCTGGAGAAATCTGACTAATCCAGGGGTTTGTAAACTGATTTATTATGTTTATTAAAGATGTTGAGATGATGCCGACCCCAACAGCTGTGGCTTTCCTTTTCCTGACAGTTAAGTCCATCTCTGCTTAAACAACTCTAAGTCAAGACCACACCAAATAACTTCCTTCTAATGTAATTACAATCTTTTTTCCTGTATGCAAGCTTTCTCTAGGTAGGCAATTTGTCACTGTCTTTTTGTACCTACATAAAACTCATCTATGAAAACAAGTAGCATCTGGGGTTGTTACTGACACTATAATGACATCAAAGTGGTAAGGTTTTGTGTGATGGCACACATGGGAGCAATGGAAAGGGAAGAAGGAAATTGGACCAAAATCTGTTAGGCCTAGACAGTACGCACCGGTGACTGGCTAAACTGTTCCTGCTCATTGATAAATCCATTCGAAATATGGCAAGGTACAATCTGGTGTTATGCATTTTGAATACTGTGAAATTCATCAATTTAGGAATCACTTTGGGGGGAAAAACTATTATTCATTGAATCAGCATATTCCTTATTCTAAATTGATGTCTTGAGACTCTAATGTTCTAGAAAATCATGAGAAATATACTAGACTAAATTTTCACATTGTTTTTCATCAAGTATCTATTGAAAGATTATTGTAGTCGGGCACTGGCATGGATACTGGAAGTACAGGAGGAATATAGGATAGTTAAAGGTGCTACCCTCCGAAGGAAACCACTTGAGATATAGACAGACAGACAGATTGATTGATTTTGTGTGTGTGTGTGTGTGTGTGTGTGTGTGTGTGTGCAGAGAGAGAGAGAGCAAAATATCTAGCAAAGATGAGGCTATGAAGAAAATAAATGAGGAAAAGCAGCTAGAGAAAAGCAGCTAGGAGAGGTTTATGGAACACAGCACCCAGAGCATCACCATTAGCTGGCGTTCATTAGTATGATTTATAGATGTGCATCAGCTTCCTTCATATATGACTTTAATGGTGCTGGCAATGTTACTTTCCATATTTATGAATATAGCTTTTAGAAAGATTTACACACACACAAGCACACGTGCGCACACGCGCACACACACACGCACGCACACGCACGCACACACACGCGCCCTGCAGCCGGCTCTGGTCCTCCCGGGCGGGGTCTGTCTCTGAGGCTGATTTCCCAGCCTCGCATCCCGCATCCCGAGGGGCCGCGCCGCCCCTCCCGGTGCCCTGGGTCCGCCCGGAGCAGCCCCCGCGGTCACGGCCGCGCCGCATGGACTGCGCGGGACGCTCTGCCCGGGTCTCCCGCACACCTTGCGCCATCCATCCATGCACAGCCCGCGCGGGCAGCCGCCCGCACGGCCTCACGCACCGCGGTGGGCTGGGCCTTCCAGAGGGGCTCTGGGCTGCCGTGCATTTGCACAGCCATAGCCACCGCTGCAGCACATCACACAGCATGCACGCTCACGGATGCTCTCGCGCTCTCTGTCTTTCTGTCTGTCTCTGTCTCTGTCTCTCTCCATCTCTGTCTCTCTGTCTCTCTCCTTCTCTGTCTCTCTGTCTCTCTGTTTCTGTCTGTGTCTCTCTGTCTCTGTCTCTCTGTCTCTGTTTCTGTCTCTGTCTCTCTGTCCCTGTCTCTCTGTCTCTGTCCTCTGTCTCTCTGTCTCTGTCTCTGTCTCTCTCTGTCTCTCTCTGTCTCTCTGTATCTCTCTCTTTAAGAAGGAAGCAGAAAAAAGGTATTAGAAATGACTAGGTAGCCCCTCTGTACAACACTTTTACGATACAATTAATTTTTAAAAAAAGAAAGAAAGAAAGAAATGACTGGGCTGGGAAGGTGGCTCCGTGGTAGAGTGCTTGCCTTGCATGCATGAGGCCCTGGGTTCGATTCCTGAGCACCACATAAGCAGAAAAAGATGGAAGTGGTGCTGTGGATCAAGTGGTAGAGCACTATTCTTGAGCTGAAGAGCTGAGGGACAGAGCCCAGGCCCAGAGTTCAGGCCTCATGACTGACCAAAAAGAAAAAAAGAAATGAGTAGGTTATATAAACATGGGCTTAGCAAGCATGATGCATGGCATCACCACAGTGCTAATAAGGGGAAGACTCGCACGCAGCCCAGGGCCCACTGCATTTTAACCCAGCAGGGGGAACGGAACTAGCATCCACATGTTACAAAAACAAATCACACCTTTGTGCTTCCAACTTGGTTCTTTTGGAACCAATATATAACTAGTGTGTGTGTGTATACACATATATGTGTGTCTATATATACATATTATATCATTGTGTATTCACCAGGTTTCACTGAAAATATTGAGTGCACCATACAAATAAAAAAATTTGGTAAAATAACACAAAGAAAACATGTTCTTTAGAATAATCCACTATAAACTCATCCTTATCCATCCCATGAATAGTCACATGGAATAAATTGCAGATGACCCAAAATAATCTCAAAGCCAGCTACCTCACAATGACAGCACAGAACTCAGTAACACAACACTGATAAATGTTCTGTCTGCCCATTTCACCACGGTTCCTTGCCTCCCTGCCAACCTCTGCTGCCCCCTCACTTTGAGCTCTCCCTAAAATACACGGCATGGCAGCCCCTCCACGCTTCCACCTGCCCCCAGCACAAGGCTCCTCCTCCCGCTCTTCCTCTACGGGTATGTCCTAAAGCTTGGTAGGCCAGATTTGGTCCTTCCCTGTATCGACTCATCCATCTTTGTTACACCTTCAGCTTCAAAAATCATTATCTTCTGACGCTAAGCAAAATGAACTCCAAGACATGGACACAAGAGGCTTTTCTTTGTTGTTTTTAATGTACTATATGATTTTTTTTGTTTCTTTTGTATATTCTTCCCCTATGGTTTATCTCCGGTTGTCACTGTATTTGATTTGGTACCCTGGTATTGTATATACGTTTGTTTGAATTAAGGAAGGGAAGGGGAACAACAAAATGGTGAGACAAAGGACAAAGGGGAACCAATGCAACACAAGACAATAAGTTAGGGTAGGGGTGGAGGTGGGGGGAAAATGAGGGAAGGGGTAACAAGTTTGACAAGAAATGTACTTATTTCCTTATGTAACTATAACCCCTCTATACATCACCTTAACAATAAAAAAATTTTAAGGAAAATATGGAAAAAATCGTTATCTCCCACCTGAAGATTAGCATTCATAGGTCCTACACAGATTGCCTCAGAAAGGGTACTTGAACAACTCATCATTTATTTGGAATGAAATATATATTCTATTGGGAGGACTAATATCATGAAAACGGCAATACTTCCAAAGACTATCTACAAATTCAATTTGATACCTATCAATATTCCAACCTCATTCTTCAATGAAATAGAAGAAGCAACCCAAAAATTCATATGGAACAATAAAAGACCCCGAATAGCAAAATCACTCCTTAGCAGAAAGAACAGTGCTGGAGGAATATCAATATCAAATTTTAAACTCTACTACAAAGCCATAGCAATCAAAACAGCTTGGTTCTGGCACAAGAACAGACCTGAGGACCCATGAAATAGAACTGAAGACCCAGAAATGAACCTACAGACCTATAGCCATCTAATCTTCAATAAGGGAGCTAAAAATAATAGAATGGAAGAAAGACAGCCTCTTCAGTAAATGGTGCTGGTTAAACATCTGTAGAAAACCAAAGTTAGATCCTTATATATCACCCTGCACCAGAATCAACTCCAAATAGATCAAAGACCTCGAAATCAAATAAGACTCCATGAAAACATTACAGGAAGGAACAGGAGAAACCCTAGGTCTCCTTGGCACAAACTGAAATGTTCTTAATAGAGACCCAGAAACACAACAAATCAAAGAAAGGTTGGACAAATGGGCCTGCATGAAATTGCAGAGCTTCTGCATAGCAAAGGACATAGCTAGCAAGATCAATAGAAAGCCCAAAGATTGGGAGATCTTCACTAGTCATACAACGGACAAGGGCCTCATATCTAAAATATACCTGGAACTCAAAAAATTACATCCCTCAACAACAAATCTTCAAAGAAACAACTGCCCAATAAATAAGTGGGCTAAAGCCTTAAAGAGAAACTTCTCTGAAGAGGAAAGAAGGATGGCCAATAGACACATGAAGAAATGCAAATCAAAACAACATTGAGATACTGCCTCACCCCAGTTAGAATGGCTAGAATCAAGAACTCTAATAACAACAGATGCTGGAGGGGATGTGGCCAAAAGGGAACATTTTTGCATTGTTGGTGGGAGTATAAACTTGTTCAACCACTCTGGAAAGCAGTATGGAGGGTCCTCAGAAGACTAAAAATAGAGCTTCCCTATGACCCAGCAATCCCACTTTGGGGCATTTACCCAAATGATCACAAACAAGGCTATACTAAAGCTACCAGCACAACTATGCTTATTGCAGCATTATTTACCATAGCTAAGATACAGACCAACCTAGATGCCCCTCAGTAGATAAAATGGATCAAAAAATGTGGTACGTATGTATATGTGTGTGTGTATGTGGTATAGCATAGAATTCATATATATATATATATATATATATATATATATGAATTCTCTGTTTCCATCAGAAAGAATGACACTGCCTCATTTGTTAGGATATAGAAAGACTTGGAAAAATTATATTAAGTGAAGTTAGCCAGGCCCAAAGAAACATAGGTCCCATGGTTTCCCCTATTTGCAATAACTAGTATATGTCTAGGACAAGCAGAAAAGGTCAAAAGCTAGGTACATATGACCATATAAGATGATGTTAAGTGAAATGAACCCCAAGATAGGGACACTAGTGGTTTTATCTTTCTTGTTACTGTTTTTAATGTATTTATATTATACAATATGATTTTTTTGTTTCTTTTGTATATGCTTCCCCCAGGGATAACCCCTGTTTTCACTGTATTTGATTCTGGTGCCCTGCATCTTGTGTATACATTTTTCCAATTAGGGGAGAGGAAGGGAAATAACAAAATGCTGAAATAAGGATACAGGATGACCCATTGTAACAATGAGTACAAGACACTATGTTGAAAACAAACTTTACAACTTAGGGGGGGTGGGAGGAGTTGGGGAGGTGGGGAGGGAAGAGATGGTAGGGGATAAACAAAGGAGGAGGTAACAATGCTCTATGGAAAATGTACTCATTACCTTACTCATGTAACTGTAACCACTCTGTACAATATTTTTACAATAAAAATATATTTTAAAAATATACATTCTATTCAACTCTAGGTAGATTAAGAAGAAACATTTTAAAAGTTATCTTAGACAACAAACAACAGAACATTCTAAGGTTTGAAGAGAGATAAAGGTAAGGAAGAGGGAGAGGGAAAGAGAAAAATATAGCCTCTATGATCCACATCTTCTGAGTATGGTAAAAGCTCATGTTTATTCAGTACAATATCAAAGACTCAGATCAGAGCAGTATAGATGCACAAGCAGGGATCTGAAGGCATCATGTCATACACCATGTTTGCTGTAATTGTATAGAGCAGTGAACTACACGTGGCACTGATAAGAGACAACACTCTGAACAAATCAGAGGATCAGTATTTATTTTCTTTTGAAGTCAAGTGAAGCACAAGTAAATGTGTACAATAAGATGTATATTAATAATACATCATAATATGGTATCCATAACAACTTCTCCAGAACTGCTTAATGACAGTATGACATCCAGACTTTTACCACAACAGTTTAATAATCATGCATACATTCACCTCTGCCTTAATTCTTTGTCTACTTAAACCTAAAATTCACTTCTGTACCTGTGAAGATGCTGAAGATACACAAGGTACTGACTTTGCCTCTTACCATGACTGCACAGACCATGTAACAAATCTTTTTCTCCACCTTTTAAAAATGAGCATGTGTAGGACAAGCAGAAAATGTCAAAAGCTAGGTACATATGACCATATAAGATGATGTTAAGTGAAATGAACCCCAAGATAGGGACACTAGTGGGTTTTTTTTCTTCCTTGCTATTGTTTGTAACATATTTAAAATGTACTATGTGATTTTTTTTGTTTCTTTTGTATGTTCTTGCCCCATGGTATAATCCATTTTCACTGTATTTGATTCTGGTGCCCTGCATCTTGTATATACATTTTTCCAATTAGGGGAGGGGAAGGGAAATAACAAAATGCTTAAATAAGGAAACAGGTTGACCCATTGTAATGTACAAGACACTATGTTGAAAACAAACTTTATAACTTGGGGGGTGGGAGGAGTTGGGGAGGTGGGAAGGAAAGAGATGGTAGGGGAAAAACAAAGGAGGAGGTAACAATGCTCAATGGGAAATGTACTCATTACCTTACTCATGTTACCGTAACCCCTCTGTACACTATTTTTATAATAAAAAAAACCAGAAAAACAAACAAAAAATGAGCATGTGTATAAGTAGGATAATTTTTATATATCAAAGTAACACAAATGCCTGCATATGTATCCATTTAAGTATAAATATGCACATATGTATGTGTGCATGCATTAGGAATTGCATTTTCCTTTCCCTCCTCATTAAAAACTAAATCCCTATTAGGATATGGTCAAGAAATATATCTGCTTTGGCCTGGATTCTTAAGCTTTAGAGTAGTCTACAAACACTATGAAATCAGGGATGAGATTGCTCCCATGGGAAGAGACATGGATATATTTATACTTTCTGACCAATATCAAACATCCTCCCCAGTCACAGTGGTTTGAAAACTTGAACATCAAATCTGTACCCATAATAGGTAACTGTAAAGAGATTGCAGTAATTTCTAAAACTGCCCGAGAACAAGAGGCCAGCAAACTATAACCCCTGGGCCAAGTCCAAGAAATACCTGTTTATAAGTAAAATTATATTGAAACATAACCATGACCATTCATTTAAATATTGTCAATGATTGTTTTTATGCTATGATGAATAATAACAGTGACAATTCCTTTATAGTCAACAGAGCCAAAAATATTTCCCACCTTTTCCTTTACATGACAATCACAGCAAAAAGTTCCCATACATACTTCTGAGTTTTCTAATCATATCATTTCAATTAATGAAATTATGTTTTAATGACATGACTGAGTAATATAAGAAAGCAATCAATTAGTAATTGAGTTACCAATTCCTTTGATATTGATCTATAAGGGAAATGGTGTACCAATAAAAATTCCACCAGAGATTTTGATAGAAATGGCAAGCTGATTTCATGATTCATATGGAAATGTCATAAATCAAATAATAGTTAAAGAAAAGCCTAAAGAATAAGTTTGGTATCAAGATATATTATAATCCCAAGTAAATGAGAAAAGGATGTTTTGTCAAGAAGAAATGAATATGCCATCTAGAAAGCATCTAGAAAAAGAAGCAAACATATAAATTCGCTTCCTGTATGACATATAAAGTACACAGGGTCAGTTGTTTATCCACATAAAACAAAAGCGAATACTAATCTCCACTGCACATATAAATCATTGCAAATAGACTGTGAGACTAAATGTGAATATGTAAAATAATAAAACTGGTATAACATTTAAAACAATCTTCCAGACTATGGAGACCGAAACCTACAGTGGTTCTCAACTCTTGTCCCCAAATGTTCGTCTCATGAATAATTCTATTCTCTTTGGGTAGAAAATATACTCTGCAGTTTACTATTAGCTAATATGGAAAAGAGAAAAATAAATTCTAATGTTATTAAACTCTCCAGTAAGTGGATCTGAAATTATTATCAGAAGATATCATGTGTGGGTCTGACTTCAGTGGATGGAGGGACTCTAATAGCAACCTCAAGGTGTTCTGAAAGGTGGAGTTTCTTAGCAAACTTGAAACAAGCAGCAAGCGAAAGAAGTCCCCAAAATGAAGAACTACACACAAACTCTGGAAGCAGATATGACCTCGGTGACCTGAGGGCAGACACCGGGTAAAAGCCAACAGAAATCCACAGCTCTCCATGCAGACACAGAGATGAAAATCTGCCAAGAATCTAAATGAGCTTAGAAGTAGGTTCTTCTCCATCAGGTCTCTGGATGACAACACAGCCTGGCCAACATCTGGGTTTCAGCCTTGAGAGACTCTAAGCTGGTCAAATTAAACCATGCAAGAACCTCTGAACCACAGATGGTGAGGTAACATTGTCCAAGCTGCTGTATTTATAGTATTTTGTTAGCAGCAATGAAAAACAAATGCAATGACTTTGAAGGAAAGAAAGGCTTATGTAACAAAAGGAAAGCTCTAACTAGAAAAGATTGATAAAACTTCATTAAGATTAGCAGTATCTGCTCGAAAACGTCATTTACCAGTGTAAAACAAAATATGTGATTATATATCTACAATCATGTATCCAAGGAAATGACTCAAATCCATAATACATACTAGTTATCCTTTATTCTTAGTTGGTTTTGTTTTGTTTTGGGGGTTAGTTTGTTTGTTTTGTTTTGTTGGCGGCTTGAGCTCTGGGCCTGGGCGCTGTCTTTGAACCTTTGTGTGCTCTACCCCTTGAGCCATAGCACCACTTCCAACTTTTTCTGATTAGTTTATTGGAGATGAGTCTCAGACTTTCCTGCCTGGGCTGGCTTCGAACCACAATCCTCATATCTGAGCCTCTTGAGTGGCTAGGATTACAAGCATAAGGTATCAGCACCTGTCTATCCTTAGTTTTTCTTTCCATGTTTCAGCCTCTTTGTTCAACTACTTAATAATACTTTTTTTAAAAAACCAAGTTACATTCAAAAGAGGATTAACACAAGTAGAGTTAAATCTACCAAGAGTTACTTACAGTCTGCCTTAGCACCATGATGGATCAGAATACAGAATCCATTACGGGAAACACATTTATACAGCAATCTCATTTACCTTAATAGATTGTGAGTTGAATGTTTCCAGAGGCAAAAGACAGAAGAAAGAAGACAGTGGTAGCACTCTGTATGAAATATTCTGAAAACACATGAAACCTGAGAAGGAGTGGGTATAAATAAGAGAGAATGGATATTCCCTCTAGAAAGAACTCTACAGCAAAGTTTCTTGAAAAGTCTGAATGTGGAAGCAGAAGGCAAGGCTAAGTACATAGCTATGAAGCAGAGCCCATTCTCGTGGGCAGAGAACACTTTCATTAACCAGCTGCTCGTAGGAGACAGTAAATGCCAGCAGACAATTGAGAATCAAGGAATAGATCTTCTGTCCTTCTGGTAATGGGCCCTGGAGGAAATCTCTAAATATGCATACATTCTCAGAAAAAGGGAGACATCTTTATTGGTCTCATCAATCTTTTTTTTTTTTTTTTGGGTCCGGTCGTGGGGCCTGGGCACTGTCCCTCAGCTCTTCAGCTCAAGGCTAGCACTCTACCACTTGAGCCACAGCACCACTTCTGCCTTTTTTTTGCTTATGTGGTGCTGAGGAATCGAACCAAGGGCCTCATGCATGCAAGGCAAGCACTCTACCACTGAGCCACCTTCCCAGCCCGGTCTCATCAATCTTGAATTAACTCTACTTATCATGTGTTTCTTTTCTTTTCTTTTCTTTTTATCTGACACTGGGGCATAAACTCAGGGCCTCATGCTCTTGGTTAGCTTTTTTGCTCAACAATGGCTGGGGTTCTACCACCTGAACTACTTAAAGTTTTTTGGTGGTTAATTGTAAAGAGTTTCATGGACTTCTCTGCCCAGTTTAGCTCCCAAACATGACCCTCAGATCTCAGCATAGAGTAGCTAGGATTATAGGTGTTAACCACTGGCGCCAAGCCAACTATATTTATCTTTAAGTGACAATAGTTAAATTTTTGCCACCAGACAGAATAAATTGAGGCAGAAACTAATTTCAATTGCAGGAAAATTTTATCATATTGTTGAACTCCTAAGTCTATAGGAAATTCAATTCTCACATACACAATTGCTTTAAGACTTTGTTCCTATTACTTTGGTCATCTTAATTTATTTGTATCCTACAGTTCAAGAATAACTAACTTTGAGGAGCAATTTTTTCCTAATTAAGTAGTTCATTTTTTCCTGAAATCTTCATATTCTTCTCATATTCTCATAGAAAAGAACAAACTGCTTTATTATTTGCTTCAAACCCATAGTCTTGATGACTTTTAAAACCCAATTTGTCTCAGACATAAAATATTTACTATTTTAAACACTTAGTTAATTTCTATTGACTCACTGTCTTCTAACTGCTACCCTCCAGAGATTGTCCAGCCCATTACTTCTGGAACAGTCCCTAATGGAACACCTTCACAAGTTCACTATTATGTGTTTTCTGAGGAGGAAAAAAAAGAAGCTTTTTTTTGTCCTTGAGCAAAGTTGTAATATTTCTTCAGATATAGGTAGGTAAATAGGCACTAAGATAAACCACCAGAAATAATTAAAGCAAGAAAAGGTATTTTTGATGCATAGATTAAAAAATCACAGTAGAATTTCAAGAGGCCCAAGATGAATTCACAATTGCAGCTATATTCACCATGAATATACAGAAAGCTTACAGACCCAGTGAATATCCACTGATAGCAGAGACAGATCCAAACACACCACTCTTCCTACACAAAGGAATTCTCTATTGTTGCCTTTTGAACCTTCCATGTATAAACACCCAAAATTCTTGTACTCTGGAGCCACAAGGAAGAGTCTACTCATGCTCCAAGATTCTGTGATATAAGGAAGTCTAGCCCTATCTTCTAAATATCCTCCAGGATGAAATACCAGCAACACACACACACACACACACACACACACACACACATACACACACAGAGAGCAAGTTAACAGTAAACACAGACACTGGGAAGCCCCAGTCACTCATAATATGAGCTGTATTAAGTATTTAACACAGGAAAGGCACACTACAGCAATTCGCATGTATGACTGCACCTAAAACTCACACCAAATACAACCCCATGAGGTCAGTACGAATGTTAGCACAATTTTATGGATGAGGAAATTTTGGCTTTAAGTTTAAATAAAATTTTCTGAGTTTCAATCACCTGTAGTTTTGGGTATTGAAAACTGGATGACTAATATTGTCATTTCTTTTGGGTGGTACTGGTGTTTGAACTTAGGGCTTCGTGCTTTCTAGGGGCTGTCCCACTTGAGCCACGCCTACGGCATCCCATTTACATTCTTTTTTTTTTTTTTAGAATTTATCCAAAGCATCCAAGATTGGTTTAATATGTATAAATCAATAAATGTGAAGCACTACATTAACAGAGTAAAGAGCAAAAATCATATGGTCATATGAATTGTTGCAGAAGAGATATTCAATACATTTCAATATCCCTTCATGATAAGAATGCTGAACAAAGATGTGTGTCAGTGGTCCACATCTGTAATCTTTTTTAAATTTTATTTTATTTGTGAACATACTGTACAGAGGGGTTACAATTACATGGGCAGGATAATGCATACCTTTCTTACCAAGCATTGCAGCCTCCTCCTTTGTTTACCTTTCACATCCCTTCCCAGCCTCCCCCTCCCCCCATTTACATTCTTCTTCACCCTCATATAGTACCACCAAGAGCTAGAATAATCCATTCAAGGTATACCCAATCGTATCTCTTTTCCAATGGCTCTAACAGAATAAACACACCCCCTGAAAACAGCTAAGGATGTACCTTAGTAATAGAGTGCTTACCTAGCTTATGTAAGGCCTGACATTCTATCTCCAGAACTACAAGAGAAGAATAAAAAACCTTCTCTTAAACATCTGAAAAGACTCCTGGAGGATCTGGACTTGATTGCCTCTCTAATCGCATCCAGTCAGTGCTTCGTGCACTTCATTCTCATCTGTCCTGTCCTGGGTGACCTCTGCCCACAGTGCTCATGCCGCAGATTTCCTTATGGTTATCCCCTTATCTCTTCCAACTATTTGCTCAAATGCTCTCTTCTTACTTAGATCTCTAAATTATCACCTGAAATACAACATATATTATTTTTTTCTTGCTTCATAGTTATTATCTCATCACATCTTAAATAATTACATGTTTATTTTCTTCACTTTGTTTCCAGCCAACGAAATGCAAGTTCTATGAAAAGCATAGTTCCTTTTTAATGTTGTTTGCTGATGTACGTCTAAACCTTTGAACACTGTCTGAAACGCAAAAGGCCATCAATAAATATTTGTTGAGTGAGTGAAATTTGACATCAGTTATGGGCATTACTTCAAATGACATGATAGGCATCTCCTATGCTGTTCTTTTTCCTTGGACATGCTTCTTTTTCATCAGCAATGCTAAGGGTTTCCGCCATAAACAGCAGAGCAGACAACAGTCTACACTGCCACCTCCATCCTTTCTAAGGCACTATCATCCCCATGAGACATTCCTGCAGGCCTGGCTTTACGCCCTAACTTCTGCCCTAGTCCACGGTGGAAATTCCATTTCTCCGTTCATATGTACAAAACTTAAGAGTTGTAAAACAAACTTCACAAAATTCTAATTCATAATGGTCCCAAACTAGAAAAGGCCAGGAATTCATGAATGGGAGTATAAATAAACAACCTGTAGTCATTCCACATATTGGAACATTATTCAATACTAAGAAGGAATAAACTACTAAAAGAGTTTCTCCTCTGTGCACAGAAATAGGGATGGCTCTGAAGAATTTTCCTGAATGTGGTAATATTCTATACTGTGATATAGCTTTACTTGAAACAAACATACACACTGGTCAGAACTCAATGAATGTGCTTGTAATACGTGCACATTTTATTGTATCTATGCTCTGTAATGCAGGGAAAACAGTAACTCAATATTGCATTGTGATTAATTATATATGCACTGAAATATTTAGGAAGAAGGGCACTACTCTAATTTAAATTGAACCCATGAAAAAGATATAATAGAATCACAGATGAATAAAAATGTATAGAGGAGAGAGAGAGCGAGAAAGCATCAATGGAACACCACAAACACTCGAACTATGTTTGATTTTACATGTTTTCACTACAGGTTCTTTCAACTTCACATATGCAAAACATCATGATAAAGAGTTGATTTTTTCTTATGAACTCAGCATCTTGTCATCCAACGGGCAGCCCCTCCTACAGTGCACTAGCTCCAGGTGATTGAGTCTGAAAGAACATTTCAAGGCTCTTGAGACTTAGGGCCAGGATGCCCAGTAGCTCCTCCCTCATCATCCTGGCTTATAAAATGAACCCTGGCATCCAATTTAGTCTTTTCTTTTTTTTATGTCTGTGAGCAGGACCTGAACTTGGTACCTGATGCTTTCATTCATTGGCTGGTGCTCTACCAACTGAGACATGCCTCCAACCCCCCAACATCCAATATTTAAAGAATAGAAAAACATAAGGGGGAGGGAAAGTAGGAGTAAGATGAGGGAAATGGCAAAAAAAAAATAAGATTAAGCAAAAAAAATAGAAAAAGTTTTTCCAAAAAGAGAACATAATAGTAATAGATATTTAGACTTATATTAAGGAGTTTAGGCCTTATGTTCACAAAGTTGTACATAAATTCACATAGATGTTTAGGTGCAAGAAAAATTATTTCAGCCCCATTACAATTTTATCCCTTTGTTCTCCTTGTAAAAAACTTACCTTGAAATTTATTACAAGGATCCTTATAAAAGTAATAAAACAATATAAAATGATCATAAAACCAATCACATATTTTATAGAAAATAGCAGAATAAATTCCCTTTTGTGAGATGTCATATGCAAAGAAATTTTATCACTCAAGAAAAAACAACTTTATGCTATCTCTGAGCATTTAATTCCTTCCACTTCTTCTGCCCTTGTAGGACTAGAAAGCCATTTTATTAATGCCAGTTTGAAAAAAAAAAAAAGGAAAAACTACTGACTAATCTCCATGCTTAGAGAAACTGTTAGTGTGGGCTCCTATTTTTAAAATAGTTTAATAATTGTCACTCTCTTGTCTTTTTATTTGTCTTTTTACCCAGGCTCTACCCATATCTTATGGCCCAAAACAAACACAAAACTGCTTGTGGCAACTGTATATTTGAAGGCAGTGCTATTTTGACATGACAAGATCTACTAGCATTGGCCTATATATGAGTGTAAGCAAAAGAATTTCAGATACCACAGGACACCATAATTTAACAGAATCCAAGAATTCAGCATGCTTCTAAATTTGCAAATGCCATTTATGAATGAACTGGTAAATTCAGCTGGAAGAACCCAGTAAATATCAGGTTCAATAGAAACTTCTAAGATGTGAAAAACAAATTTCTGAAAAAACTCACAAAATAACACCTAAAGAATGGAACCAATTGAAGACAGTGAAAAAACTGTGTAGGCAAAAAATGAGAAAGATAATGACCATCTACACTGCAAATGGATCAAAAGAGGATGGTCCACATGTATGGTAGGTTAAGAAGATTAAGTAAAGTATAAGACACACTCAATGACCTTGTGCCAGTCTGCAGTGCACTTCATGTTCTAAGAAGTGTCTCTTCTGAGAAGAGAGTGCTCTTAGCTGGGGAAACATCATGACAGGCCCTTAGAGTAAAATGTAGGCTCACTGGTGCCCAGACAGCAACTATTGACAGTTTGGCAGAAATGGGGTACGCTCTATAGAAATCAGAGACAATCTGGAGAATTTCAAGACAAAATAAGAAGAAAATAGTAAAGCACAGAAAAAGAACAATACAGAAAGATAACTAATGAGTTTCTCTCATACAGGGCAACTAAAAAGAGTTGACCTGAATGTAAAATTGCTAGTGGTGGAGAAGGGCAAGAGCGCTTGGGTTTTGTCAGTGCATACTGCACGCATGTGTACAAACATCACACTGAACCACATTAATATGTACAATTAATGCCTGCTTGTCAGAACCCGAATAAAATACTGTATTTTTAAAAAGAAAGAAAAGTGAAGTGAACCAACACTGTAATAATGCATTCACTCCATAAGTTTCAAATCTTCAATCAGGCCTAGAAGATTTACAAAAGCTTGATGCGAGTAGATGTTTTTGTTTTTGCAGTACAAAACAAAATGAGATGATGGAATTCCAAGTTAAGGTTTATATGGGGTAAAAATGAGGTGAAACTCATATAGACACAAAACCCAGAGCATAACACACCAGCGGCCATCTGGATTTATTCTAAGATCCACTGTAAGGAAGAAAAGCCTGTCAAGGGACAGTATGTCCTCTACCGGGCTATCCTGCACAGGGGTGAGGATCAAGGATGCTGCTCAAAAGATCAAAGCAAAGCTACAATATCAAGTGTTCAAGACGGTACTAGACATTGTTTTTTACTAATACAAAGAGACATGGCTAGTACAATTTCAGATTCTAGCAGGGGAAAAAAATCAGTCAGGATCTCAAACAATTCTGCTTTGAACTTGGCCAATCTCTTCCTACACTCATTTTGGAGAAGTGATATGATCTCACTAAAGAGGTTTGACCAGCTAATTAGGGCAACCTTGAAATCAGGCACCAGTCCATATTGCTTGAATTGAAGAAGATCTATGAGCGTTGGAAGAAGATCAACAATTAAATATACTCCTTTACTGAACAAGGTATGTGTGGTCGAAGATACTTCTGATCTCACAGGTGGGTGAGAGAATAGTACAAGGAGATAAGCAAGCATGTTTTAACATGGAATTGTTTATGTCTGTAAATACCAAGTTTTAGAAGTACCTTTTCTCACCACTGTACTTCTATATCCTTCAAACTCACTTTTTTCCTATATAGCTTAATTTAATTCCCTTACGTATTTACATATGAGTTTTATGACTTGTAATTTTATGTTATTAAGTCTAAATAAATGTAACTATGCTCTTTGACAAGCCAATGAGAAACAGGAATGCAAATGCAAATGTTAGAAGTACATGATTTTACCAAAATTTCTGCTATTTGACTTGCTTTGTAATAAGCCAAACTGTGGACCTTTGAAATGTGCCACTACGACTTACATTTGCAGCAGCAGGTAAGAAAAGTAAATACGTTTCAGGCCATGTTAATTACCTATGCTATAAAGAAAGTGCTTTGAATTTCAGCAGAATAGTAAGTAAAAAACCAAGAAGCACTTCAAAACTGACAGTGATCCTCAAAATAAACTATGAAGGCCTCAGAGCCATTTGGAAAGGATCCATTTGGAGAAGTTATAACAATTTTAGTGTATGTTGTCTGCATTGCAGAAACTTTCTTTGGGCTTGGGCATTGTTCCCAGCTAGAACCTTCTTGTCCTAAGATGCTCTCTCTGCTACGTTTGAACTTTAAATTAGAAACATGGTCCAGGTAATTTACATTGCATCTTTTAAATGTATGCATCCTAGACCAAGAGACGATCTTCAATTTCCTCTGAATCAGTCTTATTTCGTAGCTAGCCTCTATATTATGGAAGGCAAGCAAACTGCTGGTGATATCCCCTGACTTTTCCTTTCTTCCTTTAGAAACTGTCCCTCCATTGCTTGATTGACATGAATCATTCCATGTGAAACAAGTCTGGGTACATTCCAAACCAGGAGCCCCTGAGCAAGTCTCTTTAGGCTACAGCAAAAACAAGGGGCTGAAGCAACTCTCAGTGCCAGTGACCTCCAATGCAGAGTTGAAGAAACACTTGGTTCACTGATCCCTGCTTTGTAACTGACCTACTTTTCACAGCCTACAACAAGCTCTCTCACCACACTGACATAACCTTCCAAACAACTGCCAAAACATTCGCCAAGGTGGGACCTGCCTAGCCTGCATTCAATCAGTATGCAAGAGAGCAGAGAATGCGCCGAAAACCAAAAATGCTATTTACATTACTGTATCTCTCAGCCTTTTTCTGAATCTTGTTATTCTTAGTTTGAACAACATTTGAAGAAAACTAAAGGCAGTGCAGTGTGCTGAAGAGCACAGGTTCAGCTGCTAAGATGCAGTTGAAGTTGGCTCTGCCATTTGCTAGCAGTTTAGCCTTGAACTAATAACAAACTCAGTGTTCTTTCAGACTGTGTTATAAGATGGAAGAAATGGGGAAATAATAACTTAAATGGTTATTATAAGGATGAGTTAAAATATGTAAAACACTAAGAATTCTGCCAAGCACATACTTCTTGTGTGATTTCTAAGCCAATAAATTATTACAAACAGCAATAAAGAAGAAGGATTTTCATAGAGAACTGTGCTGGCAACAGCAGTAGTATCAACCAACATCTTATGGATAGAAGCAGGTAATATTTAAAAATAGACACAAGAAATGGGGACAGTGAATATGGGACTGAAATCCTGGTGAGGACCAAGGGCATCGATCTATTCTATCACCAGTGAGTAGTGAAAGTTTATAAAGAGGAACCTGAACCATTGTGTCCAAGGACACATCTCTGTATCAGGTCAATACAATCATTGTTTATAAAGATGCCCCCAAGTATTTAAAGAATTCTTCTCAAAGGTTCAATAATTTAATAGAAGCAATACTAAAAGACTACTGTTCAAACGAGCCAAATATAAAAGAATGACATCCCTTGGTAGACAGACACCTACTCGGTGATCCAAACAAGCTTCAGTTATTCAAAATGATTCAACCTCTAAGTGAACTTGTTATAAGACAATAATGGAAGTAAAAGCAAATTCACAAATCATTTCATGGGCAGAGGTGGCAAAAAAAACTCTAGTAAAGCACTACTTTTCACTCTCCAAGTCTTCTTTGGGGAAGCTTTGCAGAGTATGTAGGTTATATGATATGATGGCATGCACATATAGAAACTACACATCCCAGAACCCTTTGCAACTCAGGGTGGTCAGGTGATCAAACTTCTACCACTGAGTATGAATGGAAATCTGTGACATGACTTAGGTTGTGTGTTTATTTTTTTATTTCTTTATTGAGATTGAGTAATTACATATATTTCACAGTATCATGGCACAGTGATACTTAGATAAAGTCACATTTTAACTGTCACAAGGCAAATTGTCACTATCTTGATCTACAAAGCTTATGAACTCTACAAACTTTAACAATAAAACTTTCTTCCACATCGGGGGATTTATACATTTCTTTCATTTTGCTTAGTGTCTCTCTCATGAGGAAATGTTCATCATCCCTGGCCATAAAGGAAATACAAATTAAAACAACCCTGACATTAATTTTTTTAATTTTTTTCTCTTCCTCTCTCCACAATCTATATTCAGAATATGAATCCCATAAGCTAGATTCAACTATGCAGATGAGAGGACACCAAAGAAATTACTGAACACATTATACAAGCAACGGGGTCCTCTGGGCACTTAAGAAAGGATTCCATGGGCTGGCAAGATGGCTCAGTGGTAGAGCGCTTGCCTTGCATGCCTGAGGCCCTGGGTTCGACTCCTCAGCACCACATAAGCAAAGTATAAAAAAAAAAAAAAACTAAAAGAAAGGATTCCAGTGCTGCGCTTTCTCTGAATCCATTGCCTCTCTCAAGAGAATTAATTTCTATCTCATTTGAGCCAGAGAAATTTTATAGAGCCTAGTATTATCCTAATAAACTTAGAGAAGATAGTTGAAATTAACTACAAAGTTATACTGAATATAAGTATTAAGTAACTTAAAGTGTTAGGCTCTCCAAAGATGCAGAATTAATTAGATGCAACTCCTTCCCTCAGAAGCTGTTTAATCCATAAAAGATGAAGTAAGAGCTCAGATAACCACATTACCATGTAGTCTACGTTGCTTGTCACCTGAGAGTTACAAACAAGGATTGTGGACTTACAAGAGGAAACAATTCTATTGAGATAGACGAGATATCTTTGATGAGGAAAACATTCATGAAGATGACCTTTGAGAGTGACTTGTAGTTGATAGGATTTCAAAGGAAAGAAAAAACACGGACAGGGGAAAAAAATGTATGAACATAAGCGCTAAGTAACAGAAACATATATACATGCATATCTATGTATATACACATACACATATGCATATATGTATATATAGTATATGTGTGTATGTTATTTTGCCCTGTTAGAAGGTAGGGCTACAGGGCCTTGGAATACATAACAGAAAGAGTAAATTTAGACTTCACTATGAAGAGCACAAGATTATTAAAATTATAAAATATTTATCAGGTTCCCGCTTTATATAAACATTGTGCTAAGTGTTTTACATGTGCTTGTTCATGTTACCCTCTTTCATCTTGAGTTTCTAACTCAGCAGGCGATGAACAACAGGAAGGTGATGACACTTTCTAGCGGGCTATTAGAAGGCTAAGCAGGTAGCTGTGTTCAAGACACAAGGCAGGGCTGGGAAGGTGGCTCAGTGGTAGAGCACTTGCCTTGCCTGCTCAAGGCCCTGGGTTCGTTCCTCAGCACCACATAAGCAAAAAGAAAAAAGCTGGAAGTGGCACTGTGGCTCAAGTGGTAGAGCGCTAGCCTTTAGCTGAAGAGCTGAGGGACAGTGCCCAGGCCCAGAGTTCAGGCCCCACGACCGGACCCCCCCCCAAAAAAAAGACACAAGGCAAAGAGGAGTCACACACACTCCTGTCTAGAAAGATTTCTAGATACTTGCTATCCTAAGTAAGAAATGCAGTGAGGGATGGAGTTACTGTGGTGGTGCTGAAACTGGAGAGAAAGGCAGAATTCAACATATCACAAAGTACTCACAAGGAACTTTGTAATTGCATTGAGTTCCATAGGAGAGGAGATGGAGGAAAGCCTTATGCTTACATCCTAAACCCCAAAATTAGAGGAATAAGGAACCAGGTGCTATTTAACTACAAATAGGAGAGGAGGTGGATGTGTAGATATATTGAAATGTTTCTGGAGTTTGTAAAGGACCCTGACTTATCATCTCACCTTGAGAAGCCGACATAATTGCATAAAACTGCTTTCTCCAATAAACCACTCAGAAAACTTGGAAGTGGCGCTGTGGCTCAAGTGGTAGAACGCTAGCCTTGAGCTGAAGAGCTGAGGGACAGTGCGCAGGCCCAGGGTTCAAGGAATGACATTGCACAGGAAAAAGCAGTCAATAGATGGACACTGCAGTGGAAAGATCTGCCACTGCCAGGTACAGACATACTTTGCTCATGGGAAAAAGACAGAAAAGGGCTGTGGTTTGGAGAAATGAAGACACTAACAGCAGCTGAGCATACAGAGAGAAATCACTTCAGCTACAACAAAGTAAGGTTTTGTCTTCTACTGAGAGGAAGGTAGTGATGGTGGTGGTGGTGGTGATAGTGGTGATTGGTGGTGATAATGGTGGTGGTGATAATGGTAATGGTGGTGATGGTGGAGGTGGTGGGGGTGATGGAAGGTAGAGGTGAGGGTGTTGGAACACTAAACCACATGGAATATTCTAAAACATTTTTCTTCACATGGAATGATGGCAGTGCATTGTTTTTGTTGGTCATGGGTCAAGTTCATGGGCCTGGACTTTGTCCCTGAGCTCTTCAGCAAAAGGTGAGCATTCTACCACTTAAGCCATGGTGCCACTTCCAGTTTTCTAGTGGTTAATAGGAGATAAGAGTCTCATAGATTCCTGCCCAGACTGGCTTTGAACCACGATCCTCAAATCTCAGCCTCCTGAGTAGCTAGGATTACAGGTGTGAGCATCTTTTATAGATCTCTTTTCTACACCCTCTCCCCACTGGGTTGAATAAGTTCCCTACAAAGTGTGTGTTATCTAGAGCTGCAGAACATGGCTTGTTTGGAAAGAGTATGTTTGTAAATTTGCTTAGTTGTAAAGAAGTCATAGTAGACCATGGAACAATTTAAGATAACTGGTGAAGAAGAGATGAGACCAGACACAGGCACAGAGGCAGACGACCATGTGAAGATTCAGAGTCAGAGGTCAAAGTTGTGCTCTCAAAACCCAACCAACAGCCAAGGACAAGCAACCCGCAGGAGCAGACAGGAGCAGATCGGCCCCTACCTGCTTCCAGTGGAACTTGGCCCTGCGAACACCATGATTTTAGACTTCTGGACTCTAAGAGTATGAGAAGATAAATGTTTGTGTTTTGTCCTCAAAGCATAAATCTGATATACAAACCACAAGGAAGTAAGCAGACAAGTTCTCTGACAAATACACACTTCCTGTGCGTGCTCCTACAAATGCTCCAAAAATACCAAAGTACACTTTTTCATCAGAACGTCCTAAACCATCCCTGTAAGCAGAGTAATGGCTTCTGAAAGCCCGAAGGGCCCTGTGGTGAGGGGGCATGAGAGAAAACAGCCTCTCCAAGATCCACTGTACAAAAAGAATTAGCCAAACACTATTTGGATTCTAGAGAGATCACTCAAATCGGAAAAAGAACTAATCACTGGGAATAACCCATTGGTTATAATGAGAGTAGGGAGTGGGGGAGGAAAAGTCTAAGACCCTAATCTGTGTGCTTTTAAATAGAAAGACACCAATCGAAGCCTGGTTTCAGGCCGAATGGTGAAAGCTCACAAGGTTGGAGTTTTCTGCCACTCCTTGAGCACTCCGGGAGATCACATCAGATTCCCTGCCAGTTGAGCACGGAGGACAATGGCTCACTCTGTGCTTGAAGAAGCATTGCTGCATCTTACCACATTTGAATTAAAAAAAAAAAAAACACCACCACTCTGTGCTCTGAACCTACAGAATAGCACAGTAAAAAATAAATCAATCAATCAAAATTTAGGGATCAAAGTCTTGGATTGGATTACAATCACTTTGGAGAGATGGAGAAAATAAATACTACAAAGAGCCATGGAACCAAAAAAAAGCAAATGTAATAACAGGACTAAGTTTCCTTTTTGCTTAAACAATGAAGTTGTAGGGCAGATAAAGAAAAACAGCTATTCCTTTCTTATTTAGAGAACTCTTCAGAAATAGGGTGGATTCAGAAGCTTAAAATGAAACAAAATTATAATTGAGTTGAAAGAGCCACAGAAAGAAATTATAAATGATATTACTTATTTAAAATTACAATTTGGTTTGAAAATAGACTCCTTGTAATAGAAAGCCATTTCTAGATTTATACTAGTGCACTGAAGTGGTGAACTGCATGACAGATTTTGTAGTAGTGATAGAAACAGTGTATTTCTCAATATGAATTTAGAAGCATAGTTATCCTTTTAAACTGAGTAAGTAATCAGAGAGTTAAAGGTATTAAACTTTCTGCTAATTTTGGTTCATGAAAATGTAAGCCAGTATCAATGTGAAGACTAAATTAGAGTTGGGTTTGGGATGTAGTTCTGTAATAGAATGCTTGCTTAGCATGCACAGGTCCTGGTGGGTTCCATCCCCAGCACAGCAAGATAGACAGATAGACAGATAGACAGATAGATAGATAGATAGATAGATAGATAGATAGATAGATAGATAGATAGATAGATAGATAGATAGATAGATAGATAGATAGATAGATAGACAGATAGACAGATAGATAGACAGACAGACAGATGAATTCCTTTGCACAATTAACTATACTCATGGACAGCTTCAGAGGTGTTCAGGAAAATCTAAACAATAGCCCTCACAAAGAAAGGATTCAAGTAGAGCCAGGTGCCTTGGAGCCTGAAACTGGCAAGTCGTCACTTAGAATTTAGAAAATTTGGGACTGGGAAGTTGGCTCAGTGGTAGAATGCTTGCCTTGCATGCATGAGGCCCTGAGTTCAATTCCTCAGCACCACATAAGCAGAAAAAGCCTGAAGTGGCCTTGTGGCTCAAGGGGTAGAGCACTAGCCTTGAGCTAAAGAGCTGAGAGACAGCGCCCAGGCCCAGAGTTCAGGCCCTACGACCAACAGAAAAAAAAAAGAATTTAGAAAATTAATGAATGAATTCAAAACTTTGTCAAAAAGAAAATGCTTCTTAAATTCATAAGAATTAAATGCCTATGCATCCCTCTTCATGTTCCTGAAACCACTTAATGCACCCAACCCTCACTGCTTGTATTACAGTGTGATGATTAAATCAGAGTTTAATTATGTCCCCCCAAACACCTTTGTTATACTAATAGCCCCTAATGAGACTATGAGTTGAATATATTAAATTTAAAACCATTATGTTGAAAGTGGAACAAAAAAATCATTAGTTATTATGCTAATGCAATGATCTTTTAGACATGAGTTGATTGCAGGACCAGCCTTTATTGAAAAACAAGGATTAGGCTTGATTTAATGGCTTCCTCCTGGCCATACCCCAAGGTGACAGAGCAGACTCTGCAGGGTAACTGGGCAGATAATGGGGAGGGGTCATGTCATGAAGGTTCATACTGTAGGAGGATTTCCAATTTTTTTTAAATTTTGGATTAAAACTACAAGAGTTTTGGCTACTTAAGGAAGGTAAAGATCTCAGCTGGATTGCTTATCAAATACTTTACAAGAGAATAATTCATTGGGTTTATTTGTGACCTTATTTGCTCTCTCAAGGGAATAGTGAGACTGCAGCTATATATAGACACATTAGTTCAATTTGGAACTAAAATTTAAAATAATTTCTGGGGAATAAATTATAGAGTAATACACATTTAAACCATTTCCATTTTGTCTGATTCTATTGCGTATGAAGACCACTTCAATAAGCAAATAAACCAAATACAGGCAAAAAGGCAGGATTCAAAGAACATGTATCCTATTTCATGTTTCACCATCTTTATTGATATCCTTAGCTCAGTAGAATATTTTATTGTACACAGTAGCAAGCTTGGAGGATTTCTACAAATCAAATATTATGTTTTACTTATTAGATGCCCCTATAGTTTTTTGCTCTAATAACTTTTCTTTTGACCACCCTATTCATTGCTCAGGAAATGCATGAATTTACAGGTAGGTATCAGTAGCTCACGCTTGTAATCTTAACTATTCTGGAGGCTGACATCTGACAATCACCGTTCAAAGTCAGCCTGGGCAAACAAATGCAACAGACTCTTATCCCTAACCACTAAAAAGCCAGAAGTGGAGATGTGGCTCAAGTGGTAGACCACCAACCTTGGAAGAAAACTTTGAGGGACAGCACCCAGCCCCTAACTTCAAGCCCCACTACTGGCATACACATATACAAAAAAATGTTTATAATTAAATTTGTTTATACCTATCATTTCACAGTAGCATAAAAGGATAAAAGAGGGCCCGGAAGGTGGCTCAGTGGCAGAGTGCTTGCCTCACATGCATGAGGCCCTGGGTTCGATTCCTCAGCACCACATAAACAGAAAAAGCTGGAAGTGGTGCTGTGGCTCAAGTGGTAGAGCGCTAGCCTTGAGCACAGAAGAGCTGAGGGACAGCGCCCAGGCCCAGAGTTCAAGCTCCACAACCGGCAATATATATATATATATATATATATATATATATATATATATATATGTATGTATGATGAGAATCTATAGTACTTCTCGAACAATATGTAAATGTTAGGTTCAGTATCCTTATTACCATGGCCGATGTGTGCCACTTGTGACACAGTCATATCAGCTCTCTGCTATGACAGCTTTTTCTCTTCCTCAGAGATAACTTTTAAAGACTTTCAGGTCTCGCAGGTACTATAGAAGTATCATATTCTGAGGTAGAAAACTCTACCCCAAGAAATGACCAACCTCATTTGTTAACAGTATACAAGGTACTGTATTAATAATAACTGATGGTGATCGTTGTGAGATCAATATTAAATTCATTAAAATAAATCAAATCACAATAACCTGGCAAAGATAAGAGGTAACAAGATAAAAACACAATAACTGAGAAAAATAAAAGGAAAAGCTAAGCAAAAGCAAAATGAAAAAGAATCCTAAAGTAAAAAGGATAATTCTATAAAAGCTGAAAGTTAATCCCATGGAAAACTGATAGCCTATCAAACATAGACCAGGAATAGTCCCAAACGTGGACCAGGAATAATAATGTTTCTGAAAAATTACAAGTATTTTAATATGTACAAAGAAAGGAATATGCTAAATTTTATTTAAAGTAAAATACAGAGCAGTTTAAAAGTTGCCCTATAAATATGCCAAGAGGAATTCAAATGAAAACCTCAGTGATAGTTACCCTTTATAACAGACTGACCACTAGCACTACCATCCCAGTGTGGGTTCAGATTCTTGGCTTTTTTTTCCCTTTACAGTTGTCTAATGAATGCTGAGCATGCAAGATAAAGGACACCAATGATTAAATGTCAAAAGTTAGCACCCTCGTGACTTACTTGCTCTTAAGAATAGATTATTATTAACATTTCAAAAAGGAGCTATATTATACAAAGACAAAAGCATCCCATATATTCTTCATGGAAATGTAAGAGTATTATATGGGTAGGAATTTCAAGTAGGTATCTGAATTCACATTCAAGGTGCATGCAAAAACCTTGTCATTAGTCTCCAGAGACCATCTAAACTGGGTTAATCTCTTTTTTATAAACAGAGGAATAGGCTTATCAAGGTTAGGTACCAAGTTATAATTTACTTAAGACAAGAGTTCCAAAAACAAATATATACCTGTCAATCTTTCTTTCAACCCCTTCTCAATTTGGTAGTTTTATATTTTTTCAGACTCTGTATGTGTGTGTATGTCAAAGAAAAATATATTATTTAATGATCCCTAACTTGAAGAGATTAACTGTGTGGTACTGAGTTAAATCCTAAGGTGACCCAACGAGTTGGAAACCACAATTTCTGCAGTGAAATGGATTCTTCATTTTTTCTTTTACTCTTTAAAAAGTTTAGTGAGCTGGACACTGGTGTCTCATGCCTGTAATCTAGCTATTTAGGGGGTGGGGGAGGTTACAAGGGGGAGAACTGAGGACTGTGGCTCAGAGCCAGCCCCGGTAGAAAAGTTCCTAAGACTCTCATCTCCAATTAACTACCAAAAAGCTGGAAGTGGAGCTGTGGCTCAAGTGATAGAGCACTAGTTTTGAGCAAACAAAGCTCAGAGACCGGGCCCAGGACCTAGGTCCCCAGGATGGCACTAAAAAAATAAATAAATGTTTAGTGAACACTTAGAAGACACAAAGAGAAGGAAATGACAACAAAATGCAACTTTTTGGTTGTTGCTGTCATTATTGTTTAATTAGTTTCGCTGGTAAGGATTTTTTGGCATATTTTAGGACGTTGTATATTTTCCTCATTTTGTTAGCTGTGGTATAGATACATTCACACTAACAGATGCACATTGAATGTAAATCTCCAAGGATCTTGTTTCAAGACTTTTGTCGTTTAACATCGGAAATTACATTTAGTCACTCAACATATGGTTTAACAAAGTTGGGTATCATATACTAAAAATGATTGATTAGAAAAGACAACCAAATCAGAACTAGAGATAAAAAAACAGACCAGAACAAATTTATAGAGAAAATAATGGGAAAAGAAGATGGTAAGTCAATGCATTGAGAAGCCAGGAGAAATGAGAGACCAAGGTGAGGAGATATGAGCTACAGCCTTACCTATGTGGACATTTCTGCTTTCCCTATAGAATAAGAGCCAATTCCACTATGTGATGATCAGCCAAGAACTTGTGGGGGGACTAAAAAAATAAAAATAAAAGACTAAATGGGTCCATCCAATTAGGTGTGACATCCAAAGATGGAGCAGTGTGCCTCCCTGGGAATCCTTCTGTAAATCCTGTACTGCTTGTGTCTGGTAACTGTTGCGAGAGATGCATTTTTCACTTTGGGGTAGATAATGGATTTGCATTAAGCTGCCTGAAATGTTTATATGTTTCACAAGATTCTAATGCATTCTTGTGTTTGTAGGGATTATTGGTTTAAAGAAACTCTAAGTGACCATTTCCACACATGATATATATCCCACAAAAAGTTCTCAGGCAGAACTTCTTACAATGCTACCACTCAGAAATACAAAAGTGACTTCAATGAATTTTCATGAACACTCAGGATTTTCAAACAAAGCCAGTCTTTCCCACAAGAGATGAAATGCCTTTGGGAATGACAGTTCTGCATGCTCTTGAGAGGGATGTTCACCTCTATCCGTTGCTTTGTTTAGTTCAAAAGTATGAACTCTTCCCCTCAAAGTTTAAGGAGACTTAAAACAAAGTTAAAGTAAAGTATTAGAACATTTAAGTCACTGTGTGGCTGACTAGCAATGCCCTTAGATTCCTACAAAAAGAAAAAGAAAAAAATAATGAAAATTGTAGAATCTAATATAAAATCAATGGTTTAAACTCTAATTATAGATCCCATAGATTTTTCTTTATCATTGACAAGACCTCAAAAAACTGCAGTTTTATAGGAAAGAATAAGACCAGAACCTATGGGTTGGGTTTTGGTTATACAACTATCTCCTCACATTCATTGCTACTCTTCTCTTATTACTTTCATTCATAAAACAACCAGTTTAATGCCACATACAAGTAGATGACAAGTTATGGTACATTATCTCCTAATGGCAAATTCTACTTCCAGTAAGCACAGAATGAAGAATCCTCTGAGATCATCCTGGCTATGTATTATCTAGAACATATCATCCAGTCTGCAAAATACCCAAATACTTCCTCACACTGAAAGAATCAAAAGAAATGTCTCTATGTAATAAGCCATCCTAAGTGAATCTCTGTTACATACAAGAAACGTTCTGGAGCCTGTGCTCTGACGTTGGGTGCCAGCTAGGAGCTGACGGGAGAATCCTAGTAATAAAGGTATTGCTGGTACATAAACTCAAAGACAATGAAGCTGTCACATTTCTTGACAAATAACGGGCCCAGGGAAATAGTTTTTCGTTCAAATTTAAGAAGTCTAGAGAAATGAGGAAAAGAGAACTGTTAAAATGAAATTTCTTCTGTGATATATACAAGAAATAACTTAGCTATTACCCTAAAATAGATGCTACTACTCAATAATATTTGACCAAGAAATAAAAGTTC
Source organism: Dipodomys ordii (assembly GCF_000151885.1). Classification (NCBI taxonomy): domain Eukaryota; kingdom Metazoa; phylum Chordata; class Mammalia; order Rodentia; family Heteromyidae; genus Dipodomys; species Dipodomys ordii. The sequence continues at coordinate 3,576,077 of NW_012267335.1, read as the reverse complement.
ATATTCTTCTAACCTAGATGAAATGTAATCATAAACTCAGAGAAGAAAAAATGAAAGATGAAAATTGAGTTATCAGTGGAAAAAAAGCAGAGAAGTATCCCCAAAATAGATAGAGTAATTAAAAATATGTATTAGAGCTTGAGGAAATGAAATCTATAACAACCTAGAAATTCTCTTAAAAAGAGAAAATTCTTTTAAAAATCATATGTTAAGAAAACTAAGCCTATGAATAATCACCACCACTGAGGAAAAAAATCACAGCAATATAAAATATTAAATTATGAGCTGGGTGCTGGTGGCTCAGCTACTCAGGAGACTGAGATCTGAGGATCGTGGTTGCAAGCCAGCCTGGGCAAGAAAGTCTGTGAGGCTCTTATCTCCAATTAATAGCCAGAAAGCTCTAAGCGGAGCTATGGATCAAGTGATAGAATGCTAGCTAGGCTTGAGCAAAAAAAGGTAAAGAGACAGTGCCCAGGCCTGGATTTCAAGGCCCCAAGCAAAAAAGAATTGATAATGGTAATGATGGCGCATTCGTTAGAACACCGTTTAAGATGATGAAACAGAAGACTACAAACTGTAGTAGCAGGGACAAAGCTATATTTACGTCCCTCCCTTAGAGGGGCTGGGGATAGAAAGGCTGCACCAGGCGGGACACAAGCAGCCTAATGGGCCACTGAAGAGCCCAAGCTCTTCATTGCTCTTCCATCTCTAGAGTTTTGTCTTCACCCATGTGATGAGGGTTGGATGGACAACCGCATGCATCTTCTAGGCCATGGAAATTAGGAAAGGATGTGAAGAGTATGTTTTCCGTATAAAATTGACTCAGAAGTCACACATGCGTTTTTCTATCAAAACTTAGTCTAGAGGTCTCATCCACCTCAAGGGAAATTACAAATCAATGTCTAGTTGAATGGACATGTAAGCAATTAAAACTCAGGCTCTATTTGTGTACAGGAAGGAAGGCCTGTTGAAGAGAAAATGGAAGCTGAGAAGATAACCCATTCTGGGGTTTAAGTAGCTATCTATTATCATCATCACATATGGTTACAGAATTAAAAGCAAAACTCAAAGCTAGACTGAAAGGGAACCTAAAATTGAACTATGTAACCACAGAAAATAACAATTCATGTTTTTAACTCCAAACTGGAGGTGGGAATCAAGGAGAAGAAAGCATGCCAAATTCTTTGTTTTAAATAAAATGTGAAAATTCTTACTATTTAATCTATGCATGGGTAAATTTTATTTTGTAAACATTTTTAGTAAATTTGCATTTATTTAAAGTTCACAAAAGATTCTTATCGTTCAATTGCTAGAAAAAAGAAAAAGGGCCTGGGACTGGTGGCTCACACTTCTAATCCTAGCTATGCAGGGGGCTGAGATTTGAAGATCGAAGTCCAAAACCAACCCAGGAAAATAAATTTAAGAGATCTTTGTCTCCAATTAACCAGCAAAAATCCTGAAATGGGGGTATGGCTCAAGTATAGAGTTCCAGCCTTGAGAAGAGAAAGCTAAGAAAGAGTCCAAGGTTCTAGGTTCAAGCCCTAGTACCAAAAAAAAAAAAAAAAAAAAAGCAAAGAAGAAGGAAAGAGAAAAAGGAAAAAACAGAAAACAACCCAATAACAAACATTTAAAATTAAAAGGAAAGATGGAAGAATTGAGATCACCCAAGATTTGGGAAGGGTTGAGGAGGAATAACCAGAATTACTAATTAAGAGAAAATCTAGCAATATTCAATTTCAAAACTCATACTTAAAGGCACCAACATGCTAAAAACACAAAGGAATAGAAATATTTACCAAGCAAAGTCAAACTAAAAGAAACCAAATCAAAATACTAATTTCAAGTGAAGTAAAATGTAATTTAACTCACAATGAAATAAGAGTCGTGAAATTCTAACCTAGAAGTAAAAGGCAAGGCAGATATAAACATGATTTTGTTAGAAGTTAAAACAACTCTCTTCTACAAAACAAAGACTACCCTAGAAAAGCTTGAATAATGCAATTTACAAAATGATTTATTAGATAAAGTAAATTCATTCTACAAATAACATTTACAAAAATAATGATCATGAAGATAATCTCAACAGGCCCCAAAGACAATATATTGTACAACTCAAACTATCTGATTGCAAATTAAAACTAGCCATTAACAGCAACAACAACAACAAAGTACACAAAATCACTAGGATATTTCTTTAAATTCCTTATTGAATAATTCTAAAAGGAACAAAAAACTCAAAACTGTAGTCATTTTTTAAGTTAAATGATCTTGTTATTAAATCAAAATGGAAATAAATGAGCTCACAATCCAAGTCAAAATAGGAAGAAAAAAAGGTCTTAGAAAAACAAGATGAGTAAAATTCTATTCAACTATTTATGTACCATACATTTTGGCAAAGAATGCTTATGTTCTCCAGACTGCTAGGGGCACTAGGGATGCAGGGGGCTTATATGTTAGCAAGCCAAGAAATAGATTTTAAAATGAAGCACATTACAAGTCAAGTATAGCTAGGTATTAGTGGTTTGTATCTACCTCTTCAGGAAGCTGAGATATAAGGATGGAGGTTCAAAGCCAGCCTGGGCAGACAAATGAAATAGACTTTTATCTCCAACTAACTACCAAAAATCTAGAAGTGAAGCTGTGGCTCAAATGGTAGAGAACCTGCCTTGAGTGAAAATAGCTAAACAAGAGCTGAGTTCAAGCCCCAGTACCAACACACACACATACATACACACACATACACACACACACACACACACACACACACACACACACACACATACACACAAGCAACAGTACATAAACTTATACAAAGGTGAATGCTATAAAGAAAATATAGTAGGATAAGGGTTAGAGGATGAAATGGGGTAGGAAATAGTTGCTATTTTAGATTTGAAAAAACAGTCAAAGATTTATTTGAAGTTAGATTTGAAAAGACTTGAAAGAAGTTAGCAAGACAAGCAAATGTCTAGGGGTGAGGTTGAAAGGAGAAAAATATATACAAATAGGTAAATTGGGGAAATGAGAGTTGATCTTTAAGAAAATTTGTTAGCACAGCTTTTAAGGTTACCCAGAAATTTACAAAAGAAAGAAAGAAAGAAAAAAGCATGAGCATACAGATACAAGTAACTTTGTGCTAGCAGCCAACACAGGCTAATGATTCTATGAGCAAGCAGAGCAATGACTTATTCTGGGAAGTCTTCAGGAGTGTCCCAAGTGACAAGTACTGAAATACCCTCTGGCTGTCCTCTAAATCACACCTCAGGAAGAAGTCATAGGACTCTCAGCACTCCTCACCAGCAATTTAGCTGCCTTTTAACCTCTGCTAAAGTTTTCTACTGCTTAATAGCCATTTCGCTCACAGCTGCCCATTTCATCACTCGCAGACTTACCATGGACAAGCAGAAAATAGCAAGCCCACAATGAGATAAAAGCGCTGGGCTCAGACCCACGCTGGCTCCATTCAAGTGCTTACCTCAGCAGAATTGCAAGCTCCTCGTGCCCTGCATGGCCATTTGTGAAGAGCTAAAAACCAACATCCATTAAATCCACCGAATATTTACATGGCATGACTACCAATCGAAAACACAAAGAAGGTGGCATCAGTGGTTGATGCTTGCAGCTACTCAAAAGGCTCAGATCTGGTTAGGAAAGTCTGAGAGACTCTTAGCTCCAACTGAACACCAAAAATCCTGAAGTAGAGTGTGGCTCAAGTGGTCCGCAAAGGACTTGAAGGCAGAAGCTAAGGGACAGTGCCCAGGCCTTGAGTTCAAGCCTCAGTACTGACACTAAAGAAATAAATAAATCATACACAGAACTATATTTAAAAAACAAATATCTTAGAAGTTAAAGTAAGAAACAGAAAACTTAGAAAATAGGTTTTGAATTATACTTCCCTGTAGTCTGAGAATTTTGGATAAATGTTCGAAGAAACTTCACTTTAAAAAGAATAACCAATGCATTGCCAAATATTCACTCTGGGACTTATTAAATGAAACAAAAATCAGACCTGTTCCCTTCGGTCCCATTCACTGATCTGCAGCTTATTTAATGAGAAGACAAGAGTAAGGGAAGTTAATGTACTGGAGAATGACCCGTGATGTGAGCTGTCTGTCTAAGGACGAGAGCCCTGTGGAATTTCTCACTTATTTCCTCATTTCAAGCCAATGGGGGGGAATCTCCAGGAGAAACAGTCACTGAGCTAGATTTCACCTGAGAGAAGAGGAGCTGCTTCTCTGGGCAGATAATCTGATGGAACCTAGCAGTGCCACAGGCTGAATAAACAGGGATAATGAAAGGGTAGATTAGTTAAAACCCAGGACCCTGGACAGCATCTTTTCTAGATGAGCTGAAACCAGATGCAAAGGAGACGTGGTTTAAAACGTTCTGCCTCTGCCTTGCTAGCCCCTTCTAGTTTCAACTACCTTCCCATGACCCTGGGAAGAGAATTTGCAAAAGGAACCTGATTAGGAATTAACCAATCAGAATGTTGTGGGACCTAACCAATAAAATGTCTAAAACACATAATTATAATGAGGGCAGCCAATCAGAACTCAACACAGGTTATTAAACAAACAAACAAACAAAAAAGACCTAGATTTAGAATTACCTCAAATGACAGAGATTCAAGGACACCCAACCAGGAGACAGCAGCACATCCTTCCAGCACGATACTTCCCTTCTCAGTGAAGTCCTTCACACGCATCCTGTTTTATCCTGGATTTCAGTTGTTTAAGTCCTGAGACAAAAACATAAGAAAGCGTTAGCCACCGTGGCTGAGCAGTGCAGCTGCCACATGGCCAGGCAGTGCTGGACACTTCATTGCAACTAAGCAGACATTGCCTGCTATGGGGCTACAACACTGCAAAGCCAGCGGGGGGAGATGCCAGCAAGGCTGTGTGGGCTCTGTCCACCAAAAGCAGCAACAGAAAACTCCACACCAACAAGAACGATGCTAGGAGCCCCCACATCTTCCACCATTGACTTGAGTAGTTAGCAAAAGCAGAAGAAAGTACTGCAAGGGTGTCTCAAGCAGATGCTGTGGTCTTAATGGTGTGCAGAGGGAAAACAGGCTGAGGAGCACACCACTAAAGACGTCAGATCTATTAGCAGGATGGCCAAGACATCCCTACTGTGCTCCAAAGAACTAACACCTGTCCAGGGTCCCTTCGCCCCATTGCTGAGCGTTGGTCTTGAAGCAGGACTTTATGGTGAAGAGCAGAAAGGGAAGCAAAGCTGCTCAGCTCATGGTATTCAGGGAAGCAAAAAGACAATAGAAAAGGAGGGGCTAGAAACAAACTCTTAAGGGATATGCCGTGATGGTTGGTATGAATAAACAGTTACCAAAGATCGTATTCAGTGAAATGCCATGTTTAGTCAGAGTACTTGGCCTTCATAAGCCAGCATCTGCGAAGTTTTCAATAGTTTGTCAATCACTCAGAGAAATTCCCTTTCAGAAAAAACAGTTCTTGTACTGGAAGATCTCACTTGCAAAGGTGAAGAGAAAGGACATTTCGATGTAACGTGGAAGGCAGGAAGAGCCACAGGTATCTTTGGATATGCCAAGATCATAGCAGCAATATTTTCATAGAGAGAGAACAAAATAATACAAAATTCTTGTTAAATATCTGGTAATGGAATCATTTTAGAATTAAAATACTTTCATGGAAAATGAAGAATCAAACTCCTCCTTTACTAAAAGTATCTAAAAGAAACGCTCCAATCAGGATGCAAAAGTAGTATTCTTTAACTTGGACATGATAGATTAAACATGACTGTAAACATAACATACAGTGAGGCCAAAGGAGGATAATCTTAGAAGATCACAAAGGCTAATCGCTATGTGTATATGATCATATAAAATGATGTTTATCAAAATGAACTCTAAGAAATGAAAACAAGAGGCTTTTTGTTATTTTGCTTTTTGGTTTTGTTTTTGTTGTTTGTTTTTTATTTCTATACCTTTTGTCTTGTATGTAAGTTTATCTGTTTGGGGGAGGGTAAGGGAGAGCACAGAAATAAATGGTGGGACAAAGGGCGAACAAATAGCACAGTGATACTTACTAGATACAATGTTGAAAATGAACTATACAACCTGTTAGGGAGGAGGGGAGGAGGGGAAAACTGGAAGAAAAATGAGGGAAGATGTAGCCCTGTTCAAAAAGATACGTACTCATTACTTGACTTGCAACTGTAATTGTAACTCCTCTGTATATCACCTTTACAATAACAATAGATTTTTAAAAAGTTTCCTCTTCCTCCTCATCCTTCTCAACAGTTTACAAAACTTCTACATGATCCTTGTTTGATTTACTTAGAACCTGATCTGTCTTTTTAAAAATTTATCTTCCTGGTCTCTAGTTAAGTGAGCTAGCTTTCTCATCTGTGGAAGATTTCCTCCTTCCCTCCTTCCCTTCCTCTATTCCCTCCCTCTTTCTCCTCCTTCTTGCCTTCCTTTTCTTCTACACTCTCTCCCTTCTTCCCTCTTTTCCTCCCTCCTTCCCACCCTCTTTCCCTCCCTCCTTCCCACCCTCTCTCTATTCTTCCTCTTCTAAGATTTCTTGCCAACTATTGGCTGCACAATAGGATGACCTTTGTAAGCAGAAAGATTGTAGTAGAACAGTAAAGTAAAAGAAAAAATTTAAGTGCAGTGGTCTTCAAAAATCAGTTCTAACAAACTCATTTTTTAAAAATACTGATGGAGTGCCTTGCAGGCATTAAGCACTGTCCTGAGTATTTGAAAAACATTTGATTCTGTCAAATTGCATCTTACGTAGTTACCTAAATCAAGTTTCAAAGCCAGGCCAGTTCTAACGCAAAGCATGCTGCTTCCTCTGATTTCTTCTCCCTTGGAGGCATTCATTTATGTCTCTTCTCTGAACTACTTACAGATTGCATGAGAATTCAGCAGTTCAAGCAACTGGTAGGGAAAGCTGCCATTTGACCTCAAGTCTTCTTATCAACTAGAACTCTCTCCTCCTGAAATTTTCAATAACCCACAGGAAGTTGAAGAACATTTGAAAATACTTCATTAAAAATCCAAGATAAATAGATTTCAAATTCTCTCTTTTTCTTTCACTTTCTCTCTCTCTTACTCTGTAATGTGTGTATGTGTGTGTGTATCTCCAGGAAAGTTTAAGAAAACACAATGCAGACTTTTTTTCTATTTAAGGAGCTTCTTGAGCAAGTATCTTTGAAGAAAGGAAAGAAAGCCAGGCATGGTGGCTCACGCCTGTAATCCTAGCTACACAGGAAACTGAGATCTGAGGATTGCCTTCCAAAGCCAGCCTGGGAAAGACTCTTATCGCCAATAAACTACTCAAAAAAAACAGAAGTGGTGCTGTGGCTCAAGTGGTAGAGCACTCGCCTTGAGCAAAAGCAGCTCAGAGACAGCATTCCAGCTCAGGACCCACAGGAAGGAAGGAAGGGAGGGAGGGAGCGAGGGAGGGAAGGAAGGAAGGAAGGAAAAAAGAAAGAGAGAGAGGAAAGGAGGGTGGGAAGGAGGGAGGGAAAGAGGGTGGGAAGGAGGGAGGAAAAGAGGGAAGAAGGGAGAGAGTGTAGAAGAAAAGGAAGGCAAGAAGGAGGAGAAAGAGGGAGGGAATAGAGGAAGGGAAGGAGGGAAGGAGGAAATCTTCCACAGATGAGAAAGCTAGCTCACTTAACTAGAGACCAGGAAGATAAATTTTTAAAAAGACAGATCAGGTTCTAAGTAAATCAAACAAGGATCATGTAGAAGTTTTGTAAACTGTTGAAAACCATCAAAGGAATTTGTAGACACTATATGTGAAATAAGTGAACCACTAAAAAGTCACAGCATACAATTTCACCCAACAATGTAGCAAGGAAAGGAAAAACTTCAATGAATCAGAACTGGTACTTGACTAAAAGCTGAGGCTTAGAGCCAAGTACAATGATACATGTCTATAATCCCAGTTGTGCATGGGGGGTAGAGATAGGAACTCTGAGTTGAGTACAGAAAAAAGTACAAGAGCTTATCTGAAAATAAGTAAAGCAAAAAGGGCTAAAAATATGGATCAAATGGTAGAACTCTTGACTACTAGGTGCGAGGCCCTGAGTTCAGTCTGCAGTACTACCTAAATAACAATCGATGAAGTTTTAGGAAGAGCTGTTCCTCAGTTTTTGAGTGGGTATGTTGAGATGAAGTCTGGGCCAGGTGGACAAGACTGAGGGGCTTTTATTTTCCAATTTGGTCTCCATTCACATCTTTCTCATTTCTACTTTTCCTTGTCTAGCTGGCTATAACTTTGCCCTCTTCCTTCATCTTTCATCTTTCTGTTGGTCTTATTCACCTCTCCAAGACCAATCTTTTTTGTATAAAATGGTATTGGCTTCATAAACATCTAAAATAGGTGTCAACATGCAGAAATAAGATGGACTGTTGCATGTTTCAAGTGCCTCTCAGAAGCAAACTGAAGATGTGGTAACACTTGGTCCTGATGTCACAGGGGTCAAGACTGTCATAACTTTGTCCTGGTACCACAGGAACATTCTTTACCCCAACTATCTCCAGTGGGCCACATTCTGCTGCAATAGAAGCAGCCCACCCAGGCAGGGTGGAAGGTTACTTTCCTGTGAGTGTTCCTCTTCCTCCTCTCTCTTCTCATGTGAATTTTCTTCTTTTTTTCCCCTAGGTATTGGTTTTCTTTGTAGACTTCCATAAACTGTACTGTAATCCATATGTTACTTACTTTTGTCTGTCCCTATTTCTTAACTGAACCAAAAGAATCTTCAGTTTTCTCTTTGATACCGCCTCCAAGCCAAATAATGTGCTTTTAAATTAGTCCTTGACAAAAGCTAAAAATATCCTTAGCATTTATTATTTATTTATCCAAGATAAATTTTGCTCTTGCTTTATTGCGATTTCAAAACCAGCACAGGGATGAGGTTTGTCGGTGTTGTAGCAGTGTAAATAGCATCAATATTTTAAGATATCTGCTACTCCTTGACAACCATGTTCACAGAGGTGTTGTTCATTTGATTTTTGAAGCAGCGGTTGTGGGCTACTCTTTCTACTGCTATAAGAACAAAGAATCATTGTCCTTTATGCAGTGTGAACACAAATTTCACCCTCCTACAACTAGCTTATGAAGAGCTTCCCAATGACAGCCTCTTTTTATCGCAGACACTTTCTGACCTGCTTCAGCCTCATGATGAGCAGTGATAGTCACTTTCCTCTTATTGAACCGTGGCTTCACCTCTAATGGAGCTGCTCATTTGCATGTTGTTTGCATATTTTAAATTCCTTCACATAATTTTGATAATTGTACATCCTTCTGGGCATATGTAGCATAATGATCTCGCCACGCTTCTGAAGACATCAGGTAAAACTCATTGCTAGAACTTCATTTATTTAAAAAGCATTTACAGAGGGCCTGCTTGGCGTGACATGTTGATTTGGATGCTGAGAAAACAACCTAGCATACAACACAATCGCCATAGTCCATGCAGGGCCTTGCTCCCCATCTTATACACAAGGATCCCACTCAAAGGCCTTCTCGCTGAAAGATCCAACCAGGTGGCACATGCAGAGCTCTTGGTGACTCTACAGTTTCTGTTGCCCAAGATTGTGGTGTCCATGTTAATTTATCATCCGTAGTGTCTCGCTTCCCAGCTCTCCTTTCAACCAAACAGCTTCTTTAAAAGTTATCTTTTAAGTCAATGGTGATTTTATACTCAGCCCAAAACAAGAAAATAGTTTAGGTTCTTTTTCTGCTCAGACATTACCTTGTATGGCACAGAGCTGTTACAAATACCTGTTCATGATCCTGAGAATTTGTGCTACACGGTTCTCTTATTCTTATATTTTAAATTATTTCCTTTTTATGCCTTATTTACTTTTTTCTCTACAAACCATGTGTAAAAGACTTCCAAGCAAAGTATTGCAAAATAGACACCACAGGAAATGCAAAGACAGTAATTACAGGCACTCGGATGTTCTAGCTTGTTTAAGTACGTGTTTTAAACAAATCTGGCACAGATTCATATGCAATAGTCCCTATTTTTGTAAAACAAAAAAAGTAATAATAAAAGAACCTTTCTTCAAATAAAAAAGAACCTTTCTTCATTTTTTGCTCTACTACATTTTTAAATTTGTTCTTGTTTCTCATACTTTAGAGCTAGTTACTTGTCACGTTTTATTTCTATTCACAATTACTTCTTCAAATATGTATATTTCAGATTTTAAATCTGCAGTTCAGATTTTTTAAGTGACTTTCCAATTGACCAGTTTGGGCTCTTAGAAAAGTCTTGGACTTTTATTTCCACCATTTTATCATGGTATTATTTTTCTCTTGGCTGTAAACTCCCTTCTTAACCGTTTTTTTTTTATTTAATTTTATTTTTTTGTACAGAGGGGTTACAATTACATGGGCAGGATAATGCGTACATTTCTTATCAAGCATTGCAGCCTCCTCCTTTGTTTACCCTTCACATCCCTTCCCAGCCTCCCCCCTACCCCCCAAATCCCAATCCTTCCCCCCCCCCCGCACCAACATTGTAAAGCTCGTTTTCGACATGACAACTTGTACTTCTCATTGTTGCAACAGGTCCACCTGTATCCTTAAACAACTGGTTTTTCCCCATCTCCTCCACAAGTTATACTGACATCAAATATAGTGAAAGCAGGGGTTATACTGTGGGGGAGGGACATACAAAGCAACAAAGAGATAATCTTATAAATGCGTTAGAAACAAATACATGAAAGAAAAAAAACATTAAAATACATATCTAAGGGTTCATTTTCCTAACATCACATTATCTGACCTTTTCTGCTTGACTCATACATATACTAGATATTGCAAATAAGGGAAACCATGGGACCTATGTTTCTTTGGGCCTGGCTTACTTCACTTAATATAATTTTTCCAAGTTTTTCCATTTCCTAACAAATGGGGCAATGTCATTCTTTCTGATGGAGGCATAGAATTCCATTGTGTATATATACCACATTTTCTTGATCCATTCATCTACTGAGGGGCATCTGGGTTGGGTACATTTCTTAGCTATGGTAAATAATGCTGCAATAAACATAGTTGTGCTGGTAGCTTTAGTGTGGTCTTGTTCTTAACCCTTTTTTAATGTTTGTTTTTTCTAATTTTCTTCTTTAAAAAAATCTAGCTTACTCAATGACACTCAATAAAGAAATTTTCTCGGCTTCAGGCTAGGAATCATTTGATTTATTTACTAAATCTCAGATAAAATATTGACTCCTTGCTCTGATTGCAAGTGCACAGTTACATTCTCACTCATAGTTCAGGTTTTCAGATTCCTCGATGCTAAGAGGCAGGGCCCAGGAGAGAGAACTATGGATAGGCTAGTCACTACAAACAGGTCTGCTCCATTATGCATTAATAAGGTAGTATTCTGGTTTATTTATGAAAATCTTGGGAATTTGGGCAACATGAGTTGGCAGTGGGGCAGCTAAAAATCTCAGTATACTGAGCATGCCTGTTTCTAGTTGCAAGGTGAAGGGATTATTCCCAGGTGGCAATATAGTAAAGAGGCCATCACCATCATCACAATCGCACACCACTAGCAAATGAAGCCTGTACCATAGGCCACAGCAGGATGGACATATGCAAAGCTGCAGGGTTTCTAAACAGCCTTCAGCAACTCCTCTCAGAAGCCTGGAATTATAAAAGGTGGCATTTTACAATATAACTTGATCTGTACTTCAAATAATCTTATTAGTCCACCAAGCTGGACTAATAAAGCGATTTCTTTTCCTCCACATCCAAGATTAAAAGCACACCCACCGCTGTAGGATGGTGCATGCCTATAATCCTAGTAGTCAGAAGGCTAAAGCTAAGAGAGCTCAAGTTCAAAGATAGCCTAGACAATCTGGCAAGACCATAGTTCAAGGAAAATATTTTTCATAAGAGATGAAATCACTTCAGGAAACCTCATTCAAACAAGGCAAGAATCTAGTTACTAGCAACTATTCAAAACCCAGGACAGAGATGGAGAAAACTCCATAATGAGACAAGGTTCCCAAGATGCCAGGAATCACCAATCTGGAGAAAGGAATTCTCCAGACTCAATCTCCAGAAAGAAACTCCTGTTTCTCTACCCATTGAGGTACAAATCCCTTACAAACTTTCTCCCAGAATGAATCAACAGCAAGAACAGGCTACATTATCCTATACTATCCTACCCCTCTAACATTTAGAGCCTTCAACGCTATGAAACAGAGGAAGAAACAGAGTTGATCTAATGTCAGGAAGCTTTCACGGGTCAACTTGTATAATGCGCTATATGTACTTTGTAAGATTCATCTTCAATGGCTTCACAGGGATGTGCATGTATGTTTATAGTCAGGTATAAGACATATACTGAATGATATCAGAAATATTACATTAAGTGGAATAACAACATAGGCACAAATATTTCTGATATTTAATATGTGACTATAATTTATTTCTGATATTAACATATGCCTTGTTCTGTCACCCTATAGATTTCATTCAATCTATAACCATATATTAAATATATGGGAGAGAGAGGGAGAAAGGAGAGGAATGAGCAAGGGGGAGGAGCAGGAAAGGGGTTAATTTAGTAAAAGCTAGAAGAAGCAAAGAGAAGATAGATTCTTCCTGAACTAGGGATAAGAGAAGGTCAGATTGGAATGAGATGAAAAAGAGTGGTTTGCATTTCAGGACATAGACTTCTTCATCAGCAAAAACTCAGCTCTGCTACGTATGCTGAGACAGAAAACTAGAGAAACGTTTTTAAGGACTTGCTAGAGATTCCTGAGTCTTTTCTGAACATCTGCTTTCCTTCCTGTTGTCTTTGCGGTCTCAGCAAGGTCTTTTGTTGAGTTCCTGAAAGGCAGCTCTCAGAAGGTCACATCAGGACTCCGCAGTTAAGGACGGTGCAGGGAAGAGGGCAGGCTCCACTGCTTGAAGCTACTGACCATAAAATATCCATAGCCCACAACATCAGTTCAGGAAGAAGTCTGCTGTCAAGTGTGGCCTACATCTCTCAGCACTTTCGATAAAAATTTGGCTACAGAGAAAGAAGCTAAGTGTAGGGATGGACTCAAAGTCTTCAGCATAACTAGCTTTAGATCTTCCTTCAGTGGCAGAAATAGAATCTGATTTTCCCAAAAAGACAATCACAAAAAAAAAATGCTGAACAGACCCGCAATCCAACAATTATATCTTTTCTTCTCTATAAAACAAATAGAAAATAAAAATAGATGTGGATCAACTAAGAGAATAAAGTACTTATAATTCTTTTTTTTTTTTTCTGGTTGTGGGGCCTGAACTCTGGGCCTGGGCGCTGTCCCTCAGCTCTTCAGCTCAAGGTGAGCACTCTACCACTTGAGCCACAATACCACTTCCAGCTTTTTCTCCTTATGTGGTGCTGTGGAATCAAACCCAGGGCTTCATGCATGCAAGGCAAGCGCTCCACCACTGAGCCACCTTCCCAGCTCAGATACTTGTAATTCTCATAAGTCAACATTTTTAAGTTTCCTTAAGCTCTTGTTTTGTTTTGTTTTTGGAAAGCTAAGCACATCTATGTAGAATTTTTCTGAAGTCATTTAGTATCTTAAGCAGACTACAAAATGTTGAGAAAATAACTCCCATCCATGGAAAACAGATCTAGGTGATCATTAGTGTTTTAACGGTACATTTAAACCTCCATAATAATGTGTTCTATCTACCTTTTTTTCCTAATGATGGTTATTCTTTAAAGAAGTGATCACTATTACACAGCTCAATCATAGTAACCGTGTAGGTAGCCTACTGAGGATGCACATTCCCAGGCCTCTCCTTTGGACAATCCCATTTAATGAATCTAGGAGGTGACAAGGGACTCTGCATTTTTTGTAAGTTGTTGTACAGAGGTTCAACTCAGCAAGTCAGATTATGAGTACAATGTATCCTGATGGATGTCACCCCTTCCACTGTACTTCCCCCCATCTCTCCTCACCTCATCCATACCCTCACCAAGTTATGCAGTTCAACTTTTACATCATGTGTGTGTTGAATATACTGACTGAGACTGCACTTCTAACTAATCCTTAGGGGATTCTTATGACTGGGCAAGTTAGGGACACTGGAACTAGATTATCTTTGTCATGAGCTATTTTTCTATTTCAGAGGAAGCCATTGATTTATAAGGTGGTTGGCAATATTTTCCTATGTTTTCATGTACCTCTAATTTATCTTGGGTAATTTTGGCCCTTTACCATGCCGCAGAATTTATAGTCAGTTTATCAAGATCCACAACACACACACACACACACACACACACACACACACACACACACAAAGGGAAACACCACACTAATTAACAAAGTAAATGGAGAATTGTCCCTTTTTCAATATTGAGTTCATTCACCTATATTGAGTCCCAAGGACATACCATTGAATCATTGTATGACCTTTTAGAAAATTTCAGAATTTTCTCCAGAAAAATTATGCATGTTTTTGTAGATTTATTTCTAAATAACTGTTAGCTATAACCTGATGGAATTTCTTAAGTGTGGGTGTTGGTGTGAAGGAAAGAGGAAGAAATATATTACACAAAAATCTATGAAACATCATGGCTTTAAAAATAGTAGCAAAGCACCATCTACTTCCTTCCCCTCAAGAAGTAACTTAAAAGAATGTGAGTTTTCCTCTCTGATCTTGCCCCCTCCCTGCTCCACAAGTACAAATTCTATCTTAAACCTTGTTAAAACATTCAAGTGTTTCCTTTTCTTAGATGGATTATAATTTTTGACTCTATTGAAAACTAAAACAACCAAACACATGACGTTCACAATTCTACCATTTTTATAGATATGATGGTTATTCAAACATTTTTCACTGCTGTGGTGTATCTCCTATTGTGACTGTGCTAGATTTTTTTTTCTGTTGGACAGACAGTTGATACCTGGTTGGAGTGGATTCTCTTTGTAACCAACAATGTTGCTATGAACAATTTTCTAGTTTTTCTATGGTTACTGACTAGGAGTAGAAATGTAAATGAGTAAGGTAAGTGCATTTTTTAACTAAGTAAAATTTTGTGTGCCTGTTAGCTGTTTGAATCTCCACTTTTGCAACAAGCTTGTCCAAATCATTTGCCCAATTTCAGTTAGGTGTCTTTCTTTTTCATTAATTTGTAAAAGATGATCATATGTTGAATGTTAATCTTGCTTCAATTACATCAATAACATCTGTGGAAAAATATCTTCTAACTTGTGACTTGCCTTTGCATTACTTTTATGTCTCAGTACAGAAAGGTTTTTTTGTTTGTTTGTTTGTTTGTTTTGTTGGTCGTGAGGCCTGAACTCTGGGCTTGGGTGCTGTCCCTCAACTCTTCAGCTCAAGGCCAGTGCTGTACCACTGAAGCCACAGAGCCACTTCCGGCTTTTTCTGCTTATGTCGTGCTGAGGAATTGAACCCAGGACCTTATGCATGCAAGGCAAACACTCTTCAGTAGAGATTTTAAAGTAGCTAAATTTAGCTATTTTCTTCCTGGGTTGCATTTTTAGGTCATATTTAAGAATTTCTTCTCTATTCTATGTCATGAAATTTTACTTCTCATATTTACCTTCTAAAAATGTCACAGCTTTGCATTATACATTTAGGACATGTGTCTGGAATTGATATCTGTGTATGACATGAAATACAAATTAAAAGAAATAAATAACTTATATTCTTCTATTTCTATTTGCTTTCAACTGGTATATAAAGATAGTGTTAATGCTATTAATTTTTTACCTTGGAATTTGGCTGCTTTTCCGTAGTAGTTCTAATATTTGTTTTTAAACTTTGTTTTACTTTCTATGTGGGAAAATAGCTATGTCTAAAAATATTGTACTTTATCAGTTCTTTATCTGTTATAATGCACAAGATCTCCAATACAATATTAAGTGGAAACAGTAATCATGAAAATTCTTGTGTATACCTGAATGCAGAGATTACAGATATGTACTTCCATGGCTGGTCTAATTTTTCCTTTAAATATAGTACTTATGTATAAATTTGAAAACAAGAAGAATGAAAAATAACAAACTGGGGGCTGGGAAGGTGGCTCAGTGGTAGAGTGCTTGCCTTGCATGCTTGAGGCCCTGGGTTCGATTCCTCAGCACCACATAAGCAAAAAGAAAAAAGCCGGAAGTGGCGCTGTGGCTCAAGTGGTAGAGCACTAGCCTTGAGCTGAAGAGCTGAGGGACAGTACCCAGGCCCAGAGTTCAGGCCCCACGACTGGACCCAAAAAAAAAAACTGAACAGCCAATTAAAATTAATGAATAATAGTTTAGATCCCCAAAATACAAAAGAACAAAGAGAGAAGAAAGGGAAAGAAAGAACAAACAATGTTAGATCAAATTAAACTACAATGTCTAAATCTTGAAAAAGATTTACAAAACAGATTCACTTCTTTCAAAATTAGACAAGATAAGGGATGAAAAAGTCACAAAAAGCAACAGTAGAAATTAAATAGCAGATAAAATTACACATAAGGTAAAACTGTAAAACCAAAGGAGAAAATAGTATTTAAACATTTATGCTAATGAAATGGAAAAGGCTAGAACAGTTTCCAAAACTGTAATTCACCCAAAGTAAGTTAAATGATTTATAAACACCTGAAAACTGAACAAACGTTCAAGTCCCTAAACACAATGATGGCACCTGTTCCTGAAGTTTTTACAAATGCATTTTGTGGAGCTTTTAAGGAAAAGATCATTACCACCTTTTTTTTTTCTTTTGTCAATCATGGAGCTTGACCTCAGGCACTATCCTTGAGCTTTATCACTCAAGGCTAGCACTCTACCACTTTGAGCCACAGCGCCACTTCTGATTTTCTAGTAGTTAATTGGAGATAAGAGTCTCACAGACTTTCCTGCCAGGGCTGGCTTCAAACTGCAATCCTCAGATCTCAGCCTCCTAAGTAGGTAGGTATAATTATAATCTTATACAACATATACATAAAGTAATAAAGCAGGATGTATACCTCAATTCCCTTTATCAGATCAGGACCTCTGATGCATAACACTGGTATGGCAAGAAAAGGAAAGGCCATTTTCATTTATAGACCTACTGATATGATTATCCTAAATATTTTCAAACTAAATTTAAAATATAATAATAATTTATTAACCAAAATAGTCCAGTCTCCATCACCCAAAGTAACATAGATCATAAGCATATAAACCCTTGCACAGCCCATACAATTTCATGAGGTTGGTTCTTTCATTCTCTTTTTTTTGGAGGGGCAGGGCGGTCCAGTCGTGGCGCCTGAACTCTGGGCCTGGGCGCTGTCCTTCAGCTCTTCAGCTCAAGGCTAGCGCTCTACCACTTGAGCCACAGCGCCACTTGCGGCTTTTTTCTTATGTGGTGCTGAGGAATGGAACCCAGGGCCTCAGGCTTGCAAGGCAAGCTCTCTACCACTGAGCCACTTTCCCAGCCCACCTTTCATTCTCTTTGAGAAAGTTTTACATCTGGATGAGTGATGTTTCCCATTATCTCAAATAATAAGTCTTCTGGCCACAGCAGTCTTAGAATAGCCTAATTTCAGAATTAACATTATTGGCACCATAATAGTAGTTAAAACTCAAAAATTCATTAAAAGTCCATAAATTTCCCCTAATTCTAGTTCAGCTCTGTTTCAAAAGAAAAAAGATGCTATGAAAAAGAAGAAGAAGAAGAAGAAGTATGGGGAGCTGTTTTTCTGTTCCTCTCTCACACCTCACTAGCTTAGAAGCTGAAATTCATTATGTAAATTGAGGCACAGTCTATACTGCTGTGAAAACAGAGCCCGAAAATATAATGACTTCAGTAAGATAAAATCTTGGCAACAGCAACAGGCAACCGGCCTGGACTTGTGAGACACTTTAGTTCCATGTAGCCAAAGACCCAGATTCCATCTTACTGCTCCACCACCTCAAGAGCTTTGTCCTCACCTCCAGGCTCCCAAGCTGGGGCCCCTTCACCTCTGCTGCAGACACCGGGAGGAGGAGCAGGAAGTGGAGCATAGCCAAGGCAAGCAGGTTCCTTTTAAGCAAGTGATAGAGAGTCCCACATCACACCTGCCCACCCTTTCAGTAGGGCAAGCATGTCTCCTTTCTCTTGGCTTCTAAGGCATCTTGCTTACCCAAAAAAAAATGTATTTTTCTAACTCAAACGTTAAGAAATATTCAGACAAGCCCAAATTCAAAGACATTGCAGGATACAACTGGCCAATACTCCTCCAAAAAAATGTCATGGTCACACAGGATCTTTATCTGTCAAAAGCAATATGAGCACACCATCTTGGAAGAGTATCTTCCAGTGCCAATCAAACCTTCAGGAGACCATAACTATGATGAATACCCTGTCTTTGAGCCTAAACTAAAGTAAGGAGGTCAAGTCTGGCCAGCACCATATTGGCCACATGGTAGATGGTAAGGTCTGGCATCTTGTCTACATGCTGGGGGAAGGAAACACTGCAGCCTCCCAAGTGATGGTCATGCCTGGATCCCTGGAGGCAGGGGCAGACCCTTGGCTGGTAGGTTACTGAATCTGTCAGTCCAGTGCCTGGATATGGGAATTTCCTGTGGATCTGCCCCCTGCTCAGACCCTATTTAGGTGGGACCAGCCCAGGCACCATTATACCATGCATGCCACCTGGGTCTCTGTGATTGTTTCCTGTGTCCTGTCTCCTGGCTTGTCTCTGGTCATCAAGGCGTCCCAATTCACTTCTCCATTGGAGCTGAATTAGTTTGTTGATACCGTTAAGTATATTTGGGGGCTGCAGGCCTTTATAACATATGGCTGTCTGCAACCTGTTAACTGTATAATCAAGACTGCAACATTCCACCTTCTAAAAAAAAGTCACGGTCATAAAAGACAAAATAATTATTCCAAATTAAGAGATACTGAAGAAAGAAAGCAGCTAGATGCAGTGTGTACTACTAGATTTGGATTTGGGATACAAATTAGTTAACCAAGTTTGAAAGATTTGTAGATTAGATAGTACTTGTGAATGGTAATTTCCTACTTTGGATCAATATACTCTGTGGCTACATAAGATGCTAATACTTGGTGAACTTGAATGATCACAAGATTCTTGGTACTCTTTCCTAACTTTTTTGTACATCTGAAATTATCTCGGGGGCTGAAGATGTGGCTTAGTTGTTAAGACTGCCAGCTAATGAGCAAGGCATCAAGTTGAAGTTTCAGTCTCAGAAAAAAAGAAAAGAAATGAAATTATGTCCGAATAAAAGACATTTTAAAAAGAAAGACTGTGTGTGCTTTTCATCTCAAATTTAAATCTCCAGCCCAAACCTTACCTCAGAAGTCCAGACTAGCGTATTCAGCTACCTAGCTGATGTCTCTATGAGATAGGTCAGATATTTCAAGTTTAACATTTCTAAAATTGAACTCTTGCTCTATCTCCAAAAATGTCTTCTTCCAAAAGTCTTTTCCATATCGCAAAATGCCACTTCCACCCACCCAGTCACTCAAAGCAAACGTCCGGACATTATTTATCCTATCTAACTCATCACTAAAATCTACACAACTATGTATCTCAAATCTATTTGATTGACTCCATCTCTATAGCGCTAACCCTAGTCTAAGAACCTTTACCTCATGTCTAGTACATTGAAGTAGTTTATTAAGTAGTCTTCCTGATTTATCTAGGACCATACTCCAAGCCACCCTCCAATTACATGTGATCTCTTCAAAAGGTGAAATATAGCCACACTTAAAGGTTTTAATATGACTTAAGGCAAATTAAACCCTAGAAAATCATTCTGCCCTCACAATCACACCTTCAAATGATATACTCTTCCTGCTTACTCCATTAATCTCCAAACTCTAGATCACAATATACATAAGGCACTTTAGGAAGTGAAATTTATTTTCTGCATCAGGACCTCTAATTGTTATTTCTTCTTCATTATCCAGCATGCTCCTTCTACTGCCTAGTACCCTTTTCCTTAATGTTTCTTCTTGACTCATTGTTTCTTCCATTCTTCAAATTGATTATTCAGACTGACTTTTCTTAGTGGTCTAAGGAGCAACCTGACTTAAAATATGTCTCCCCCAATGGCCAGCCAGGCATCTTGTTATAATCCTACTACTCAGAAGGGTAGCTCAGGATCCTCTGGGCTAAAGCAAAGGGCTGAGGGTAGGGTTCAAGTGCCAGAGCATTTGGCTAGCAAATATGAGGACCTAAATTAAATCCTCAGTGCGGAAAATAATAAATAAATCTCTCTTAGCAACATGTCCATTTCTTTTTTTTAATTTAATTTAATTTTATTTGTGAACATACTGTACAGAAGGACATGTCCATTTCTTAGCACTTAGGATAATTTTTCTTTTTGTTTGTTCTTTTGGGTTTTGAGAAAGGGTTTCACTGTGTATCCCAAACTGGCCTCAGACTCAAATTCCACCCGTCTTAGCCTCGCAAGTGCTTGGCTACAGATGTGCACCACCACAACCAGTTAAGATCATTTTAAATTACAGTTTTGTCCTTCGTTGATGTATGGCTCCTACTATACTGCAAGTACAATTAGGCCTTTATTGTACACGTATATGGATCAAATACATGTGTGTTTGATAAATACAAATAGTTACGCTCAACAAATGCAGGTTGAGCCAACACATAAATTAAAATACGGATAAATAAGTTAAAATACCACTTACCAGGTGTACTGGATACTTTGGTTCTGATTCACTACATGAAGTAGAAGTGACTCCCATGGGGAGAAACTTAGGCAAACCCTCAATTTAGTACTTAGCAT
Organism: Dipodomys ordii; assembly: GCF_000151885.1. Classification (NCBI taxonomy): domain Eukaryota; kingdom Metazoa; phylum Chordata; class Mammalia; order Rodentia; family Heteromyidae; genus Dipodomys; species Dipodomys ordii. The sequence continues at coordinate 3,555,337 of NW_012267335.1, read as the reverse complement.
AAATGCTACTACATCCTCCAAAACAACAGTCTAACTTTGTTTTGTGAAAGTGGTCTTCCTCAAGAGTATTTAAGGTTTCCAATAAAATGTATACCCCCTCAAAAAAAAAGTGGTCTTCCTAGGTGAAAAATAAGGAAATATTTAAATACTTGCACAAGACACAGAAGAAATTTCATCTTCTGTAAATGTAGTTAACTGGAAGTCATTCTATGATTTAGTGTGAAACGAATAGTTGACATCATAGTGGAGATGGTCATTCATCTAACCACCAGTTCTTCTGGAAATGTTCTTGGCAGTGCATTAGAAAGTACTTCAGGGATTCAGTGTATGTTTTCAAGAATATACAAGCAATAATAGCCTTTTGAGTCTTAGAGCTGTACAGCCTAGAAAAACGAATTTATATAGCAAAATTGGCACTTCTTATAGTTAGGTCAGAATATTCTGGGTATGGAGTTACAGTTAAAATGATCTTATATAAACTACTGAACTTTGGAAAATGAGATGCATGAGCTATCTTAGTTAGCATAACTTGTCTTTGAAGATTTGTTGACAACATATTAGTTCCAAGAGCAAATTAGGAAGACATGAAAATATTTCATTTTAAGGATTTTAATTTCACTGTAGAAACCTGTTAAAAAGACATGAAAAACAACTATTCACATTTCAAGCTTTCATATTACTGCCATTGTATTGATAGGATTATAGCATTTGTACATAATCCTCTTTAATTAACTGAGTTGAATAATCCAAAACAAATCACCTAAAATGTATCCTGTACAATAGGATAAAAGAAATTTTAGAGTTTGAAATTTTGATCGCACATTTTCAGAGTGTGACCTAAGCATTAGCATACTGAATATCATGTGAAACCAGTTCAGAATCTCTTCTGAGAATGTCTTGGTTTTTTTTATTCCATGAGAGACATCCCTGACCTTAGATTTGGCTTTTAAGCCCAATGAATTAACAGCATAAATTACAAAACTCAATATAATGTCTAGTGAGTATCACTGTTGCACTAGTTCACCCTTTGTCCCATCATTTCTGTGATTCCCATTCAGTTCCCCAAATCAGATAAAATTATACACAAGACAAAGGGTACAGAAATCAAAAATAATTGCAACAGGGAATAAACCAAAGGGAAAAAAGAAAGAAAAAATAACTGTAAATCGTAAAATAAACAAAAACTTATTTCCATTTCTTAGAGTTCATTTCAGTAAGCATTATTGTATATGGTCATATGCACATAGCTGCTGAACTTTACAACTTAGAGGAAGGGGAGTCGGAGAAAATGAGGGAGGGAGTAACACTGTTTAAAAAGAAATTTATTTATTACCTTACTTACGTAACTGTAACCCTTCTGCATATCACCTTCTCAATAAAATTTAAATTTAAAAAATTGCAAAACAGTGATGGCTTATTAGTTATGAAATATTCTAGTGTTTGTTCATCCTGGAAGCCTTTAGTGTGTACTTATTATTATAACTATAGCATGACATAAAGAGTGTTTTTTTTTCTGGTGTTCTGTTTGGTGTCCTAAAAGATTTCTGTATCTATATAATCACTCTTTCTGAAGATTTTGGGATTTGTTGCTCTGGCATTTGTTGCTTAAGGCTAGCACTTTACCACTTGAGCCATGGTTCCTCTTCTGGATTTTTTGGTGGTTAATCAGAGATAAGAGTCTCATGGACTTTTCTGTGTAGGATAACTTTGGATGTCAATCCTCAGATCTCAGCGTCCTGACTAGCTAGGATTACAGGCATGAGCCACTGGCACCCAGTTGTCATGCTATTATTTTATCAAATACATTTTCTATGACTTTAGCTTATATCTCTTCTTCTGTCTATGATTCATGATGTCTCACATATCTTGAATGTTCTATCTTTGTATTTTCTTTTTCTTAAACTTCACCTGACTGTTCTAGTTCACCTATCTTGTATGTAAACTCTAATAATCTCTCTTCACCTTGTAGTCATTCATTGGTGAGACTTTCAAGTGAGTTTTTCATTAGATTTATTGAGTTTATCTTTTCCAGGATTTCAATTTAGTGGGCTTGTTTTTTCATTCAAGATTTCTATTAAATTTCTTTATCATTTCGCATTATCTTCCTTATTTCATTCATCTTATTGTTGTACTCTCTTTAAATCCATTTAGCTGTCTATTTGTACTCTCCTATAATTCATTCAAGTGTTTATGCCTTCTTCCAACTTCATAATTCTTCTTAATTCTTTGGGAATTCAAAGTCATTAGCATCAATTATTGTGGAGTTATTGGCCATAGGATAAGTTTTGTCATATTTCTTGTGATTCTCCATTGGGATTTACACATCTGTGGCCAAGTTATTAGCTGAAACAAACTAAATCATGGCTACTTAATGTAATAGGTATTGACTCTATGAAAAACATTCCAGCCCATGTAATTCAGCAGATGCCAGGATGTCCTGTTTTACTCAGAGTTACCCTAAACGGGCATAATCCTGTAGTTCTTCAGTTAAAGAAAAGAGAATTCTAGTCTGATTCTTCCACCTTGTTGTTAGTACATGCCAGTTGCTGAAAATGAGCAACAATCCTTGTAGGAGTCATAAAGACACACACACACACACACACACACACACACACACACACACACACACACACACACCAGTGATCACTTAGCTGCAAGGCATTCCAGGACATTAGACAGCTACTATCAACTGCGGAAGACCTGATAGAGATGGTGGATGAAGATTTGAGTGACACACATTTCCAATCTCCTTCTTTTCAAACTAAGAGCAACTGTACCAGCTGTTCTCTCTGCTTAGAATGTGTTCCCCCAGAATTGTGCAAGGGTAGCTCCCCATCATTCCTAGCCTGCTTAAATGTCACCTTCTCAAACAGCCTATCTAATGCACAGGCTCCTTAACTCTAACATATCACCTTGTTTTATCAGCAGTTCACATTCTCTTGCTTCTTGTTTTTCATTGGATTTTTGTGTATTATCTACTTTCCCACTACTCTGACAATATAAGTTTACTTCATTCTTTACCTCAGTTCTAGAACATATTATATATTCATGGTATAGATTTGATACATATTGTTGAATAAATAAGTAAAACACTTCCAAAATAAGTTAATGGGAATGGCGGATAAATAACTGTTAAAAGCCTGATCAAGGCCTGGGAATACACAGACAGACCAACACTGACCAGTGTCCTCCCCTCTGCACCCCTTTCCCAGGCCCCATGCTCTGCACACGCCAGCAGGCATTCTCTGGTTTTCAAGGGAGTTTCTCCTGTAGATCTCAAAGCACTTCAGCACAGAGAGTGTGTCTTACCTAGCCCCACCCCTCATTCCCCTGGCATAGGAGAGGTACCCGCAGAGCTCTCATTAAACGTGTGACCAAAGAAATAACATTGTTGAGGCCCATTATCAACAGAACTGAGCTCAATCCCATCTTTACTGTACGTTAAGTAAATGACTACATTTTACCTCTCTATTTCCTCTTCCAGTTAGTAAATATCAAATGAGCAAACAACAAAGTAGAATCTTGTGACATAGGAGTTGGGCCAAAATACTGATATACACAATCCTGAACACCATGGCCCCAAATGGTGAAACATTAACATCATAAAAGTCTAAGATCTGGTCAAAATCCTCAAAATATAATTCTGGGGAAAAATATTTTTAATGTTAAAAAATATTTGTTTATATTAAAAGGTAGATATTTCAGAAACAGAAACACTACAGAACAGTGCACAGGCCACTTCACACAACAGCATACACGAATAACACATATACTTCTGAAAGCACACTAATGACAACACAGATACAACAGGATAGGCAAACTGTATTTATAAAGAAATGAATGAAAAAAAAGAAGTGAGCTAATGCACATTATTAGGATTGGAAATTGTGCGTATCTATGTCTTGAGCTGTAGTCACCTGAAATACCACAACAAACAACCCAACTATTTTGACAAGATCTATCAAAAACTGTGATGGGTTACCACTGACATACTCAGTTTCACAATGAGCTGAGATCTTGAGAAATTTTATCTTTCACAAATGTAGTATATAATAGAAACACACCATTTCAGTTGCTTGGGCAGTGTCATTTGTGTACATGGATAATGCTTAAAAAGTCAATTTGTGAAAAGATGTTTACAAAAAAGATATTAAAACAAATTAGAACTTTAAAAGTCATGTGTGCTTGTGTGTGCGTGCATCTGCACACGTGTATGCATGCGTGTGCACATGTGACTGGGGTTTGAACTCAGAATCTTGTACTTGCTAGTCAAGTGCTCTACCACTCAAACCACATTATTGCTTTCAATATTTTCAAATAGGGTTTCACTTTTTGCCTTGACCAACCTGGACAGCTATCCTCCTATTTATGCTTCCAGTGTAGCTTGGATAACAAGTGCTCACCATTTGTCCACCTAGGCTTTCTTGTTTGGTTGGTGTCTGTGTATGTGTGCCAGGAGTGGCTTGTACTCAAGCCCTAGGCACTTCCCTGAACATTTTTCCTTAAGGCTAGCATGTTAGAATTTGAGCCACAGCTCCACTTCCAGCTTTGTGGTTGTTAATTGTAGATAAGAGTTTCATGGACTTTCTTGCCAGAGCTAGCTTTGAACTGTGATCCTCAGATCTAGCTTCTTGAGTAACTAGGATATGAGCCACCATGTCCAGCTCCTCTTTCTACATTGTTTTACCTCCAACGTTGGAAGTGATAGGAAGAAATACACAGCATGCAAATTGTAAAATAAGAAGAAGAAGAGGAAGAATGACAATTTACTGGGGAAAAAAATGAAGAAAGGAAAACAAAAAAGAAAGTTCAACATAAGATAAAACTGTATTATAGAAGTATATTTTAGAAGTGGGTTCATGGAGGTAGTTTGTTACAACTGGCTAGAAATGTTCCACTGAAATAAGTAGTTATTTATCTCTTTGGAGTATACATACTTATTTTCATCAGAATTCAGCCTTCTACATCTTTTTTTGTGTGTGTGTTTCTTTCTCAGTCCTGGGGCTTGACCTCTGGGCCTGGGTGCTGTCCCTCAGCTCTTCAGCGCAAGGCTAGCACTCTACCACTTGAGCCACAGTGCCACTTCCAGTTTCCTGGTGATTGATTGGCGATAACAGTTTCATGGACCTTCCTGCCTGAGCTGGCTTTGAACTGCAATCCTCAGATTGCAGCCTCCTAAGTAGCTAGGATTACAGGCATGAGCCACTGCTAGCTTTCTACATCTTTTATGTAACTGTTGTTTCCCAATTGGAATTATGGTTTTAGGTAATTTGGCTTTCACAATTTCAAATTTTAGGATTATGACATCAGAGATGTGTCTTTCAGGACAGTGCACAGCAATTTAGTAAAGCTTTATACTTGAAAGAAAAATAATTGATAATCACCATTTTGAGGCCCAAGCACAAGAAATATAATTTATTCTCATAAATAGCAAAGCACATTTCAGTTTTATACTAAAGAAAATATGGAAAGAGAAGAAAGGATGAAGCCTTAACCATAAAAGGGACTGATCATTAAATAACTTCTCTTTTACCACAATTTCAGATGAATAAAGAAATAGCTAAGTATTGTCAGTACTTGTTACTAAAAGAAGATTCTGAATCCTGAAGATTCAGAAATGTATATAAAGTCTTTCTCATTTTTGCAGAAATAAATGTTAATGTAAGTCGAGTGTCTCACAGAATTTCACAGTGAAATGAGCCCATCTTGTGGCCTTTTATAATACTGCCTCTCTCAAATTAAAATATTACTTTGTAATTGTAGGTTTCTAGGGTGTCTTTTATCCAGCACTTGAGCATTTACTGTATGCATGGTGTTAGGCTGATTGCTAGATGTGCTGTGACAGAAAATGTAAAAAAAAGAATATGTCCATTCATACAAATTTAAAGGACAGAAAGTCTTTTAGGGAGAGATTCTATAATATAATAATTAGGGACTGTTATAGAAAGGTATAAACTTGACTGACTATACCAGAGTTAAATAAAGTAACCTCAGAACTCAGAATGAAACTAGTTTGTGTCCGTTTCCAGGAATAGTAATCCTAACCACTAAAGCAACCATGTACCCTTAGAGGTTGGGTTAAAAATTAATTTCTAGACCAGTGAATACAGAGGCTGAGTCTAAATAACTTCTCACTGCTGTGCTGGTGCCTTGCTGGTCAAGGGGCTTTCCACCCAGCTCTGAAAAGCCTAGAGGTGAGAGAGGCCATTCACCGAATCACAGATGCCACGCTGTTTAGCCTTAGGAGAGCCTTTGCTAATGCTCCTCCTTGATTACCTCCCTAAAGGATTTGATTCACTCACCTCTGAGTAGCCTGTAAGTATCTCCCTATATGGAAAGGATGAGCCATATCTCCCCTCCCCATATGGAAAGTTTAAGTTGACACCTGAGCTGCTCCCTAATATGCTCTGCTTTTGTTGGGCTTAGGTGCTCCACCCAAGCATGTGGGTTTTGTCTTTAAAAGCTTGGTTCAAGCTCTGTATGGGCGGCAGGTCTTTGAGGCAATTCCACTTACAGACACTGGTTCTCCAGTAAAGACTCCCAATTGGACCTCTCACAATGTGGCTTCCCTGTGTTCTCATGACTGAGTTATCTTACAACACCAGCACCAGAGGCACGTGTGAAATGATCCAAAATCCACCCCCTCCTTTCTTTTCGTCCTTGTCCAATCAGTTCCTTCAACAAATGCTGTGAATACTTGTCTTGCAGCAGATGCAAATTAGAGATTAGGACAACCATGAGTTAAGAGAGAATGAGATCTTTCCTTCCATTAAAGTTTTCAGATTTGAGCATTAGATGAATTCCATTATCAAAAAGCACAAGCTACAATACCAGGTACCAAAATCAAGTACAGTGACAACGGGGATATTCCATAGAGGGAAGAACATACAAAAGAAACAAAAAAAATCACATAGTACATTAAAAACAACAGCAACAACAAAGAAAAACCTCTTGTGTCCATGTCTTGGAGTTTGTTTTGCTTAGCATCATCTTATGTGGTCATATGTACATAGCTATTTTGCTATTCTATGCATCTGCTAAGATTATCCTAGACATATACTAATTATTGCAAATTAGGAAGGGAAGGGGAACAACAGAATGGTAAGACAAAGCAACGACGATAGATATACACAAGACAATATGTTGGAAATGATCTGTACAACTTGGGGGTGGGGAGAGGGAAAGGAGGGGGAAAATGAGGGAAGGGGTAACAAGTTTGACAAGAAATGTACTCACTACCTTACTTATGTAACTGTACATCACTTTGACAATAAAAATAGTAATTTTTTAAAGCACAGTTAAATGCTGCACAGTACCTGGAGACCAACTTAGTAACAGAAGCAACCCACATTAACCCAAGAAGTGGGGCAAGCTGGGAAAGGCCTGGATCAAGTGAACTGTCCTCATGGACAATCAGTGGATCTGGAGATTTAAAGCAAGGATAAGGTGAATCTATGACTTCATTTATGTCACTGAGTTGCAACATGGCGCTCCTGAAGTTAAAGAATGAACATCAAGTATCAACATAGTACAACAACAGGATACTAAAGAATCTCTTCCACAGATTCTTTTTCCTTTACTTCCCTTTTGTTAAATTAGCTTACAGTAGTCATACTGAGGAGGATTTCATTGTTACATTTCCACGTGTGTTTATACTATGTTCCAACCAATCCACATATAAAACAATTGTACTACCCTTCCAATCAATTTATTCAATAAATACTGATTAACTGCTACTATGTGCCAGTGGACAATATTAGATGCTTGGGGTACAACCAAGAACAAGACCCATCAGTTTCTATAAGTGGTGCTGTTGGTGGTGGTGGTGGTTTGAGCCTAGCCCTTGTGCACACTGTGTAACCACTCTACCCCTTGAGCTACACTCAACCCTTTTGTTTACATCTTGTTTCTAAAATACGGTCTAGATAATTATGTCCAGACTGACCTTGAAACCACACTTTTCCTGCCTCTGCCTCCAAGTAGCTGGGATTACAGGCATGTGTCACCCCATCTGGCATTACTGCACATTTTCTTTTCCCATCAGTTCTACCTACCTAAAGAGCTAGGAGACTCCAGACTTCTATCTTAGTCAACTTCACATTACTACCACAAATATCTGTTTTCAACTGCTGTACAAATAAAAACACTTACTTAGCTCACAGTCTAGAGGCTCCAGTTCAAGACTGGGAGGCCTGATTTGTTTTGGCCTCTGGTGCAGGTAGCACATCATCACACATCACAGGAGATCATATCAAATGAGCGCCCATGCACCAAGCCAAAAAGCAGAAAAAGAAGTGTAGGCAAGATCCCATAATTCTTTTGGAGATTAAGATCTCTATCACTTAAGCATCTCTCATTAGGTCCCAACTCCCCTGGAGATCAAGCATGTAATGCATGGGCCTTTGCCAGATAACAAATCATAGCAACTTCTTTCTCTGTATCAAGACACCTAGTCACTTACATTAAAAAATGTAATACACGGGCTAGGAAGGTGGCTCAGTGGTAGAGCGCTTGCCTTGCATGCCTGAGGCCCTGGGTTCGATTCCTCAGCACCACATAAGCAAAAAGAAAAAAGCCGGAAGTGGCACTGTGGCTCAAGTGGTAGAGTGCTAGCCTTGAGCTGAAGAGCTGAGGGAGAGCGCTCAGGCCCAGAGTTCAGGCCCCATGACCGGACCCAAAAAAATAAAATGTAATACACCACCATCAACCTATGTACTGGCTTCAAGGTAAATCCAGAGCATCTCTAGGGGTTCTTACCTTTTCTGAGTGACAGGCAAGGAAAGGGAAATAGGCACAAGTCCTGCTCAGTTTTCAACACCACCATCTTCCATTTCTGTTGTAACACACCCTAGGGAAAGTCAGAAAAACTCACTTGCAATTTTCTCTTTCATCATTCCCTCCCTCTCATTCCAGACTTCTCTGCCCACTAAAGAACGCTTTTGCTTTCTCTTTGTATTGTGCGTCCTGTCTGCTCTGAAGCTTCTAGTAGAATTCTACTCTAGCCCTCCACACTGTAAGGTTGTTTATTAAAGGAAATCTTTGAGAATTTCAGAAATCCTCTTCTCCTTGAGGTGACCAATTTTTGTGATTGAAAGCCTGGGCTCTGAGACTATTATCCCACTGAGAATTATTAAATTAAAAATGGATCAATGATCTCATTATTCTAGCTTATCGTTGCTCCTTCACAGCCACCGGAGAGATGAAGAACCACAGACAATAACAATAATTTCAGTACAAGGAATAAGGAACTTGAGTTAAAAAAATCTCCAAACAGAATCCTGCTGCTTATAATTGAGTGATCATTTTTTAAATGTCAGTCTCTCCCATCATGCTACAAGTATTTTTACAACAGGGACTATGGCTAGTTTGTTCTCATGTGTCCCCAAGTAATAAAGACGTGGCTCTTGACCTCACAGTGTTAGAATGCTCCAACAATTATACTCAGTATATTCTGTCCTATGACAAGAAACTGCCGTAGGGGAATGTTTGAGGGTGACTTAATTCAGACTTGGCACCAGAAAAGGATCCCCAGAGAAAGTGATAGATGAGCTGGGATGAGAGGACAAAGGGAGGTTAGTCAAATAAGGCATTTGTGAGGAACTCTATAAATTATGTTCCAGAGTTTGGATTTATTTCTAAAGGTACAAGCAAGCAATTGAAGGGTATAAATAAGGGACTGGAGACCTTTGTAAAGGTCACCCTGTAGGATAGACTGCACCCAAAAGAATGACAGGAGTTGGAGGCTGGGAAGGTGGCTCAGTGGTAGAGCGCTTGCCTTGCATGCCTGAAGCCCTGGGTTTGATTCCTCAGCACCACATAAGCAAAAAGAAAAAAGCTGGAAGTGGTGCTGTGGCTCAAGTGGTAGAGTGCTAGCCTTGAGCAGAAGAGCTGAGGGACAGTGCCCAGGCCCAGAGTTCAGGCCCCACGACCGGACCCCCAACCCCCCCAAAAAAGAGTCTCAAGAATGACAGGAGTGGAAAGGCTACAGGGAAATGGGAGATGTTTGTGATATTCCAGGCAAGTTTGTGGGGCTCCAGGTGACAGTCCAGGGTAATACTGTAGGAACGGAGAGTGTGAATTGTCATATAGTAGAATAAAGCCAAATAAGTTTAGGATATGAAGTTTTTCAGTTGGCGACTACGTGGTGCTATTGTCTGATATGAAAAATAGGAGTAAAATGGCTTTCTGAACAATTTCCAAATGCTGTTTGGGTCAGTTGTACATAGTCACTTCCGGCTCATTTATTCCTAAATATGCGTTTTTTATGAAGTTATATTTCATGTTACTTTCCTGAGATTTAGGAAGTATTGGGCCCTTCATTTTACTTAAGCAGAGTCTTTGCTAAACTTTCTCATCCAAAGCCTTTGCTCTGGGGCCAAAGTACCTTTCATCTGTTTAACATTTCCTCTAGATATGTGTGTCTCATCCTCTTTTGTTGTTGTTGTTGGTAGTGTCATGGGGTTTGAACTCGGGACCTACGCGCTGTCCCTGAGCTTTCTGGCTCAAGGTTAGAACTCTACCTCTTTGAGCCACAGCACCACTTCCACCTTTCTGGTGGTTAATTGAAGATAAAAGTTTCACAGACTTATCTGCCTGGGCTGGCTTTGAACCATGATCCTCAGATCTCAGCTTCCTAAGTGCTAGGATTGCAGGTGTGAGCCACCAGCTCCCAGCTCTCATTTCTTTCAGGTCTCTGCAGGAATGTTATCCTCTCAGTGACTGTGACCCTGAGGGCCACTGAATGTATCACTTTCTCTTTTTACTCCTGATTTTTCTCCATAGTACTAATCACCATCTCCATCATAATCCTTATCTCTTTTGATATTGCACTAAGTAAGCACTTTAATTTAGTGCTCTTACATCTATCAAGTTAACAGTATCTAGCAAGTAGTAAGTGCTCAGCATCCAAGCAAAGGTCCCAGTCAACAGCCAGTGTCAGCCTTATGGATGAGCCATCTCAAATGTGAATTCTACACCTCTTCATGAAGTCACTCCCCTGAAACTGTGTGGAATGGAGATGGACCACTGAGCTCAGACAAATGAAAGACTCATGAATGATGTAAATAACTTTTTGTTTTAGGCTCCAAAATTGTGGGGGAGTTTGCTACACAAGAAGAAAAACAATGCATATATATTTATTAAAATATTCATTGAATACATAAAATAATCCATTATTCATATTGCTAAAATGGTCTAATAAAACTGGGTCAGTGTCCCAAAAGTGATTTAATTTAAACATAGAAAATACTTATTTTGGGGCTGGGACGGTGGCTCAGTGGTAGAGTGCTTGCCTTGCATGCCTGAGGCCCTGGGTTCGATTCCTCAGCACCACATAAGCAGAAAAAAAATGCTGGAAGTGGCACTGTGGCTCAAGTGGTAGAGCGCTAGCCTTGAGCTGAAGAGCTGAGGGACAGCGCCCAGGCCCAGAGTTCAAGCCCCATGACCCGATCCAAAAAAAAAAAAAAAAAGAAAATACTTATTTGGTGAATTTATGCTTTATGACCCAACAGTGCAGGTATCTTGAGTATATATTTATTTCAGCTCCTCTGGGTATATACTTTGAAGTGGGATGACTGGATTATTTTCTTGCAAATAACATAATTGCTTTTTCTTTATAGATTAGTAATAGTCCATTGTGTGTACATGTATATGTATGTGTGTGTTTCATTTTCTTTGATCAGTTGATGGATAGCTAGGCTGATTCCATAATTTGGCAACTGTAAACACTTCTATGATATAGTAAGCTGACTTTGATTCTTTGAGGTATATAGCAGAAGTAGTACAACTGGATCCTGTGGAAGTTCTATTTTTAATTTTTTGAGGGACCTCCATACGCTATTTCCATGGTGGCTGCACTAATTTATATTCCCAACAGCAGTGAAGAAGGGTTCCTTTTTCCATGTATTTTCACCAATATTTGGTTGTTTGGTTTTTTTAATGACTGTTATTCTGATTCTGATTCTATTTGCATTTCCCTGATGACTAAGAATGCTAACCATCTTTTCATGTATTAATTTGCCACTTGTTCTTCATTTGAAGTTCCATTGCCATTTACTGATTGGCCTATTTTGCTATTTTTCTTGGTTGTTGTTTTTTGTTTTGTTTCTAGCTTTTTATTTTAGTTCTTTATATATTTAATCCCCTGTTGGATAAATACTAGCCAAGATTCTCTTCCATTCTGCAGGCTTGCTTCACTCTGCTCATTATACCTTCTTATTTGTAGGTTTTTAATTTGATCCAATCTGTCACTTCTTGTTCTTATTCCTGAGATATTGGAATCCTATTCAAAAAGTCATTTTCTAGATCTTGAAATACTTCCTTTACGTTTTCCTCTAATAATTTCAAAAGTTCAGGTTTTATATTGAGGTCTTTAATTCATTCTGAGCTGATTTTTGTACAATAGGGATCTAGTGTCAGTCTTCTACATGTGGATATCCCGTTTTTCTAACACCATTTGTTGAAGGCTGTCTTTTCCCCAATGTATGGCTTGTACAACTTTGTTAAAAACCAGATGGCTGAAGCTATTTGGACTTCTATCTGGATCTTCTATTCCATTGTTCTATACATCATATTCCAGTTCCATAATATTTTTGTGACTGTGCTCTACACATAGTTTGAAGTAACATTAGGTTTTGCCAATCAAATGTGTAATTAATAATACATTTTAGAGATTTAAAATTTTAAAAGATAGGCATGTTATAAAAGTTAGGTTTATATGTGAACATCACTTTGAATGAGAAAATATCAGGAATTGCAAATTTTAAAAGACTGATAAATACAAATCTCAAAAACTAGAAAGAATAAGATAATGTTTATTCATTAACTATAAAGTATTTTTATGTTTTTCTGTGACTTTGATTATATTCTTTATAATAAAAATTTTCTATTTTATGGAGAGAATAAACAATAATGCATTCTTTTCTTTCATGACTGAAAGGGACTTGGCTGTTTTTTAATCTACTGTTAGTTTAGAAGAGAGACTTTGACTCTCAAGAATGGAAAGCATAAAAAAAAAAAGAATGGAAAGCATTAGAAATGCTCTATAATTTTTTAAGATTGTTTTCAAATTTTAGAAATCTCCACCAAACTTCTTTCATTGTGAAATACACTAGTAATATTTTCCCACAAACTGGTTTCTTATTTCATCCATTTTTGATAATTTTTCATCAACTAACCATTTACTTCTATCATAGATCACACAACATACATTGCAAAACCGTAGGTTAACTGAAAAAGTAGATAATAGAGGTACTTCTAGAATCCATTCCTACAGTAGGATATCTAGTGGTAACTACACGAAATAACTACAAAAAACATGATAATTATATGATAAAGCCAGACTAAACATACTTCCTGTTGTACTATCAAGTAGCTTCATATTCTATGTGTCTCTATCTCTATCTATTCCAATTCCTTTCTCTTTCCTCCCCTAGCCAACATTAACCCCCCCACACACACACACAGCTTTGCTATAAAATTTAAGTCTTTGAAGTTTGTTAAAGCCATCAACAGCCTGAAGAAGTTCTCAAATTTGTTTTACGATAAGGCTTCTTTAAGATTAAAAAATGCAACAGTATCATCTCCCAATACAGGGCAATTTCATCACAATCCAATTTAGAGAAGAAATATAACTAACTGAGGTATGAAAACTAATTTCAGCCAATTTCAGAAATACTCAGTCTCTTGGTGATTTCCATACAGCTAAAATAAATCAATGCCTGATATACTGGATTCTAAAATTTTGTCTTCATGAAATATCTACAGATTTTCACAGACTGATATAAAGAATGACTAGAAAAATAAAAAACTACTAAGACTCTTGGAAATCATTTCTGCTCTCATATTTTTGTTCTCTAAGTGACACTGTTGGCTGCATATCTCCAGGTCAACAGATGTTCTTAACCATACTTGACTCTGTTACTGTGATATAAAAATATTCCTTCCCTTTTATTTCTCCCACTAACAGTTCAAAAACTTTTTACTGCTCCACTAGAGTTCTTTTTACTCTAGTGGTAAATATTTCTGTTTAAATTAACCTGCCTTGCCTGATGCCAGTGGCTCACGCCTGTAATCCTAGCTACTCAGGTGGCTGAGATCTGAGGATTGCGGTTCAAAGCCAGCCCGGACAGGAAAGGCCGTGAGACTCTTATCTCAAATAAAGCACTAGAAAACCTAAGTGATGCTGTGGCTCAAGCAGTAAAGTGCTCGCCTTGAGCTGAAGAGCTGAGGGACAGCGCCCAAGCCCTGGGTTCAAGCCCCATGACCGACAAAAAAAAAAAAAAATTAACCTGTCTACTTTTACTTACATATTTGTTTACACCAAATCAAGTTGTTTTAAGGTTTTCTGTGTTTAGGATTTTGTTTAGATGTTCATAAATTGTTCTTTAGTTACTTTCCAGATCTGTTTTTCAAATAAAATGAGATTGGTTATGGTTCTAGGACAATATATTAGAAAATGGAGTACAGAATCTGTGATCAGATATGGGTTTATTCCAGCTTCACCATCTGTTAACTAAAGGTCTTGGGCTGCTCGTTGACCTTTAAGTTAAAGCCTCATCTACTATAAAAGAGAGTGATTGGGTTGTTGCAAAACTTAAGTATGATAATGTAGGTGAAATGGTTTTCACATAATATCCAACCCAAAATAGGCATTTAATCAGTGTTAGCCACTATTTCTACAACTGAAGTTATTTGTTTTCCTTATTCCACCTCAGTCAATACACAAAATAGGAATGATAGGTTTTGAGATGAGTAATTTCCCTCTACCTTCCAGACTAGAAGGCAAGTAGCTCTTACAGAATCCTATTTCAAACTAAATTCTGACATAGATATAATTTGACCACAAAAAGTATGGTCTGTGGGTGATTAATTCAGTAAAAGCTGGCGCATTCTTTGCAGATAACTTGTTTGTAGCTTAACCATAAAACAGAGTAATGACGGTACGTACAAGAAGTAAGAGGACTGAAGAAATAATACAGACCTCTCAGGGTTCTGAGCAAATAAGAACTTAGAGAAGAATAAAGAAACAAGAAGAGGTGCAGAAAACATGATGCTGCAAAGCAAGTTTCCTACGAAGATTTTCATTGCTCCCCACATTTACTCACTCATAAATATATTTATCTGTTTGCTTTATATTTATGAAAGGAAGCTGATAATTGTAAACAATAACAGTATTGCTACAGTAGCTAACCGAATAAGAGAGAAATTGCTTCCAGCTTCTCTGATTGTATAGGAGACTGTCTATTCATTATCTCTAGCTAAGCTACTACAGAGCCATTAAAAACATACTATTGCAATGAAAATGAACCTTATCTCTGTAAACCATCAAAACAACTGCAATAAAAGGAGTCTAATCTATAGAAATACAATTTTTTCTTAGTGGAGGTATATTGATTTCACCAATGCCATAATCCTACCTCCAATTATTCTTTTTTAATTTTGTATCTTACTTTATTTTTTTATTGTAAAGATACTTTACAGAGGGGTGACAGTTACATGACTAAGGTAATGAGTACATTTCATATCGAGCATTGTTTTTCCCCTACCATCCCTTCCTACCCCACCTCCCCAACTCCTCCCTAAGTTATTCTTTTTTTTAATGTATTAGCAAATTTACTTTGAAATTCCTAATTACTATTCACTTGTTGGACATATTACCAGCTTCCTTATTTATTAAATAAAATGTGATACAAAATTATTTTATGTTTGTACAAAAAAAGCCTGTTTAAAATTCTGTAACTTGCATAAAATTATCCTTTAACATTTGCATGCTACAGACTTTTTTACTATTATATTTTATCTCAAACTTGCTATGGAGATTTCTAAAATGCAATTTGAGGATTGATGTCCTCTTTATAGATTTATAAGAGTGAAAATGAGTGGTTAGGTAGTCATTGTGCTACCAGACAACAGAGAACTTCTTGCAAGGCTGGTTAAGTTGTTAGGGTATTCATATGGTTTTTAGTCAGAGAAAAGTTGCTCTGAAGAAGCTTTCAAGTTTATCAGGAAAGTTTTTCAAGCTTTTAATCAGAGATGTTAATACTTTTCCAGAGAGGTCATGAGACTAATTTTATTAAGTTTGGGAATCACATCACAAAAATGGTAAGAAGAACTTAAGATTTTGTTCCACTTCTAGGTTTAATTTATTAGTTTTATAAGAGTTGATTTCTTAAGGGAGTTTTGCTTGTTAAAGTCATAGGCTTGCTTAGTCAAGCATTTGAAGAACTTAAAAGGAAAATTAAATATATTAAATTTATTAAATGCCATCTAAAATGTTTTAGAAAATGTAATTAAGTTTATAAATTGGATTTGTTGTCCAAATGAGTTTAGTTTATTCAGCTGGATTAAATGACCATATATCAAAAGCTCTAACAATTGTCATTTTAATTTTGTATAAATTTATGTGATTAAGAAATGTTAAGAAATGTTTTCATGTTAAATAAGTGATAAAGGTTTTAGAAATATTTGAAATTTATTTTTAGTATGTATTTATCATAGTAAAAAACAAAATCTTAGAGCCAGGTTCTGGTGGCTTTTATCTATCAAGATTTGAAGCCAACCCCAACCAAAAACATGTCCATGAGACTCTATTTCCAAAAGCATAGCTGGAGGTGTGATTCAAGTAGTAGCACACCAACTGTGAGCAAACAAGCCACAGCAAGCAAAAAGGAGGGAATACATCACACTCAGGTATCAAGCTCTTCCCCTAAAAAAGATAGCCAATTTTCTAATTGCAAAAGATAATTTGGAGCACCAACTATTCCATTTAGAAATCTGTGTGACAAAAACATGTTCTTGCCCCCTTGTAATTAGTCCATCTACACAGTCCTGGAAATGAATGAGTCCAGTTAAAAATGTTAGATCAAAAATTGAGCAAGCCTGGAGCTGGGAATGTGGCTTCATGGTAGAGTGCTTACCTAGCATTCATGAAGCCCTGGGTTCGAGTCCTCAGTACCACATATACAGCAAAAGTCTGAAGTGGCGCTGTGGCTCATATGGTAGAATGCTATCCTTGAGCAAAAGAAGCTCAAGACAGTGCCCAGGCCCTGAGTTCAAGCCCTCGGATTGGCTAAATAAGGGAGGGAACCTGGAATGGAGAAACTCTGTGACTCAGGGAAAAGAACAATGACCCAGGAATCAAAACTTCTGGTTTTGTGTTTATTCTAAAATTAATTATCTGTCCCATATAACCAGTATTTAAGTCTCTCACAGTGTTTTTCCTACAAAACTGATTGATGGTACTGATTGACTGAATGCTCTCTTCTAACCATTTTTTTATTTAACAAATAAATTTGATGCCAGAATTTTACAAAACAATTGGAATAATTTCTATCTGCATCATAATGAATTCATGCCAAGCTATCATATTATTTATTAGTACATCTAACAAAGACCCTAGATATCTACTAAATGTGGGGCAATGTGATCCAGAGAAGAAAACTATTTCTGCTCTTGAAAAGATGATAAGCGAAGGAAGTTATACCAAATAGTTCACAACAGATCATGCATGTCCTATGAGAGTGTTATGTCAGCTGGTATAGCACGCTTCTTGGGTAGGGGAAAGGGCAGGGATGCCCAGAGTCTTTTAAATGAATAATATTTAAGAATAGATTTTTCTTGGTTGTTGAGAACGCTTCATCTATAAATATAAAATTTCCATTTGTAGTTTATCAAGGCTGACTCTATAAGCATATATAGGTATCTTTCATTTCAGAAACATGAAAAAAAAAACTTTACCTCTAAAACCAGTTGAGGGGAGAGGAATCCCCATTTTTTTAAGAAAAACAAATCTGTTTGATCTTTACTAATTTATGTTTCTGAAACCAAGCTATTTTGAAAATGAAGTTAGAAAATTTCATTCACAGAAATATATTGTTCATCTTGACATTTCATTCAATTTTTATAGGTTTTGTTTGCAATTGAGTAGCTAAATTGAATCATAAGTTATAAACCTTCTACAACAATAAAAAAAACTTTTTAAACTCAAAAAATGAAAAAGCCATATAGAGCTCTTGGAATTTTATAATCTTAAAGAACATCATAATTTTATCAATTTCCAAAGTACTGAATTTTATCTCCAGTGTTCATCACATTTCACATACTCCATAACTGTTTGCTAAACTTATACTGAATAGAGAAATAAAGAAAGGAATTGATAAACTTAAGAGATAGTGTGTGGAAAAGATATCCAAAGACAGCAAAGAACAAAAATGGCTAGAATTTAATACCTTGTGTCCCAAACACAATCGGGATGGCTTCTGTGACTAGCTGTACCTCACGAATGTGCCAAAGTAAGACTGTGTGCTTTCTAAGTACTGGATTAAATTTTTGAAACTCTATTCTCACTTTTGAACTTCTACCTATATATAAGAAACCTAGATGATCTTGCAAAGACAGATATGTATATAAGAACAGTTCCAGGGCTGGGAAGGTGGCTCAGTGGTAGAGTGCTTGCCTTGTGTGCATGAGGCCCTGGGCTTGATTCCTCGGCACCACAGAGGCAGGGGAAAAAAGCCAGAGGTGGCACTGTGGCTCAAGTGGTAGAATGCTAGCCCAGGCCCAGAGTTCAAGCCCCATGACCGACACTGATAAAAAAAAAAAAAAAAAACAAAAAGAAAGAAGAAGAGTTCCACAACTTCCAAATAAACAAGACACACTCCCAGTGAAGCAGCTAGATTATTACAGCTAGTTAAATGACCCCATGAAAGACCAACAGAAAAACCACTCAGATGAGCCCAACTCGAGTGATGCAAAACGGTGGGGTGTTTGTGTGTAAGTATGAGGATATGCTTTGTGATGAATCAAAGTATTTGATTAAGACATTTGTACCTGAAAATGAGTCCTGACTTAACAAAAATATGAGACCTGGATTTGAGACCAAGTAGCAAACAAAGACTTCAAAAGCATCAAGGATGAGTAGAAAAATGATGAACAAAACATTAGCATGTCTGAGAGTTCGCTTATAACTATTATTGGAGATTAGCAAAATGGACATAGTATGTAATGAGGGGATAACTCGTTACTAAAAGTAACTGGGAAGCACGATAATGCACACAATATTTGGGGGAATCCAGCTAACAAATTATCAGACAGAAAGTTGCAAGTGTCCATTGTCTTCCTTGCTTTAGAGGACGGAGTAAATAAAGAAGAAATTTTTGAGTCTGAAACTAGAATGCATACAAAGGATAAAAGAACCTGAACTGGCTGAATCAGAGCAGGAACCTGTTTCTTTTTTTTCTTCTTCTTTTTTTTTTTTGGGGGGGGTGGTCCGGTCGTGGGCCTGAACTCTGGGCCTGGGCACTGTCCTTCAGCTCTTCAGCTCAAGGCTAGGCTCTACCACTTGAGCCACAGCGCCCTTTCGGGTTTTTTTTTTTTGCTTATGTGGTGCTGAGGAATCGAACCCAGGGCCTCAGGCATGCAAGGCAAGCGCTCTACCACTGAGCCACATTCCCAGCCCCAGGAACCTGTTTCTTATCACAAGACTCTCCATAAAAACATATTAAAGTAAGAAATAGTCTCAGAATAAACATCGACTCAAATGAAGCTTACTGTAAGATTTAAAAGGAGAGAAGGAGGGGGGAGGAAGGAAAAAAAGAAGAGAAGGATGGAGGCAGGGACAGAAAGAGCTAACTAGGAAAGGGAAGGCCATAAACCAAGCCTCCTCAGGAATCTAGAATACTAGACATGATACTCTCACAGTAGATAACAAAAGCTTAAGTGATTATATATGAATATGCTATTTGAAGGTTACCTAAATGATACTTATAATGATACTATGAGGCAAAATCCCATTGTATAAATGATTATTCCAGTGAGTTGAATAACTCATTCAAGAGCACAGCACCAGTACATTTTCTTCCTTTTTTTCCTTGCTGTCAGACACCAACAGACATTTTGCATAAAGAATAAAGAATTTCTGATAAAAAAATGTCTTAGAAAGCCTGCTGCCGTTGATGATGCATGAAGATGCCTGCGGGATAAAGATGCACCTAGGAACTGCCATGTTGACGACTCTGCACTATGCCAGGTGTGTGCTTCCTATTCTCACAAGAGCATCCAAAGAATGGTTGCTTTTTACTGAATATCAAAAACAATGCCAGGATGTAGACAAACTTTCAAGTGCGTAATATAAATACATTTCCTTTTCTAAAGTATAATTTTGTTCACAGTGAGAGTGAAAAGGCTGCTCATGTAGCCGTCCAGTAGCTGTCCAGTAGCCGTCCAGTAGCTGTCCAGTAGCCGTCCAGTAGCTGTCCAGTAGCCGTCCAGTAGCCATCCAGTAGCCTATTCCTACTTCACAGACCTACTTGTCTTTACCATTCTGTAACTTATTAGTTATAAAATGTATTACAAAATCACAATATGTGAAATACAAGCAGAAGAAGGATGCATAAGCTAATTGTACAACTCTGCAAAATCATGAGCAGTCACTTATGGGCAATGGCAGGGAGTGAACAGTAACTGCATATGCACAATCTATCTGAATATGGTATGTCCTGGCTCAGAGTCTATGTTTGATAAGCTACTCATCATGTAACTGTGAGCTTATAGGAAATGCCTACAACACATTAACTCTCACAGACTTACTTGGGGACATTTTCTCAATAGTGTGAATGATCTATGATAAAAAAAAATTTTTTTTGGTTGAAGGTTAAGACTGTGCCCAGGATTTAACTACTCCAGGAAAATCAAACATTAATTTTGTTCTCTGAAAATATTGAGCTTAAAAATTCTCATATGGTTTCCTTTCAAGACTTGCCTCAAAAGCGATTCCTTATTAGGGTACCTAACTAAACAACAATGACTTAAAAAATTGTGTTATCTCCTTACTCCCTATATTCCATGTTTAAAAATCAAACATTGCAAACGTCGGTGTTTCTAAGCAATCTTTGGATATTTCTATTTGGATCCTGCTTTGGTTTTTCCAGCACTGATAGCTCAGTATCCTATGTTCTTCATGTCACAGTTTTCAAGTTCCTCTAAAAGATTTTAACAGCTAAGACGACACAAATGAATTAAATAAAAGAAACATTTAGGAAAGAAAAAGGGATTTCTTAGGGTTCATCCAACTGAAAGAGTCTGAAGAGGAAACATCTCAGAAAGGGCGAAAACCCTACGGAGCTTAAAAAATTACCATCTTATGATAGCTCCAACCACTTCCCATTCCTCAGAGTCTTTATACAAGATTTGAGGAATAAGAACAGGTTGAGCTCAACAAGAAATATATTCATTACCTTACTTATATAACTGTAATCCCTCTGTACAGCACCTTTACAATAAAGTAATTTTTTAAAAAAAGAACTGGTTGATCTAGCTTTGCTCAGATGGAAGGCAATGAAGAAAAGTTAATAACTGGAGGAACCCAAAAAAACCATATGAGTGTAGGGGAAAGTGGAAGTTGTTCCCACAAATAAAAATTTGCTGAGGAATAAAGGGAATCATCACAGGGAAAACAAGAGGATTAAGCACAAACCCACCAACATTGTTTACACCCATACATGCATCATATATGTATCTCTATACACCCACCAGCCCTTCTCCCTTTGTAAAATATATGTTCCCCTTCCCTCTCCTGTCTAGGCTCAAGTGTCTTACAGTTCATTTTGCCAATCTCTTCCTTTATCATGAAAATGTCTACCATGACTCTTTAGTATCCAAAATCTTTCGGCAAAGACTTACCTCACCCTATAAATATGCAAAGATCTCTCCATTCCAAAAATAATTCCTTCCATCGTGGTAATCATGAAAAACACTTCCAACTCTCCTTGCTAGTCAGCCTGTTAGGAAGAAACACCAATATAGCCTTGACTTCCTCACTACCCACAGCATTCCACTGCCCAATTGCACTGAAAATATACTGGGTCATAAACAATATGGTCCTGCCACCATTGTGAAACACACATAATCCACATCTTTAGAGCAAGCATGGTAGCGGTGGTTTAAGAACATGATTTCTCTTACCTTAGGCAATTAATTTGACTCCATGGTCTTATCAATAAAATATTGTGAACAAAAAAAATTACATCACGTTTATTTTGAAATGCTAATATTTATGAAGGTTTTAAAGCACTGCCCAGTATATGGTAAGTACCATGTACTAATTATTATTGTATTGAATTTTTGATGACATTAAAACGTTGTTCTTGAAATTCCCATTCCCTGGACTCTTGCGACTCTTTTCCATTTCTTATGCTGCTCTGTTCCAATTCTCCCCCCTCTATCTACCTACCTCTTAAATACTGATGTGCCCCACAGTTTCCTAGTCCCTCTTCTTTTTCATTTAACATACTTTCCTTGAGAAATTTTATCAACCTCTCATATTGCTAACCACCAATATCTTCTTCTGAATTTCAATTCTTCCCTTTCTCTTTGTTGCTTTTCTGATAAACTTGACCCTATCTGTATCACTCAGGAGAAAAGCACTCCCCAGGAAAGGAATGGCTGCCGATTTCACAAAGTGAGACATGAAAATGTATAAATTATTAGGCTTTTTAAGTCAAACATTAAACCATGTTCTGAAAAAATCATAAAGCAGAATTTTCTCTATTAAATCACTTTTTAGTCAGGTTTTTTAAAAGTATTCTCTCATCTTTAAAAACAAGGCAATGTTACTTCATTATCAACTCAAAGCATCTGAAAAAATATTCAGAACACCTTATTTTTTATAGTTGGATCAGTTCTGTGCTGAAATGGTTCTGCAGAATACTAAACCTTATGAAATAATAAATGTCTTCATTGCTGCTTTCGTGGGAAACAATTTAATCTGTCACAAAATCCCATCTTGGGCTATGTTATTAAAAAGTTATAAAAGAGAGAGATTGGAAAATCAAGATTAGTTTCTCCACAGATGAAATCACAAAATCAATGATGCAGTATTATTCAGAGAAGGAAATGTACAGCTTTTACTGCTATTATACAAAACTGAATGTCAAAAGGCAGACTGTCCATATTATCATATAACAAATCTTAGTCATAAATCTACATCAGTGCATGTATGCCACAGAGGAGAACTTGCTCAGGTGTTAATGGTTAAAACTAGAGTTAATTCTAAAAAGAAATGTAATTTTCAAAATTGTCTCATCCTAAGAAACATTTTATTTCCAAAATTGTTAGTAAATAACACATTGATTTCTTCCCAGACAGGTGCCTGCAATCCTAACTACTCAGGAGACTAAGATCTGAGGATCATGGTTTGAAGCCAGCCCAGGCAGAAAGTCCATGAGATTTTTCAATTAATCACCAAAAAGTCAGAAATGGATCTGTGACTGAAGTGGGTAGAGCACTAGCCTTGAGTAAAAAAGCTCAGCGCTAGCACCCAGGCCCTGAGTTCAAGTCCTATATCTGTGCTTTCCCCAGCTCTGTTCAGAATAAAAAGGGTTCATGAAGCTAAGGACATATATGTTGACTTTTTTGGAAGCCAGGCTTTTAACACAATATGAAAAAATACAGTATTTGACTCAAAATAATTTATTTTTGCAGATGTCATTATGTTGCTCAGTTTGGTCTTTAACTTGTGGGGGATCATCCTGCCTCTAGCCTCCCAATTATCTGAGAGTAAAGGTGTGTATCACCACATTTGGCTTCAAAATAAATTGTAACAATGAATGTGTTTAATAACATTTAACTTTTTGCCTAACATCTAAGTGGCAACAGCAGAAAAAATAGGAAGCACATGATGAATGAAATCTACACAAATCCATTCTTGTCATTGAATGAAATTAACAATTCCCTACAAGACCAATAATGATCTACTGGATCATGTAAACATTCCCACTTTACCCTATGTCTCTTACATGTTCAGAGAATATTGAGTAATAATCAATATCTCACGTCATTGAGAAGCTGCAAGAAGCAATCTTCTTTTGATGCATTGAGTCCCTTCCAAGTATATAACAAATCTCAAGAGAGAAAATTCAATGGTATGTTCTCAAGAGAGAACTGTCATCTAACCAAAGATTCCTGAGTTGTCCATATACCACAGGAATGTTCTGACAAATAGCTACGGTACTGAAGTACTCCATTAAGTTAACCAAATTCTATTCACCACAAGCACTCTTAACATAAACTCCTTTCTTCACAATATGCACTTGAGAGCAAGCATTCCATTTCTAGCACTATCCATCATTTTCCTCAACATTGACAATGTCAGACAAGAGCAGCATGGTAGAAATTACTTAAATTCCAAAATAAGATAGATCTTACTGGGAATCACAAGATCACTTACTGGACACATAACTGTGGGCAGAAGGTCAGCATCAGAATTTCTATACAGACAATCCTTGACTTATGATTGAGATTACACCTCAATTAATCCACCCTATGTTGAAGACACTGCAAGCTGAAAATGAGTTTATTACATATCACCTACCAAATATCAGATTTAGCCTACTCTACTTCAATTGTGCTCAGAATGATTACATTAGATTACTTGGGAGCAAAATCATCTGACTCAAGATTCTATTTTATAACAAAAGCACATTTCATGTAATTTCTTGAATACAATCCAAAAGATATAAAACACAATAGTTCTATACTTCACACCATTGCAACCTCAAGAATTGCAGGTTAAACCACTATAAGTCACAGACTGTATGCAGTCTTCTCTCAATCCTCCTCCACCATGGTTTTCCTTTCTTTAAGTACAAGTAGTTAATCGTGGCTGGAAATATGAAATAGAAGCCTCCAGAAATAAACAATTCATAATTTAAATTTTGTACTGTTCTGAGGAACACAATTAAGTTTTGTACCATTCTATTCTGCTCCATCCTGTGGGGCCTACGATATGAACCACTTTCTTCCATTGAATCTGTATTAGATATATTATCCATTCCACAGCCAGTGGCTCTATGGGTTACCAGAGCAACTGTTGATATTGCAGTGCATATGTTTAGCTAACTTTGTGTGTGTGTGTGTGTGTGTGTGTGTGTGTGTGTGTGTATGAGAGAGAGACAGAGACAGAGAGAGAGAGACAGAGACAGAGAATGTATCCTGGGGCATTAACTCACTGTCTGGGTGCTGTCCCTCAGCTTTTGTACTCAAGGCTAGTGCTCTACCACTTTGAGCCACAGCTCTACTTAAGGCTGTGTGTGTGTGTGTGTGTGTGTGTGTGTGTGTGTGTGTGTGTGTGTGTGGTGTAGTTAATTGGATATAAGGTTCTCATGGACTTTTCTGTCTGGGCTGGCTTTGAACCATGATCCTCAGATCTCCTGAGTAGGTAGGATTACAAAAATGAGCCAATGAACCCAGTGGTACCCCAAAGAAACCAGCAATTTGGCTATGCCAAAAAGAAGCCACAAAGTGCTTTAGGTTTCATTTCACATCAAAAGGTTGTATGAACTGAGAGGAAAAATAGACAAGGAAAAAGCAAAAATCAAACACCACATTCACACAATTTTTCTTCTAGTATGTTGTTATGTTATGGAACCTAAATTTCCCCTTTTCTTATCACTTCAAACCATCTTATAAACCATCATTGACCATTATCTTCCACAAAACTTTTCTAACTGGGCTGGGAAGGTGGCTCAGTGATAGAGCGCTTGCCTTGCATGCTCAAGGCCCTGGGTTCGATTCCTCAGCACCACATAAGCAAAAAGAAAAAAAGCTGGAAGTGGCGCTGTGGCTCAAGTGGTAGCACTAGCCTTGCGCTGAAGAGCTGAGGGACAGCGCCCAGGCCCAGAGTTCAGGCCCCATGACCGGACCCAAAAAAAAAAAAAAAAACTTTTCTAACTGCATTCTTAATTTCCTTAGCACATCTATAATGTCCTCCATATGTTTACCATAGTGAAATTTTAAAAACTGTTATTCCAAACCACCAATTTTTGACTAAAATGTCAATTTTCTTGAGTCAACAGAGCTACACTATACAAGTTAATGTAACACAGGCTGGGCTGCCGGTGTTCAGGAAGTTGGATGACATTGGCAGATTCCTATCCTGTTTATACCTAAGCTTTTTCATCTGTCAGATAAAGACAACAGCAATAATCTAACCCAAATGATTGAAACCCAGATTAAATGAGTTAATAATAGTATATGAAGGTAGTTACTATCACTAAGGTTTAAAAAGGTACTATGGTATATATGCAGCATTCCTACAGGCTACTGAGCGGTAAGCAACAGCCTCATAATTATATCCACCAGATAGCTGATAATTAAGCACAACTCAGTGGCACTCCAAATCCACACTATTCCAATTTGTTTTGTAGCAGTCTTATTTGGTTTTATTCATTCTGCAAATATTTGTCAAGTACTTACTATGTGTCAGATTCTTTACTACAAACTCAGAATGCAATGGTAAATAAAAATACATATTACCCTTCCCCTTTAGCACTTGTGTCGAGGGGGAGAAAGCACCACAAATCCAATAATCATAAAACAAATGGAAAACATTAGCTATCAAAAATGCTACAAGGTGAGGTACATGATGCTATAAGAGGGCCAATTTACCAAAAATCAATTTGCAGAAAGCCAATTTGCCAAGAGCCAATTTTCCAAATGACTGATTCACTGAATTCCCTAACACAATTCACTGAAAGCTACTTTGCCAAAAGCCAGTTTCTAGAAAATCAATTTCATGAAAAGTAGACTGCCAAATCATCATTTTGCCAAATGACTGATATGCTGAATTACTGAAAATTTTTTCACATCTTCACAGAAGTTTTGATGCATTCTTTCATGACAGCTCTTAAACTCCAAGTCTGACAGTCTGAGATGAATGTTAATTTCATGTTTTCACATTTTAAATGCCAACTCCTTTTTCTTTTGCTCCAGATATCTAGTATTCCAGAATAGTCAAATGATGGGCCTATTAGATGTCATTTTCTGTCTCTTCTGTCTCTGTCACTGCCAAAAAGACAGCTGCTGAGAACTATCCTAGATCAGGATGATGAACTAATCTGCAAACTTCCTGTTGCCAGATTCTTGCAGCAAATTGGTTGTTTGTAAAATTAACTCACAGTTAACCATTTCTTAGTGAGATGACCTAAAGCCCAAGTGTTGGGAGCCTATAACTGAAGAAATTAGCCTATAATTGAAGAAATTAGATACATGGAAGAAAACTTCACTGAGGAAAAAAATTAATGAACCTGAAGTCAGAAAAATAATTGAAAAAATAACTAGGCCAAAAGGAAAATAGAAGAACATTAGACAAAAGAAATAATGTATGCAAAGGCCATTTGGAAGAAAGCAGCACAGTGATTACCAGAGTTGCAAAAGGCCAGCACAGATGGAAAAGGGAACTAGCAGCAGCATGGTGTGAACTGAGGTAGAAATAAAGAGTTGGGAGCCAGAGACCAGGTCTTTCCTCATAGACGGTGATGATTTGTGTTCCTATTTTAGGACTGAGAATTCTCAATATATTTTAAGTAGGAGAATGATGAGATTTACATTTTGAAAAGATCATTTCATTAACTGGTACAAATTTTAAGTGCACTAGATTTTAAGAATGTGCTTATATAGCGTATTTTCTTCCCTGGAAATTTATTATTGCTTTAGTTCAGGAGAGCAATGACAGTACTTGGACAAGGAAATGGGAAGAAGTGGTACAAATTAAATCACTTACAGAGTTGTTCTTGAGGTAGGATAAAATAGGATATGTTGTAGAAATACTGGATATAGGGGTGGGGGGAAATTTCATAGGTCAGTCATATATTTATGGCTTATGTAATTATGTGGTAGTGTTAATCCTGAGAAAGAGACTACTAGAAGACAGCTAAGCTTGCATAATATTCTCTCAATGTATTATTACATAGATACCTATTTCATGGTCTTTTATACTGTCTTTCAAATTTTAAGTTATTGAGGATTAAATGAGTGTTGAGGAATTTTTTTACAACTTATATGTTTCGTACAATTTATTGCCTCAGGTGTATTGGTATTGAATAAACCATAACTTTCTAAAATCCAGATGCCATCATTTGACAACTAAACCTTTGACTCTGACAACTAAACCTTTCCATACCGCAATTTCTTCAGCTTGAATGTAAACATCACAATAGTGCTGCCTTGGGAGAAACTATTTAGCATCATACTCACAATCCATCCTCTCTCCTTATTTGAAGGAGAAAATCTGGGAAAGAAACAAGGTGGCCTAGTTAAATCTTCCCATGAGCATTCCAATGATAAATACCAGCAAACACATTAATTGCATTTGCTACAGTGAGTTCTAATTTATTGAAATTAGAACATCCCACTGACTTTATGATAAGAAAACATGTAACCTCCGAATTATGGAACATAGTCTGCAAAGGGACATGCAGACTAGGAACTGAATGTAAAATGGGAGAGTGTCATTACTGGAAAAGCTCCCCTATGTTTAAGTAAGAGGGACACATGCATCACCTATGTAAGGTCCTCACATACTAGCTTGTGCCAAAATGAATCCTAGTGTGATATGAAAGGGCATGAGCAACTCTACTGGTGGCCCTAGAATACTTCCTACCAAGTCTGAACCTGCAAATCCTTATTCCTAAAGCCTGATGCAGATTAAGATCTGATATGTCTGAGTCCAATTTGACAGTGCAATCTTTCCTGTTGAGATCAGATTATTGCTTGATATCCACATCCTCCATGATACTGAGAATAAAACGATTAAGCAACAATATCCTAATGCTGAAGAAGTGAGAAGGAATTATCCAACAATATTATCCAGAAAACATTATGAGGACCAGGTTTCTGCTCCTGTAGAGACATTAATAGCAGCCATGTAGCTCTGTTTTTAGTCTACATATCAATCTGGGACAATTTTTCCTGCCAAAGGAAACAATAGACTATGGCTTCTAAGAATGCAAAAAACAAGGCAAACAAAGAAAACAATGTGCACAGCACTGTACTTAAGTACAGATGAGCTGTACTTAAAGGACTTATTTTGGTTCATAGTTTCGGGAGTTCAGTTGCTGCTCTCTTGGCCCCACGGACTTGGGCGGAACATCATGGTGTCCAAAACGTGTAGCACAGGCTGTTCACCTCATCGAGGCCAACAAGCAGAGGTGCAGGTATAATTTTCAAATGTATGTCCTCAGTGGTCCACTTCCGCCAGTTTGGCCCCAAATCCTAAAGCTTCTACCACCCACAAAACAGTGGGACCGCTACGGCCCGATCCATGAGCCTCTCTGGATGTATTTCCCATCCAAACGACAATACAGTACTTTTAGTTACCTGTCTTTTAATATTGCCAATGCTCTGGCTACATACTCTCTTCCCAATAAATTTACCACAATGATCCAGTTTTCTGAGTTTAAGAAAAACAAAAAAGTGCTGGAAATGAAGCCCAAGGCCTCATCCATACTAGGAACGCCCTCTATCACTAGGCTTCAACCCCAGCCCCCTAGGCTTTCTCCTCACAGATAACTGAGAGCATATTCCCGCCATTCTCCTCATCCATAATGATGCCTCCTCATAATTACAAATGGCAATCCTAACCACAACTTTCACCTTTGCAGAAAGAAAGATAAGAGAAGGAAGGAAGGAAAGGAGGAAAGGAGAGAGGGAGCAAGCTTTTTGAGAAAAAAAATTTTTTAAGAAAATGGAACATAAGTCAAACATTGTTTTATTTATTCTTAAACTAAAACTACTAGGTTAACAATAGTTTAACTTAGATGTGGTTTGCTGTCTCTTCTGCCTGTCTGTCACTGCCACAAAGACTGCCAAAAAGCTGCTGAGAACTATCCTAGATCAGGATGATGAATTAATCTACAAACTTTCTGTTGCCAAATTCTTGTCAGCAAATTGGTCATTTGTGGAATTGACTCACAGTTAACCATTTCTCAGTGAGATGACTAAAGCCCAAGTGTTTAACGATAATGCATTGTGTATCTCAAAATAAAACACAGGATTTTGACTGTAATCACTGTAAAGCAAAGTTTAAGTTGATGGATATAATTATCCTACTGTAATCATTATCCAATGTATGCATGAATCAAAATATCACACTATACCTCATAAATGTTTAAATATTGAGTAAATCAAAACAGAAAAGAATCCAAACATTAAATAAGAATGTGTATGTGCATAATGGTTTTGTCTCCCTAGTAGCTAGTAATGTTGGACATATTTTCACAAGTGACAGTTTATCTTCTTTAGGGTGTCAAGACCTTTGCTCATTTTTTGAATTGGGGTTTGTTTGTTTTCTGATTGATACATGATCTATATGGCCTCAAACCAGCTATATGGCCCAGGGAGGGCTTAAGTTCAAAATTCTGCTTCCATGTTTTGAGTACTGGAATTACAAGAATGAAGAACTATGCCTAGATTTTCATTATTGTTGAATTGTAGTGTTCATTATATATTCTTCCCCGCTCACCGCCACCCCCCAGGTGGGGCTTGGACTCTGGGCATGCATGCTATCCCTAAATTCCTTTGCCTCAAGGTTAGTGCTCTACTGCTTAAGCTACAGGACTACCACCGACACTTTCTGTGATTAACTGGAAATAAGCGTCTCATGGACTTTCCTGACCAGGCTGGCTTAAAACCGCAATCCTCAGACCTTGGCCTCCTGAGTAGCTAGTATTACTGGTGTGAGCCACCAGCACCTGTGTTCTTTATATAGTTTAGTTTCTTATCAGATATATCTTTGCAAATATTTGCTCCCATTCTGTAGGGTTTCATTGTATGCTTTGATAAACAAGTATTTTACTACTGACTTTTGAACTATTTATTCTTGATAAAAAAATCCTTTTGTCAAATATATGCTCTACAAATAAGTTTGATGATCTCTACATATTCATTTACTTTTGCAGTCATATTGAAAAATTCATCCCTGGTCCTTCCTCCCATATTGTTTTTCCCTATTTCTAGTTAATTCTATGGTACCTTTTGAAGTTTTGTTTTGTTTCTTAAGTGTGAGGTTTATGTCAAGGTTCTTCTTTTGCCTATAGTTATGCAGTTGTTCCTGTCTCATTTGTGGAAAAGGACTATCTTTCCTCCATTGTTTTTTTTCTCTGTCAAAAATCAGTTGGGTAGGTCATTCTCACACTAGAGATGACCTGTTTTAGACTACTAAAGTATTCCTTTCCTAATGAACTCTCCTACACTTGCACTGGTCCAACACTTGCTTGAATTCTCTTGCCAGATTCAAGGACTGAATTTCTAGTAACATATTTTGGTGTGATGACCTGCATCAAATACATCTATTGCAGAATAGGATTGAATGTCTGTTTCTGCATTCTCCCCACTTCTGTCTGGGTTGAGGAAATGTCTGTTTGCTTTTCTACTGTTTGGACTGACTGCCTTGTTTTCCTCAACCAGTATTTTCTTCGGGCAGTTCAGCTAGGCATGACTTGCTTTGAGCTTTTCTTTTCTCCCAGGGGTTACTAAGTGCCAGGTGCTTCCTTCTACCAGCTTCTCCAATCTCCAGCCTTTTCCCTGCATCCCAATCTATAGCAGTATGTTTTATTGTACAAAGTGGCAAAAATGGTGCAACGTGTAGAACAAAGGTAATCTGGAGTCTAAATGTAACTCTTATCCAATTAACCACCAGAAAACTGGAAGTGGCTCTATTGATCAACATGGTAAAGCACTAGCTCTGAGTGGAAAAAGCTTAGGGCAGGGCCAGAGTTCAAGCCTTATGACCAACCCCCCCAAAAATTCTCAGGTGAAAAGTAATCTCCTAATCTTTTGTAGTTGGCTAAATCTAACCACTGCTCTTAGAAATGCTTTTACTCTTTGCTTATCACAAACACATAAACATAAACATGCTTTTAATTTAGGGCACTGATGGAAATAATAGAATCTTTGGAGTTGGACTTGGGTGTTTAATGTCTCATGAATATACTACAGCATCAATAGAATGCAGCTACTGATGTCAACTTCCAGAAGTCTACTTTGAGAACCAAGGATAACATATAATCTATTGAGTTCCAGGAACACAGAGGGTGCTTAATAAATAATTCCCATCCTTTGCTTTTTTTTTCTCCTCCCTCCCACTTATATCTATTCTGGCTTAAGATATTTACAAAACAACTTAGCAATTAGGGCCTAAGCCTAACACTTGAACCAAAATCAAGTCCAAAGCAATAGTACTTACTAATTCAATGATCAGTGGCAAGGTTCACTACCATTAAGCTTTTACAGAGATCTATTTTTTTATGCGGTAGTATTCTATTATTTTTAGGTATATTGTAAAAAAAATTAAAATTTATCATTTTCCACTGATATTCCTTAACCTAGGAAGGTTTAAAGTCTAGTAGCTTGAAATTGTGTAATTTTTGTTAGTAGATTGAGAATTGCATTATATTTTCTCAGACATCTTACTTTATATTTAATTTCTCAAAACAAATGCTAGCAGAAAGGCGAAATGCTAGGAATGATTCAAGCAAACCTGTCCAGTTTCTAAGTAAACAGTATTTTTGTCGTATGTATTCTGGAGTAATCACTCATCTCACTATTATTCAGCAATCTTCACTCAACCTCAGTTGGTTCCGTAGCATAAAAAGGAATTCTAAATCTTCTCTTCACCTCAAACCCACAGTTCTACCATTCTTTTGTCATAGTTTGTTTTCCAAGTGATAATTGTCCTCCCAAGTTTTCTCTACAGGTTTCTCCTAATTACTTGAAAATAGCAAGTTCCATAGCCCTTCCCTTCTGGGCACAATTTCTTTGTAGTTTGATGAATCAATTCAATTCCTTTCTCTTCACATTTTCCCTACAAATTAACTGGGTCTCAGGTTCCCTTTTACCCAGTTCCTGTCTCCTCCCAATTCTCTTCTGAAGCTTGTCCTAATGGATATACTAAATATATTGGCATAATCATATTTGTAGTTTAGATAAAGGGGAAAAGAAAGAGGGGAACAGAAAGTGAGTTACAACTTATTTTTCTTTTTTCTATTGGATACTGTAAATGAACTATTTCTTCTAAGTTCTGTGTGATTTCACCACTGTAGGAATCCAGCTTGAAGGGAGCTATCATTAGGCAGCCTCTTCCCGAGTAAAGGCTTCTGATCACGCTCTTGCCGTGCATCTTTGGCACGTCACTTGAGAGAGTACAACCATGACGATGGCACCTCTCCTTCCTTACTGTAAAACATCTCCCACGCTACTGTGTGTTCACTTCGTTTTCTATTCTCAAAGCATGTTTCTAGTATATACAAATAGATGCGTCCTTTTCAGTGTATCTATTTTATCTCTACATGCACGGAATATACTTACAGCACGTGTATGACTTAGATAATGTGTAACCCCGCAGCTTGGAGCTTGCCCCGAGACAATGTGCTGCACTACTGCAGCACATTACACACCAACACACAGTGGGGCGTACAGCACGGGGCCTGATCCGGCCCGTGCACGGGGTGGATGAGCGCTGTGTGGCACACACTCGGCACACACACCCGGCCGCAGCCGTCGCCCCGCGGACTTCCGACGGCCCCGAGCGCCTCTGGCCGGGCCCGGACAGCAGGCCTCCCTCAGGCCCTCCACTCCGGACACCCCGGACCCCCCTTCTCGTCCACCCGAGTGGTACACGGTCCTTACTCTCTCCCTAAAAGCTCCTCTCGCATTCCCGTCCCTTAACCCCCCCTCCCCCAGACTTCACTAGCACGGCGGCGAGGAAGGGACCCAACACTGAGCGCGGTCGGCCGGAACCCCACATCCGGGTCACCTGCAACACCCCGCCCCCGCGTCGCCTCCCGGAAGTCCGCCTGTGACTCGACACACGCTCTCCAGTGACGCCAGCATAGCCGCGGGAGGGGGGGGTGAGGCGGGGGGGGGGGGGGGACTCGACTGGCAGCAGCTGCGCCTGCGCGTCAGCGAAGTGGGCGGGGCGGAGAAGGGACGGGAGGTTAGGGAAGGAGGGGGAGGGGCGTGGAAGAAAGGAAAGAGTGCGGCCGCGGGCAGGGGCGGAGGGCTGGACCTTCCGGAAATCCTCCGTGCCTCACTTCCTGTTGGCCGGCTGTTCTGAATCCGGGTCAGGGGTGATCGGCTCCGTCTTCCTCCCCGGCGGGTCGCGGCCCGGTCGGTGACAGCGCCTCCTGACTCATCCCGGCGCCCGTTTCTCCGACTCTCCTCGGCCGGCGCCCGGACGCCCGCACCTGCCGTGGGACGCGAGGGCGCTCCGCCGCGTCCAGCGCGCAGCCCCG
>NW_012267335.1:3511770-3521037 GCF_000151885.1 Dipodomys ordii | reverse complement strand
CCCCGCTCGCCTCGCTCTCCCGCCCCACGCCGGGGCCGCCGCCCGATCCTCGGCCCCGGGCCCCGGCCTCGCGGCACGGCGACCATGGACAAGATCCTGGAGGGCCTGGTGAGCTCCTCGCACCCGCTGTCGCTGAAGCGGGTGATCGTGCGGAAGGTGGTGGAGTCGGCGGAGCATTGGCTGGACGAGGCGCAGTGCGAGGCCATGTTTGACCTGACGACCCGGCTCATCCTGGAAGGCCGCGACCCCTTCCAGCGCCAAGTGGGACACCAGGTGCTGGAGGCCTACGCACGGTACCACCGGCCAGAGTTCGAGGCCTTCTTCAACAAGACCTTCGTGCTGGGCCTCCTGCAGCAGGGTTACCATTCGCTGGACAGGAAGGACGTAGCCATCCTGGACTACATTCACAACGGCCTAAAACTCATCATGAGCTGCCCGTCGGTGCTGGACCTCTTCAGCCTGCTGCAGGTAGAGGTGTTAAGGATGGTGTGCGAGAGGCCGGAGCCACAGTTCTGTGCCCGACTCAGCGACCTGCTGACCGACTTCGTGCAGTGCATCCCCAAAGGGAAGTTGTCCATCACCTTCTGCCAGCAGCTGGTTCGAACGATAGGCCACTTCCAGTGTGCGTCCACCCAGGAGAAAGAGCTGCGGGAATATGTCTCCCAGGTGACAAAAGTGAGCAACTTGCTGCAGAACATCTGGAAGGCCGAGCCCTCTACACTGCTGCCTTCCCTGCAGGAAGTTTTCGCAAGCATCTCTTCCACAGGTAAAGGTCATCCCAGTTCTAAGGGAATGTCCTCTTGGAAAATCAAGTCTGTCTGCCTCGAGTACACACACCATGTTTACTTCCGTTCTGAACACGTCCTTACTGAACAGCAAATTTTAATTCCCCTGTTCACAGTTTTCTTCCAATCTACTGTCTTGTTTGGGAATATCATTTGGTGCCTTAAAACCAGGGAGCATCTCTGTGTTTCAAAGGTTGAGCATATCATTAAGTAAACAGGTTTCTTAATTCCCCAGCCTCTGCTCAAGTTACAGAATGCTTTGAGGATGACAGGTACTATGTAAAGCTCCTATTCATTAGTGACTAATAGTATAATAATATGTACCATGCTTTTGTTGACTATGTCTCTATCCTCTTGTAATTCGGGTGGTGGTTGTTGTTTTTTCTGTTTTTGAAGTCTGATCTTTTTTTTTTTTTTAAAATACATGGGTTGTCTCATTGCTAGATTATGCTAGTAGTTTAGGTCATTTTTAGGTAGTTTTTAAATACTAGTGTTTTTCCGTCCCCCAGCAGTGTATGTGAGAAGGGATACAGGTAGAATGAAGAAGCCAGAGGGATGAGGGTGTTTTCGTGTTATGAGTTACACCCTCAGAAACTGGAGAAGATTCAAGTGATAATTCATGGCTAGAAAATGCCTTCTCACCCAGGAATTTTACAAGTGTCTGTGTTCTTAAAACTTTGGAGCTTTGGAATCTGTAGCTTTCTAAGTAGTAAGTCCAAAACCAGATACACTTCCTCTTTACTTGGTACACCTGTTCTCTCTAATTATACCACTTGGGTGTTCCAACTTGAAACTGCCCTTATTTTATCTTAAGAAAAGAAATGAGAATAGAGTTTTGTGTAAATACTTAGCCCATTTAATATATACCAACATATATTTACAGTATTTGAATTGATTTAAAAAACTTTAGAGTACTTAACTATTAAATTTTTCCCCCATTTTTTTTCACCCGTAGCAATCCAGATCTTCATCTTGGATTTCTTTAATTTTATATATAGTTTAAGCAAAATAATACCCTCCCACTAACCTTAATTTCTAATTTTTAATCCCTTTAGAAATTTTTGAAATCTTCTTTATAGCAATATAATGACTAAGAGCATCTAAAGTAGAAATTGGAATAACCTTACATTTCTTTTCTGGATACTGTTTTACAAATAAATAGCTTAGCACCTTTATGTACATATGTAGGTGGATGTATATATATATATATAGTTATTTTCTTTAGAATACTTCACATGAAACAAACATCTTGTCACTTTTCTTTGTTTTTCTATTAAAATACAGATGCATCATTTGAACCTTCTGTAGCACTGGCAAGCCTGGTCCAGCATATTCCTCTTCAAATGATTACAGTTCTCATCAGGAGCCTCACCACAGATCCAAATGTAAAAGATGCAAGTATGACCCAAGCTCTTTGCAGGTACTTGTTCCTGACTACACTGTAGACATAACTGTAGTTTTGAGTAATGAAAAACATACAGAAACATTTAAAACTGAAAGCATGAAATAAATGCATATTCTCCAAATTAATTGGAGCATTTTTATATATTATAGTCTTGGCACATTATTTTTTGGCTTGTCATTTTTTTAATGATCTTTTTGCTTTTCGTTGTTTCCTGTAATCTGTTTCTTCCTTCTGGATTTTTGTTCTTTTCCAAAATACACATTTCACTTTCACTTTTAAATTGGATTCAATAGGTTAATAACATTCCTTGCTTTGAGAAATTGTTTTGCTCCATCAGTCTTAAATGATTGGACAAGATACAGAAATCTAATTTGGTAACTATTTGCGCTTACCATTTTGAAAATGGTACTGCATTGTCATCAGGCCTCTGCTATTCTCATAGTCAGCTGTCAATCTCATTGTCATTCTTTGTGACCATTCAAGCTTCTCTGGTTTTCTTTTTTGTCCTTAATGTTTTACAGCCTAGTTTTCCATTTCTAAGTGTACACTTAATGTTTTTCTTTCACAACAATTTGTATCTTTATTCAGTCATTCATTTTATCAGATCACATTTATTGAACATTTAACATGATTGCCAGACAGTGTTCAAAGAGTCTTTGAACAACTGGTAAAAATAGCTGCCCTTATTGGCTTACTATATGGTTTCAGAAGCTAAGAGTAATCTAATGACATGCTTCACTGAGTCTAATATACATCCTAATTTTCAGGATGTTAAAAATGTGAAAACAGTCATAGTTGTCTAAGTTAAATTGCTTGACTTTTCTTGCCTTAGTGATACATAATTAAATATGCATCTTTAAAGTTTAGGGTTTTGGAATGTATCATAACTAAGATTGTGTGATGATGCTGTTTATAGTTTTTTTTAAAGGACAAAAAGGAATAGAGTATAAGAATAGTTTTTTTTTTGTTTGTTTTGTTTGCCATTATCTGAGTTAGAATGCAGGACCTTGCACTTTACTCTGCTTGCTTGCTTGGCTTGCACTCTACCGCTTGACCCATGCTTGTTTCACAATTTGTAATAGTGCATTTTTACTAGTTACATTAGCTATACGGGGTGTGGGGAAGTCATTGTTACAATTGTGGAATTTTACAATGTTAAATAGTGCATTTGTAATTGCATATTAAGACTGTATTCACCAGGAAGAAGTCTTGATTGATACTCATATGTCTTGATTCAGGTAACTATATTTAAACTGCTCTTGTTAGAATAAATTTGTGTTATAAATTTCTGATGTCACTATAGAGCATCAATTTATAATTTGGCATTTATGAAAAATGAGAATCAAATCTTTTTTAAGGAAATGGGTGTCAGTTTACAAGATTGGAAACTCCTTGGTGACAAGTACCTAGTTGCACTCATTTCTCCATTTTCTTTTGGCATTTCTAGGGACAGAACCCCAGGGTCTTGAGTAATCTTTTTTTTTTTTTTTTTTGGTCCAGTCATGGGGCCTGAACTCTGGGCCTGGGCGCTGTCCCTCAGCTCTTCAGCTCAAGGCTAGCACTCTACCACTTGAGCCATGGCGCCACTTCCGGCTTTTTTCTTTTTGCTTATGTGGTGCTGAGGAATCGAACTCAGGGTCTCGGGCATGCAAGGCAAGCGCTCTACCACTGAGCCAACTTCCCAGCCCTCTTGAGTAATCTTGATCAGAGCTTGTTACTAGCAAGCTCAGTAAACATTGAGTCCCATATTGAGTGGTTCTCTTCTGTAACTCCCACTGTTCCTAAGTAAATAATGATGAGAATATTTCAATACTGATAACTTTTTCTTCAATTTCCAGAATGATTGACTGGCTGTCCTGGCCATTGGCTCAGCATGTGGATACATGGGTAATTGCACTTCTTAAAGGATTAGCAGCTGTCCAGAAATTTACTATATTGATAGATGTTACTCTGCTGAAAATAGAACTGGTACGTGAGAATATATCAATCTGTGGGAGTGTAGGGCCTCATCTAACGGATATTTTTATTTTGGGGTGGTCTCTTATAACATCTAGTTTTTTTTTAATTGTTCAGGGCCATATATATTAGTTTAAATTCCAGGTAATTAAAATAATTTGCTCTTTTCAAATATTTAATATGAAGCCATTTTCATTAGTCTTTGAGTCCATCTAACCTAAGCTTTTAACACCATTACTCCTCCAAAATTACCTTTGATATCAGTGCCTCCCAATATTGGTAAGCCAGAGATTGTTTCTTGGATTGTTTCTTATCTGACCTGTCAGCAACCCTTGGCACAATTTCTCATCATTATTTTCTTCCACTAAAATTTCATAGCATGTTATCGTAGGACTTTTCAGGAAGAGGGACATTGACCTAAATAATTTTTATCCCTAGGGAAATAACTACTGGTTGGGTTAATAAATTTGTTACAGATCCTTCAGATAACATCTTGTCTTGTTTTGAAGGTCTTTAATCGACTTTGGTTTCCTCTTGTGAGACCTGGTGCTCTTGCAGTTCTTTCTCACATGCTGCTTAGTTTTCAGCATTCTCCCGAGGCGTTCCATTTGGTAAGTTCTGAGACAAAACTTTCTACATTAGAAAAGCTATTTTCAAATACAGTTTGCTATTGAGTCACCTTTGTATATAATGAAGATTGTAAAGTAGTCTTTACCTGTTTTTTGTAGCATTATGATTTCATAGAAAGAAAGATTGTGAGATTTCCTCCCAGAATTTCAGAATATTTGGTACCTCACCAGAATGCCCTGCTTCTACCCTTTGCCAGCAACCACATTACCTCTGCCTGGGAAATGTCACTAGTGGATGTCTGTTGTACTCAAAGGTGAAGAAGAATTAAAATGGTTGAAAACTACTGACTGCTTTAAATTTTCAAACCTTAAAAAAAACAATCTTTGCTATTTAGGCCCAACACTTGGGCTTTGCGTTCTCTCACCTTTAAGTTTTTTCTATCCCTTTAAATCAGGTATATCACTTGTTTTTATGTTATTATATAAGATTTGTCCTCACTTACAAATTAGCTAAGGTAAGAAATGGCCAAGTATTTGTTTGGAAACCTGTTCACTTGCTGTCTAGAATATCACTGGAAAGTAGAGCTTTGGTTTTGTGATTTCTCCAAGGTCTTATCCTCAGTTTTACAGTCAAAACTCATCAATACCCCACAATGTAAAAAAACATAAGAAAATTCAGAGGAGAATAATTTAGAAGGGCAGAATTCAAATTAGCAGTTTTGAATTAGCAAGGTCACTATCTCAGAAAAGCCTGTACATACACAGGCTGACCAGTGTCCTGTTTCCTCTGAAGAAAAATAAGGTGTAAATGTACCTTTCCAATTAGTAACTATATTATGTGTTTAGGATGAGTGATGAGTAGTTTGGTGATCTATATAATAGATGCTTACACAAAATGTTTAACAAAGCCATATATGCTATTTGAGAAAGAGATTGTTTTTAAATTTCTTGGAAGGAGGTTCTCTTACAGAATTCATTTATTGTTACTTTTCACAGTGAGGGCATGCTAAATCTCTGATTAATCATAATTTTTGTGACTAGAATGTATTTCCTTGCCCTGTAGCTTTTTTCTCAGAAAAGTACTTGAAATTTAAGGGGAAAAAAACAAGTTTTCTGTTTGGTTGGTTGGTTGGTTTTTTGGAGGTACTCGCAATTGACCTCAGGGCCTACACTCACTAGTCACTCACTCTACCACTTAAGCCACCATCTCCTGTCCTAAATTTAAAAAATTCTCTTAGGGCTGGGAAGGTGGCTCAGTGGTAGAGCGCTTGCCTTGCATGCATGAGGCCCTGGGTTCGATTCCTCAGCACCACATAAGCAAAAAGAAAAAAGCCGGAAGTGGCGCTGTGGCTCAGGTGGTAGAGCGCTAGCCTTGAGCTGAAGAGCTGAGGGACAGTGCCCAGGCCCAGAGTTCAGGCCTACTACCGGACCCCCAAAAAACAATTCTCTGAGCTGGGTGCCAATGGCCCACACCTGTAATACTTGCTACTCTGGAGGCTGAGATCTGAGCATCTTGGTACAGACCAGGTCAGGCAGGAAAGTCCATGAGACTCTTACCTCCAATAAACTATTCAGAAAATGCTGGAAGTGGTTCATTGGCTCAAGTTTTAGAGCACTAATCTTGAGCACAAAGAAGCTTAGCACCCAGGCTCGGTGAGCCTCTTATCTCCAACAAACTACTCATAACAAGCTTGAAGTAGGGCTGTGGCTCAAGTAGTAGAGCTCTAGCTTTAGGCCAAAAAACAAAACTCAGGATCAACACCCATGCCCTGAGTTCAAGTCCTAAGCCTGACACAGAAAAAAAGTTTTAAATCAGTTATTTCAGGAATGAATAGATCAGAAATATGAAAACTGACCTGGCTTAGTAAAGCCCAAAAGCTAAGACCTAATAATGTCAAAGTATTATATATGGCTTGACCTTATACTCATCTAAAATATTGGATGTTTAGTAATAATAGTTACAGAACTCCAGATAACTCAGTGAAAGACTTGAGTTTAGATGTTGCTAAACATTAGCACTAACCTAGAATCAACATCATTATTATGCATTATTGTCTATGTTTAGAATATTTAAAGACAAACCAAGACTGATATTTTAATGTGGCTGTTAGAGACCAACTTTTTCACGTAAAAAAATTCAGTAGGTGCTATGGCAGATAGTTAAAATAGAAAAAGAAAAATATCAAAATTACTAGTTAAATAAGCTTCCTGCATTTCCTCAAATAGCAATTTATGTTTACTATTATAATTGTGTCTAAAAGCGTTTAATCTTACACATTCAAAAAAAAACCAGCTTTCAGGAAGCAAAAATTATGACTAATCAGGGATTAGCATGCCCTCACTGTGAAAAGTAACAATAAATAAGTCCTGTCAGAGAACCTCCTTTGAAAATTTAAAGACAATCTCTGGAAGCATATCTGTGTAACTGAAGAACTAAGTTGCTTTCTGCATTGGTTACTGTAGTGACCATAAGACATAGTAGTAGACAACCATATAGCCTGATGACGAAGACCACATCTGTACCAGGAAAGCATTTGGAAGACTTGAAACTTTTAACATTCCTTCCTCTTTTACCACTCGGTCTTGTCTTCATCTCTGAAGGGAAGTGAGCCAGGTAACTTTGGACCTCGACTATTTCATCAAGAAGTGAGGCTTTCTAGGGCAGAATTAGTATTGAATTTTGCGTAGAAATGTAAAGATGATAGCAAGAGAGTGAACTCAGGAGCTTATAGTAGTATGGTGTGGCCTTATCAACACTTTCTTTGATGGTGGCAAGATTGAAAAAAAATACGTGAAAGCTAAAATGAGACTTCAGTCATCAAGCACAAGAGTAAAAGTAGACAGACAAAATAGAAAAAGTAATGTGCTTAAGAATGTGATTATTGTTTTGAGAAGGAAGAGTTGATTAGGGCCTTGCCACAATTGCTGTAATTTTATTTGTTTATGTGACTCTAATAGAGCTATATTTTCACTTTTAATCATGTATGAAAACCAAAAAAATAGTTCTTCAAATACAGTATGCTTTTTACCTTAAGAATAAATATTATTATAATAATTAGGTGAAAATAGCACCATGCTAATGGAGGGTACTATTTCTATAAATGATTGTTTCATTTTGGTAATAACTTCTTAAATATGTCATTGCCTCTTGGTTGGCTTCTTTAGCTTCATTTTATAGTGAAAGAATATCTTTTTGTTGATAATATTAGTAGTTTTCCACATGTTAATGACAATGAATATTTTAAATTTTCCAATTATTTTTAAACCGAGTTCCTTAAAAATAATGGAAGTTTCTAGTTCCCTTTATTACTAAAACTCTCTTTTGGAGGATTGGGTC
Source organism: Dipodomys ordii (assembly GCF_000151885.1). NCBI lineage: Eukaryota > Metazoa > Chordata > Mammalia > Rodentia > Heteromyidae > Dipodomys > Dipodomys ordii. The sequence goes on along the minus strand of NW_012267335.1, from coordinate 3,512,985 downwards.
TTATCAGTAAGAATATCCAGTCTAACATGACATCCCTGTGTTTACCATAAATAAATAGTCCTGTTACTTGAGGTACAATTGTACTTACATATACAAGTTATTTGACAGCTTCTTTCTTTTTTTTTTTTTTTGTCGGTTGTGGGGCTTGAACTCTGGGCCTGGGTGCTGTCCCTTAGCTCTTCAGCTCAAGGCTAGTGCTCTACCACTTGAGCTACAGCGCCACTTCCGGTTTTCTAGTGGTTTATTGGAGATAGGAGTCTCGGTCTCTCCTGCCCATGCTGGCTTTGAACCTGGATCATCAGATCTCAGCCTCCTGAGTAGCTAGGATCAGCATTTGACACCTTCTTAAAGTAGACTTTACTGTGCAAATTGTTTGTAATTCTTTCAAGAGAAAAATTTAAGTTAACACTAGGTGGAGCTCTTTAGCTAAATCTAAGGAGTTTGTTTTTGGTTTGGAGTTTGTTGTTTCTATTAAATAATCTAACCAACTGTAGGCATTTTTTTTAATTGATGACAATGACCAAGATTCTTATCTAATGCTTTAGCTTGTTTTTTAGGTGGAGTGTAAAAGGGAGGAGTAGTGTTAAGCTGAACTTTGTAGTCATGTAACTTTGAAAACTAGCTTTATTGGTGTTCTAAAAATGTTTGACTTTTTAACTTTTTGAGAAACAGGCTATGATTCTGAACATAGAGAAAATATTGATCATGTAACATATTTACTTGTAGGCTAGTTATTGTGTTGCTGATTTGAAGAAATTAACAGTCATCTTTTTTTTCCCTTTAGATTGTTCCACACATAGTTCATTTGGTTCATTCTTTTAAAAGCGATGGCCTGCCTTCCAGTACCGCCTTCTTAGTGCAGTTAACAGAACTGATACACTGTATGATGTATCATTATTCTGGATTTCCAGATCTCTATGAACCTATCCTGGATGCAATAAAGGTATGGTGGTAGTATCCCAGTGTCTGTGGAATTGAAGATGATAATATAATAGATCAATATGTATTAGATGAATGAATATAAAATATTCCTATAGCCAGCTATTCTTTTGTTTGAAAAATGCAGTAAGGGTTAAATTTCATCAGTGTTTAAGAGATGGATCTTGCCGGGCGCCGATGGCTCTCCCCTGTAATCCTAGCTACTCAGGAGGCTGAGATCTGAGAATCGCGGTTCAAAGCCAGCCCGGGCAGGAAAGACTGTGAGACTCCTATCTC
>NW_012267335.1:3489108-3510190 GCF_000151885.1 Dipodomys ordii | reverse complement strand
TTTTTTTTTTTGACAGTACTGGTGTTTGAACTCATCACTATCTAGGCACTTTACATGAGCCACATCTGCATCTCTGCTTTTGCTAGATACTTTTTAAGGGAGCATCTCTTGAACTTTCCTACTTGGGCTGGTCTCAACCTGTTAGCCTCTCACTCTTAGACTGGAGAATAGAAAATGCTTTCTTGGACAGTGTTGGTGGCTCATCTGTGATCTTAGCTGCCTCAGGAGACAGGCCTGGAGGATCTCCACAAGATTCTATCTCCAATTAACCAGCAAAATGCTGGAACTAAGGAGGCATGGTTCAAGTGGTAGAACACCAGCTGTGAGCAAGAAAACAGAAAGAGCATGAGTACCATCACAAAACATAAATAGACACACACACAAACACACACACACAAGGAGGAAGGAAGGAGGGAGGGAAGGGGAAAACAGAAGGAAAAAAAGAGGCTGGATATTTAACTGTCTTCATAAAATGTACATTTTCAGCAGATCATGGTAGTACATACCTTAATCCCAACCCCTAGAAGACTAAGATAGGAGGATCATAAGTTTAAGGCCAGCCAGGTTGAAAATGAGCTTGAGCTACATGTGAATACCTTGTCTTAGAAAAAAATGAAAGGAAGAACAAAGTTTGGTTTTCTAAAGTCTAAGTACCAGGTGGTAGTAACAATTTAGGAAAGTGAATGATCTGAGTATATGTGGTTTTACCAACTTTTATTCTCCATTGTTCTCTTTATGCTTGAAATCATGTACATTTCTTCTTATTTCATTAGCTTACACTTCACTAAGTCAGAAGAAGAATCTGTTGTAATAATTATCTAGATTGTAAACCATGAAATTGGGTTTTATTTTTCAAAGTCAAAAGTCACTGTGCTAAGAAGCTCTCAGTTTCCATCCCTTAATTTGCATTATTTTTCTAAGAATTATTACTAATGAGTGAAAAAAGGCATTTCTTAATATCATCACAAAATTTGAAAGCAGCTATATTTAGCTTATTTAATTATGTGCTACTTTAAGTCTGTCTTCTACTGCTTCTAAAGAGTAGCACTGACTCTGTTCTCAGTTTTATTTTGTTAGTTTTTGTTTGTTGTTAGCTGGCAAACCACATTACAAATGTAGCTTGAATTCCTGGTTCTTAAGTTCTTGGTGAACTGACTTCAGGAGACATTTATTTTGCCATACAATATAATTTCATTTTTCATAACTAAGTAACATCATTGATATCAAAACTAAGGCTTAGTCAGTAGACAACCCTCCTTGTAATGTCACTTTAATAACAGAAAATAGTTTCTACTTCGCTTTGTAACTGTTATTCCTCTTTGTGATCCACAGGACTTTGCTAAGCCCAGTGAAGAGAAGATTAAATTGATTCTCAACCAATGTGCCTGGACTTCTCAATCCAATTCTTTGGCATCTTGCTTGTCTAGACTTTCTGGAAAATCTGAAACTGGGAAAACTGGTCTTATTAATCTAGGAAACACATGTTATATGAACAGTGTTCTCCAAGCACTGTTTATGGCTACAGAGTAAGTTTGAATGTGAACATTTTCATTTTAACTATAGAACTTGGTACACACTGATGAACCATGAGATGGGAGGGATTGTCTATACATTATTTCTTATAAATTGCACAAATACTAACATTCCCATATAGTTTCCTTATTCAGAAATGGAACTGCTTTTGGTGCTTAGCAGGAACTAGTAAAAAGTTAACGTGCGTAATATTTAATACATTGTCACTGTTTTTATAATTATCATGACTTGATGTTTACAAATCTAACAGATGAACTGATGGAAGCTATTACAAAGAGTTTGTGTTCTTCAGATATTTTTAGCTATTATCCCATATCATTGCTTCTATTACGCTACTATATTTTTTCAACCTATATAATCTTTTGAGGATGTTACATATTATCTGCTTGTAGGTATAGTATTTATCAGATCAATTTCGTTGTTGGTATTTGAGAAAGTTAAGCTCTCCTTCCCACTTCAAATGATAGTTCCTTTGGCCTCTTCCTAATTCATTTTCAGATCTATTTTCTTCACAACTAAGCAATAAGGAAACAGGGAATGTAAGTTATATAAATGTTGTTTGTGAAGGCATAAAATCATGACCAACTGTTTCTAAATGCAAAAACATGGCTGGAATGTTCAGTACCAATTGAGTATTCATGGAACTTGTCTAAAAGTACTTTCAAATTGAATTCCAAGATTTTGTTACACCTGCCTAGTGGAATCATAAATTATTAGATGTATGTAGTCTTGGCTATAGTTTCTTTTTTGGCCCCAGGTTTTACCGTGAGCATGAAGGTACTTTTGCAAGCATGACAAGAAATAATCCATTTCTCACCACTAGAGGTCAGCTAGCCAGCTATCTCACTTTACAGATGACAGAGTGCAAAGACTAAGCAGTTATAACTGCCAAGAGCAATTCAAAGAGCACATTTTTATTCTGTGGCAATATTAATTAGTTGGATGTGGTAATACACACCTGTAAACTCTTGAAAGGGTGAGGAGGTAGGAGGCTGGTGTGTCTGAGGGCAGCCGGGACTGCATAGTGATGCACTACCTCAAAACCCTCCTTGACCTACCCCTGAAAAACATCAAAGCCCATGTGTACATGTGCAGACACACAGAAAAAGTCACTATCTTATTCTCTTTCAGTTTCAGAAGACAAGTACTGTCTTTAAATCTAAATGGGTGTAATTCATTAATGAAAAAATTACAACATCTCTTTGCCTTTTTGGCTCACACACAGGTGAGTGTGTGTGTGTGTGTGTGTGTGTGTGTGTGTGTGTGTGTTCATGTTATACTAGAAATCTGTAATTTATCAAACTTAATGTTATACGAGACATCTATAATTGATCAAACTGCATACCATATTTTTTCTCAAGATAGCATCACTTAGACATTCTAAAGATACTGTCTAAAATATCTAAATAATAGAACATACCTCGAGCGTTTATTGCTTCCTTTGCTTCCCATACTTGTATATGAATATTATGTCAAACTGCTGTTTTATGTTTTATTTCTGTGCCAGTACTGGGGCTTGAACTCCAACCTCTCTCTCACTCTTACTTGGCTTAAAAAGTACAAGGCTGGGGCTGGGAAGGTGGCTCAGTGGTAGAGTGTTTGCCTTGCATGCATGAGGCCCTGGGTTCAATTCCTGAGTACCACATAAGGAGGAAAAGCCAGAAGTGGTGCTGTAGCTCAAGTGGTAGAGCATTCACCTTGAGCTGAAGAGCTGAGGGACAGCGCCCAGGCCCAGAGTTCAGGCCCCAGGACCGACAAAAAAAAAAGTGCAAGGCTGAAGTTTTACCACTTGAACCACACTTTACTTCCAGCTTTTTGCTAGTTAACTAGAGATGAGTCTCAGACTTTCCTTTTTATAGTTATTCATGCTTATTTATATACATATGCACATGTATATATATGTATCATACTCTTTGTGTTTTGCTGTAGTTGCTATTGTCCTGCAGAGGTAGTGGAGAGTACTAAGTATAGCTGGAAGAGAGTGTCAGGACTGATAGAATTTATTTGATGGGAACATCTAAATCCCTGTCTACCAGCCAAAAAAAAAAGGACCAGAAGGAGCCAGGGACAGGTTACCCTCAAGGATCCATCTACAGTCACCTATTTCCTCCAGCTACGTCCACCTCCCTAAGTTTCCAAAAGCTTCCAAAATAGCTCCATAAGTGGGAACCAAGCAAGCTTTCAACACATGATTCTGAAGGGAAGTTTCAAATTCAAACCATAACAATGATGTATATACTATATTAACTCCCAGTCAGAGCTATGAGAAAACACCTTAAAGAGATGACCAAAGGAAAACTAAAGTTCTGTTCTGTCACAGGTGAAACTTTCTTTTTTTTTGTTTGTTTGTTTTTTGGGTCCGGTCGTGGGGCCTGAACTCTGGGCCTGGGCGCTGTCCCTCAGCTCTTCAGCTCAAGGCTAGCACTCTACCACTTGAGCCACAGCGCCACTTCCGGCTTTTTTCTTTTTGCTTATGTGGTGCTGAGAAATCGAACCCAGGGCCTCATGCATGCAAGGCATGCGCTCTACCACTGAGCCACCTTCCCAGCCCAAGGTGAAACTTTCTCCATTAGCAAAACCAACAGATTTGCTTAAACAATAAAAAATATATTTTTATAGCATATATTAGACAAGGGAAGTTTTGACACTTCCATACATACAACCTTCTAAAAATCTTTTTATATAATTAATAAAGCTAAAAGTCATCATTTAAATTTTGTAAACCTTTTTGATCAGTCTTTTATCTCCTAATCCTCAAAATCAGTAATTTGACTAATAAAGTATATCCCTAATAAAGTATACCAAAAAAAAGAGAGAGAGAGAAGAAAAAGAAAAGCTGAGGTTTTTCTGTCAGATCATACAGACAAGTAGTGAGTGGGCTGAGGATGTGAATGGGGGGGCATGGGGCCTTTGCGCAGTCAATACGCTACGCTTTCTTTATTCAGAATGCCACACAACAGCCCTAACTTGGGTAAAATTTTCCTTAACTGAAGAGTTGAGGTATAACTCAGCTGAGATTCTCTACTCTAAATAGAGAAGAGAAGAGAGGAAAAAAATAGAGCAAGGTTCCTAACTGGTGCACTAACCTGTCTACATTATGACATGTACCCAGTCAAGAAATGTTCAATTGCAGTAGTAATGCATGGCTTTATACTTGTTCCCCTTATTACTTCACCTATAAAATAGGCTCGTCAGCATTTCTTTTTCAGATTTGGTTTTTCCAAAGTGATGCAGTTATAACAAATGACTGTCATAAAGGGATTATGTCAGGAACATTGTATGGTTAGAAAAACCTGGATTCTAATAATTCTTTCTGCCACTCTTTTAGCTGAATGGCCTTTTTTGAAGTCTCAGCTCTGGAGAGTGCAGAGTTTTAGCAGAAGATGATCTAAACTTACTCCTAATTAGTTCCATGTGCTTCTGAGTTGCCCCCACAATGGCACTTTTTTATAAAGCCGGAATACAATTTGAGAAGTTGTTATTGAGCATTATGTGTTAAGATGCTGTAAAGAATCACTTCCTTCCTTGTATTTTCTTTACTGCTGTCAAAAGAGGGAAGCGTACGCACCTCGGATATTCTTTGAGGCTTCCAGACCTCCGTGGTTTACGCCCAGATCGCAGCAAGACTGTTCTGAATACCTCAGGTTTCTGCTAGACAGGTACGAAGTGTTTTTAAACTTCTCATTTCAATTATGTTTTCTCATAACCGTCTATTTCTATTTAACATGAGGCAAACATTTTACATTTTAAGTATTGATCTTTAATGTACCCTCACATTTATTGTTTTTTGTTTTTGTTTTGTTTGTTAGGGTTCCTTTTGGGAGTATCTTTAGGCTGTTAATCAAAGAGTAATAGGTTTCCAAAACACTCTGGAATCTGTGTGGTCTTTTCTTTCCTGATTCTATAACTGTGGAGGCCAGATTTTTCCTCATACACTTCATCTGAAAAATAGAGCAGTAGCACGAATGCAGCACATGTGCACTTACCCAGCTGCACCCTGTGAAACCAGATAGTCGAAGTACTTGAAAAATACAGAACACTGCCATTCTTCCCATGAATATTTGTGGTTTGAAGACATACAACTTTCGTTCAAAATGTGTTGTTTATTACTATTTTAAGTTTTTTTTAATATTTAAATATTTCCTTGTTTTTCAATATCAGTGACTACCTGTAAATATAAATATAGCCCACATTTTTAAAAAAGCTCTGTGTTTCTTAGTTATTTTTAAGAACATAAAGGAGCTGGGGACCAAGAGGTTTAAGAGCTACTGTAATGTATACTGTATTAATCTATATTTAAGGGTTTGAGTAATTTTATGTCCTTACCATTTCATTAGTAATAAAACCAGTTATCTTTGTATCTCCCCAACTTCACTCCCTTCTATTGTACAGATGGCTAGTAATTCGCTGGGCTTGGCTTAGGCAGCCTTCCTTCCTTGCAGCTGAGAGTGTGTTCATGTTGGCTTTGTGTCAGACTTTTATGAGGTGCCAAGCAGACAAATGTATAAGACAGGGGATGTGCATAATTAATGTAATGTCACAGATGCTATGAAATTGAATGAAGTAAGCAAAATCGGAACATACAATAGTAATAAACCATGACTTTTCTTCTGTATTCTCTATTCGGTATTTTTCTTGATTAAAAGAGAAGAAACTTAATTTTTTTTAATGAAGTACTCTACTTGATGACACTAACATGACTGTTGGTGTAAGCCACTACTATTTTAAAAAGAAATGTCACATAAACATAAGTGAAGTAACTATATAACAATATCCTCTTCTGTAGACTCCATGAAGAAGAAAAGATCTTGAAAGTTCAGTCCTCCCACAGGCCGCCTGAGAGTCTGGGGTGTGGAGAAACATCTTTGCAAGACGTAGCCAGTAAGGCGGCTGTCGTGTCAGAAGCCTCTTGCACAAATGAGAGTGAGAAGACTTTAATAGAAAAAATGTTTGGAGGAAAACTAAGGACTCACATATGTTGCTTGAACTGCAGGAGCACCTCGCAGAAAGTGGAAGCCTTCACAGATCTTTCACTGGCCTTTTGTCCTTCCCCATCCATGGAAGACTTATCTTTCCAAGACCCAGCATCATTAGCCCATGCCCAAGATGGCAGCCTGATGTGTGCCAGTGTACCTGGTCCTTCAGAAGATGCTGTAGTTTATAATCCAGCAACAGCTGCCTTTGTCTGTGACTCCGTTCTGAATGAAAGAATAAGCAGTCCTTCTAATGAATTTCACTGTCCTGAAAACACTTCTGTCCCTAATGAATCTGCCAAGATTCTTGTGAGTAAAGATGTACCTCAGAAACTCGGAGGTGAAATCACACCTTCCGTCACTGACTTACTAAATTATTTTTTGGCTCCAGAAATTCTCACTGGTGACAACCAATATTATTGTGAAAATTGTGCCTCTCTGCAGAATGCTGAGAAAACTATGCAAATCACGGAGGAACCTGAATACCTTATTCTTACTCTCCTGAGATTTTCGTATGATCAGAAATATCATGTGAGAAGAAAAATTTTAGACAATGTGTCACTGCCACTGGTTTTGGAACTGCCAGTTAAAAGAACTACTTCCTTTTCTTCGTTGTCAGAAAATTGGTCTGTAGATGTTGACTTCACCGATGCTAGTGAGAACATAGCTAAAAAACTAAAGCCTTCTGGGTCCGAAGAAACTTTCTGCCCCAAATTGGTGCCCTACGTACTGAGTTCTGTTGTGGTCCATTCGGGCGTGTCCTCTGAGAGCGGGCATTATTACTCCTATGCCAGAAACACCACAGGCACAGAGGCCTCGCTCCAGATGTGCCACCAGCCCGAACCTCTGGCGTTAACTCCCTCCCAGAATCACTTACGAGGGAGAGACGGCCCTGCTGCTGTTATGGAACAGGATTTAGAAAATAAGGAAATGTCAAAAGAATGGTTTTTATTTAATGACAGCAGAGTGACATTTACTTCATTTCAATCAGTCCAGAAAATTACGAGTAGGTTTCCAAAAGACACAGCTTATGTGCTTTTGTATAAAAAACAGAATAGCACTGGTAGTTTAAATGGTAATAATCCAACCAGTGGACTCTGGGTAAATGGAGATCCACCTCTACAGAAAGAACTTATGGATGCTATAACAAAAGACAATAAACTATATTTACAGGTAAGTTATGGAAGATATTGAACAACTGACAGTTAATTGGGTGCCTAAGTCTGGATTCACATGAAATGAATTCAACCTGTGTAACTGAATTGTCCTCATGTGCATTATGAAAAGTATCAATTAGATACAATGTGAAAGACATTTGGGTTTCATTACAAAAGATGTGCTTCTCATTAGGAAAGATGATACAATCGTGTCATAGGGAAGCAGAAAGTTTAATGAATGGAAGTATTCTGCTTTCTCCTGTCTCAGCCACAGAGGAAACAACAGCCAATGGTGCTAATGCCTGCAAGTTCTTTGAGTCAGTATTCTAAAGTCTTACTGACCTTCAGATGGCTAAGGTAAAGAACACTAAAAGATGGATCTGCAAAGAAAGGATACTTGTAATTCTGAGGATCTGAACAACAAAATCAGAGCAGTAAATAAAAACTGAAGTAAACATGTCTTATAGATGAATTTATTCAAGAATATATTTTTTTCAAACATTTCTTCAAATTAATTTAGGCCTTGCTAACTTGCTATCAAAAAGAACCAAGAACAAATTAGAGATTAAACTATGGGAAAGCAAATAATGAGAAGTGTGATTGGATAGCTCAAGTAATTTTATGAATTTAAATGAGTTTCTAAAAAATGTGTTTGAAAGCCGTAGATTTCCTAAAAATATAGGCAAAGAGAAGAAATAAGCCATGACACTACAAATTTTTAAGTTCTTTTTTCAAAAGCAACATTACAAAATATCCAGAAATGATTCATGATACATTTTAAAGAAATATAGAAATGTTCTAAAAGAATACACAAACTTTAGACTAATTCAAAATTCTGAGTATTTTCAGGATGGCTTATTATGAGGGTAGCAATATGAGCACTATTAATCAACTGGTTCTCAAAGACAGGAGAGTAAGAATGAGGAACAAAGGATAAGATTGAAACAAAATTTTACAGTATGACTCAGATTGATCGGACTTGAAAATGCATAAGCTATCTATGTTTGAGTAAGATACTACATTTAGCAAGCGAGAGGTAGATTTTAAAACTCAAGAAACTAATTTCTGCAGTTGGAGCGCTAAGCATATTGATCTGGTAGGGAAGAATTTTAAGTATTACTATAAGGTAGTAGGCTTTATTTTACTTACCAGTATTTCTTTAAATCAGTTTTACTTTTTTCATTCTTTTTTTTTTTTTTTTTTTTGATCCTGGCCCTGGAGCCTAAACTGAGGGCCTGGGCGCTGTCCCTGAGCTTTTTCCCTCAAGGCTAGGACTCTGCCATTTGACCCACAGTGCCACTTCTAGCTTTTTAGTGGTTAATTGGAGACCAGAGTCCCAAGGAGTTTACTGTCTGGACTGTGGCTGCCTTTGAACTGCAATCCTCACATCTCAGTTTCTTGAATAGCTAGAATTACAGGTGAAGAGCTGTTGTACTCTTTATTAAGAAGTATCTTAAGCAAAGGGTAGAAAGAAAAATCCAGGCTTCTCTGATTTACAATTTTTACTGAAACCATCACTTCCACAAAGCCCCCGTCGATGCACAGTCCATTGTGGTAGCCATTTAACTCTGTGTTCTGTAAAGAATTCATTTTGTGTATTACAGAGTTTTACAGGAGCTGTAATGTTTTCTATAGGTTTTACATCTTAGGGGTTTCAGTTTTCTCTGTTATAAAATGAAATACTGAAACAGCATAGTAGCTTGTACCTATAGTTCTAACTATTCTGGAGGCAAAAGATCAGGAAGGTGAATTTCAAAGCCAGCCTGAGAAAGTGAGACTCATTCAACCTAAATGTCAGTGTGGTGGTGCACATGTTTGATAGTAGCTCTGCAGGAAATATAGGTAGATGGATTATAGATCTAGCACAACACTATCAAAAAAATAACCAAAGCAAAAACAGGCCAGGGGTGTGGTAGAGACAGTGCCACTAAGAGAAAAAAAGTCACATAAAACACCCTTGTATAATTAATACGTGCCATTTCAAAATTGAAATAAGAATTTTTAAAAGAAACAGAGTGGTGTATGTAGGACCTGCTGTTCTCTTAGAGTTATGTGAAGATTTTGTAATCTGCTTGTCTTGCTCCAGTGCTAACTTATAACCTTAGGAGGTTTGGGGTAAGTGTCTTAAATACCAATATTGCCAAAAGTTACTCGATATTGTAAAAGTTACTGAGTTTGAAGAGCACATATTAAGGATTCAGACAATTTTAGAATACTGGTATGTGTGATATATCCATCTATTATATTTAGCATTTTAATTTCATAAAAATCACTTTAATTTTAGGAACAAGAGTTGAATGCTCGAGCCCGGGCCCTCCAAGCTGCATCTGCCTCTTGTTCATTCCGGCCCAATGGATTTGACGATAACGATCCACCAGGAAGCTGTGGGCCAACTGGTGGAGGAGGGGGAGGCGGATTTAATGCAGTTGGCAGACTCGTGTTTTGACCCTGGGAGCCCAAAATGCATTGGTCAAAAAGCATCCAATACCATGGCTGTTAAATGTCAGACTGTAACAAAGACCAGATCTACCTTTTATTTTTCTTTTCATTAGACCCCTATGCTTTAAGAAAACACACTCAGTGCTTGTTTTTATTTTCTGGACAATACATTTATTAACAAAATGCATCATGGGAAAAAAATCTACCTCTTAAAATTCCATTTATGGTTAAATATGCTTGACCAAAAATGTTGAAAGAAAAAAAAAGTGTACCTGGTCCCTAATTAAGCTGCATTAAATTTGGTAGAATTATTTAAATAGTCTATATTCAGTTTTACTGAACCAAAAAAAATATAATTCATTTGCATTTCTTTATAATAGAATTGATTCCAGAAATAAGAGAAATACTGTTTTTTTAAGTCCTTTATTCTGATGTAGTTACCCATTTTCTAATTCAAGTCTTTGAAAATACTAGAGAGGATCCAGTCTCCAATGAAGGCAATAACATAAAACGTACCAAGCTATCATACTTCTCAGATTTCTGTTTAGTCTGCCTTCGGTGTCCCTGTTTCTACACTTCAAGGACAGATGTTTTTAAAAAGGGATATTTATACATATGGACTGAATTGATTTTAAGAAAGGTGCATGGTCCCATAGGAGCAATGTTTTTATCTAAAAGTTGCTAACTTTGTAGTGTTTCTAATGGCTGGAGGATTTTAAAGTTCTGTTCAGGGAGCTTGTGTCTTGTGTGTGTGCTGAAGGAGGCGAGCTGTTTATGTGCCTTGCAGTATCGTAATTCAGAAAGACATCTTTGGCTACAGAAAATTTTTTGTTAAAAATGAAATGTTGGGAAGTAATTTTGTGCTCACATTAAAATGACAACTTTTTGAAAGGTATTAGCTTTTCCAGAAGTAAAGTCTAATGGTTCTAAATCAAAGTGTGATAGTGAATTTTTAACTCCTAGAAAAATTCAGAAGAAATTAACCTAGTTGAGTAAAAACCTTTTGCATATGTTACTTAATCCTCAAAACATTAAAACATCGATAATGTATTTTTAGAGTTGTATATCTGAGATTTTTTGTTGTTGTTGTTCAAGTTGTGTGTTATGGTTACTTCTATATCATAGTTTCAGGAAGAATGTTAAAATGCCAGATGGTCCAATCCCACATTTGTTTATTTATTTATTTTGCCAGGATACTAGAAATAGGTCAGGTCTCCTGGGTCTTGATTGTAGCACAATTCAAAAATTACCCCAAATATCCTTTTTCCTGAAGATTTTAACTTATCCATGCTTGTCCCTTGTTCTGAAGATTGGGTCCATATTTATTTTGAAAACATTTTAAGGAAATCCTGTTCTTCGGTGATGTGAGGTTCATCACTTTCCCAAGCTTTTGTGGCACTCATAAAAACAACTGCAATTAACCAAGACTCATCTCCACTGTAAGTGAATGAAAAGAGAATATTCTCCTGTGGACTTCCTCTTGTCCTAATAGTGATATTCTGTTACTCATGTGTTCATTTATTCACTGGGGCTAATAATTATCACTTTATCGGGTTTGGCATTTAGTGAAGTTGATTAAGTCATTTGATACATGGATTAATCGTGGATAAAGTGTCTCTAGGATCATCAGGAAGAAAGCTTCCATGAAGACAATAAGCCCCCGTAGTTTTATCTGTAACTATCTTGTATGCTAGGATTTTATGTATCAAAGCAGTATGAATTAAAGTTGGGCTCGATGGTATACACCTGTATACAGGCTACTTAGGGGAAGGCAGCAGGACCTCAAGCTCAAGACTAGCCCAGGCAAAGTTAGACCCATTGCACAGCACAGTAACACAAAGGGCTGAGGTGGCTGCTTCAGGTAATTCCGCACTTGGCTAGCCTGTTTGAGGCCCTGGATTCAGCCCCCAGTACCACAAGAAAGTGTTGAATTTTCAAAATGATAAAGAGAAAATTCTAGTTGTGTAACAATATTAGGACTATTCAAATTATAACTTGAAGACTTAAGATTTAAAATAGAGTAATATTATTTCCTAAATTCAATGGAATCTGAATAATCTGTTACTTAATTGCTGTCTTATATGTCATGTTATGTCTTTTCTTTCTCCTCTATTTCCAACATGTATATTTCCCTCCCCTGCTTGTAAAAGTTGTTTTGAGTTCCAACTGAAGGCTGATTATTATTGCTATTTCTCTTTAGTTCAGTCCAAGTTCAGCTTGAATGAAGTTCCTCCTTACTGCCAGAGAGAGCACAGTTAGTCTTTACTACAAACAAAAATGAAAATCCTGTTGGGGCGCTGATGGCTCCTAGCTTCGGGATCTGAGGATCTGAGGATCATGATTCAGAGCCAGTCCAGGCAGTTAAGTCTGTAAGACTTAGTTCCATTAACCACCAGAAGGCTGCAAGTGGCACTTTGGCTCAAGTGGTAAGGTGATAGCCTTGAGCAAAAAAGCCCAGGGACAGTACCCAGACCCTGAGTTCAAGCTCAAAGGATACACATACACAGAAAAGCTGTAAATCTAAGACTTCTTTGAAAGATGTTTGTAGATGGATGGAAGGAAGAAAGTAAAAGAAGATTTCCAGAGATATCGAAAAGAATATAACAATTCAATACTGTCGGAGTTGGCCTTGCAAGCCCTGGTGCCATGTCCCCTGACTCATGACATTTATGCGTCAAATTGGAGGAAGGATTCTGGCTCATCCCAGGCACCAGATGAATAAATAAAGGAAACATGGCAGCTCTAGGACTAAAGATTCCTAACCGTTGATTCCCATTAAGATGCCAGTATGGAAAGATCTTTCATGTGTGAAGAGGTGGGTTCTTGAGTCAGATCAAACAACCTGTTAGCTCACATGAGGAAAGAAGGAAAGTATCTCAAAGCGAAGTCTTAAACTCTAATCTGTATTCTTTATCATTAGTTCAATTCTTTTTTTGGGGGGGGGTGGGAGGAGAGGGGTCCAGTCCTGGGCCTGAACTCGGCCTGGGCGCTGTCCCTCAGCTCTTCAGCTCAAGGCTAGCGCTCTACCACTTCACAGCGCCACTTCCAGCTTTTTTTTCTGCTTATGTGGTGCTGAGGAATCGAACCCAGGGCCTCATGCATGCAAGGCAAGCTCTCTACCACTGAGCCACCTTCCCAGCCCCCATTTTTTTATGATAATGTTATCCACAAAGTATTTTCATTTCATATACTGTCACTTTAATACCTTCTTAGAAATGGGAATTGGTTATTCTGTGCCCAGCACAATTTAAGAGAAAAATCTACACAGTCTGTCCTGTTACTAGAAATTAAATGACTATTTCAGAGGAAAATTACACTAGATTTACATACAGCATCTCTTCTCTTTACATGCTGTACTTTGTATGTCCATATACTTTTTTCTATTAAGTTTGGATTTCTAAAGTTGAATCCTAGGCAAGGATAAATTATATTTTATTTCTAAAACCTTGCTGGGAAATGTTAATAATTGAGTAACATCATATGAAGATGTAGGTAAATCTGTATACGATTCTAACTGTTCAAGTACAATCGTAAGGAAATTTAAACAAACATATCCAAAAGTAAAAAGATAATTCTAACCTAGAGTTGGCTCCATGTATACTTGAGCATTTGCCAAACTGTTAAATCTATTTTGACATATCTATATTGTATAATATTTTTCAAAGAAATAAGTTTTATAAATCTATAAAGCAGAGTTTATATCTGCAAAATAACAATAGAAAAACATTCCAGACTAATAAGACTTATAACACTTACAAAACTTTATAAACTTATAAAATCAGAGTTTCAGAAATTCAAAAGGCCTTGTTATGTAAAACCTTTAGACCCAATGTTACATAACCAATGTGGATTCAACATTAAAAATAGAATCTCAGAAGTCAGCCAAGTGTATTGCCAGCTCTCAGTGTCTGTTAAGGCCTGCAGTTGTTGGTCTCTTAGTAAATAGGTTTTCATGTGTTTGTATACTAGACACACACATACACCTCCCTTTTAGAAGGATGAAAAGATGGTCATTTTGTGGTTAGGTCAGTAATTTTCAACCTTACATTCACTTTAAAATCACTTGTAAAGCTTTTTAAAACAACTATATTCAGGCTTCATCCAAGACCAGTTAAACTATGTGGCTATTGGACATCAACATTTTTTAAGTTCCTCATGTGATTTTAATGGGCCGCCCGGGTTGAGAACTCTGGGCTATTTTTTGATAGGGCTTTTATCCAAGGGAACAAAGAGTATTTTTCCAGGTGCAAACACTGATGCCTTTAATTCCCGCCAGCTCTGTATGAGTGGGGATGGTTCAGAGCCACACCCTCTCTCACCTCTTTTTACAGTAAGGAAAATAGACTAAGAAAACTTGCTGAATGTCATGTAGCTATTTTATTTTCAGTTAGGATATTGGCTTCCGGTTAGCAGGTCAGCAATTATTTGGAACAATGAATGAATATTTCACTATTACAGGAGCATAGTAGTAGACCACTGTGGCTATAAGTACTTACAGTACACAGAAACTAAGTTTGCGTTAGGGACAAAATACTAGATGGACTGCCATCTGGCAGACACCTTCTCTGATCTACTACTGTGCCGTAACAAGTGGTTTCATCCTCTTATCTTCCAGGCAGCTCAGCATCAAATAACTAGAAGATTGGCTTTCAAAGACAATTTGTAATGCTTTTTATAAAGAGGATTTTCATTTTTACAGAGTGTGTATGAGCACAGTTGAGAAGAGTTTGCTGATAGCCTTCAAGGTTTGAATTACTGTCTCCCAGAAATTTAACAGCTGCTAAACAAAGAGAAGAGGAGTGATCGTCTAGCCTTCATTTTCTGCCCTCTTAATCAGCTCAGAGACTTTGGGAAGGGTTGCAGTAGTGATGGTGCTGAGAATTGAGCTGAAAGCCTCACACATGCTAGGCAATTGCTCAACCACTGAGCTACACCATCCAGCTACATTTATACCATTATACTACAGCTAGGTATGGTCATAGCAAAGTCACACTCCACCTGACTAAGGCTAGGGAAAATAACCAAAGTTAGTTACTCTGAAAGTGGGTAGATGGTCATAAATGAACATAGAATTTGCTTAGAAAGTCACTTGATCCACTGTTGTTTTCTAAGTTGTGTAAGTGGAGCTACCAATCTCTACACAGACACACAGCTGACTCTTTGGGGAACTTTTTTCGCTGTCTTGTCCTCTGCTGCTCTTCTGTGCCACTCAGAAGGCAGCTTGGATAGCTTCACAGAAATGCCAAGTGTGCGCTCCTCACAGGTCGTACGCTCCCCTGGGTTGAAACCACAGCTGACACTCGCCAACCACAGAAGCAGAGCTGGCCCCAGAGACCCCAGCAACAGACACACTCCTTCAAGACAGCTGGCCATTTCAGAAAGACAGTGGACTTTGTACCACAATTAGCATCTGTGATGGCTCATCTTGGTGGTCAACCCAACTGGGTTGATAGACACCTAGAAAATAGCTGAAGTATACTTCTGTGTGTGTAGGTTCTTCCAGAACCAACTGGAACATAGGTCAGCAAATGAGTACCAAATCCACGTGAATGTGGGGTTGGGCGTACCATCCAAGGGGCTGGGCTGCGTGCCTGGTGGAGCAGAAAAGTTCCCCCACCTGCATCTGTGATCAGGTGTGTTTCTTACTGTCAACACCACTACTGGACATCATACTCCAGACATTTCACTAATGATTTCCAAGGGACTTCCATCCCTTCAGCCTCAGCCTGGGTGGGCATCGTTGGTCCCCTTTTCTGAGGCTTCTAGTTGCTCCTCTGAGCAGTTAACTGGTTTTCCTAGCTCTGCAGCCCCTGCAGACATTGTAGACTGTGCATCCTGAAGCCCTGGGTTCGATTCCTCAGCACCACATACACACAAAAACCCAAAAGTGGTGCTGTGGCTAGTCTTGAGCACAGAGAGGCTCAAGGACAGTGTTCAAGCTCCAGGAATGGCAAAAAAAAAAAAAAATACAAAATGTGTTTCTGTCTTTGTGCCAGTCCTGGGGCTTGAATTCAGGACCTGGGCACTGTCCTTGGACTTTTTTGCTCAGAGCTAACACTACCACTTTGAGCCACAGCACCATTTCTGGCTTTTGGGTAGTTAAATGGAAATAAGAGTCTCACAAGCTTCCTGCCCAGCCTGACTTTCACTCCTGATCCCCAGACCTCAGCCTCCTGAATAGCTAGGATTACAGGCATGAGCCATGGGTGTCCACTTACAAAAAAGTATTTTTAATATTCAAGTAAGAGATCTCTTTCAGGTCTACTAATTCTACTAGTTCCAAAGTGGGAAACGAGTAAACACAAAGTTTTCAAGGAAAATTATTTGATCCAACTGTGCTTTAAACCATTTGATTGTAAAGCAGAATTTAAAAAAAAAAAAAAAAAGCCTTGTGAGAAATCATTTGTTCTCAATTCTCTGGGGAATTTTATGGATTTGTGGATTCTTTGCTCATTCAGATGCCACTTAGCTCCGTTCCTTCTATTTGGTTGGTGATTCAGCCCATGACTTTTCAGTATAGGTTGGTTTGTCTGCCAAGTCTTCTGTCTTCCTCCTAAGAAATCCTTTCCACTCTTTCCCACAGAAAGAGACTATCTGAAGTAGACTGGACCCAAGGCCAGCTAACATTTGGATTTACACCGGCCTTGAAGACAGAGTTGACCGAGATTTGTTAGGGACTAGCTGAACTGCTGACAAGATAAAAGGGGTGTTTGATGAAAGGGGAAAAGGACATAGAAGTGGCAGGCTTGAAGACTTGCTGAACTTTTGTAATTTTATATCATCCTTAAAAGCATACTTTTTTTTTTTTTTTTGCTGGGCACCAGTGGCTCACACCTGTAATCCTGGCTACTCAGGATCTGAGGCTCACGGTTCAAAGCCAGCCTAGGCTGAAAAGTCACCATGAGATTTACCTCCAGTCAACCACCAGAAAACAAACCAGAAGTGGCACTGTGGCTCAAAGTAATAGAGTGCTAGCCTTGATAGAGTGCTAGCCTTGAACAAGACTTCAGGGACAGCAGCTCAGGCTCTGAGTTGAAGCCCCATGACCACCCAAAAAAACATACTTTTGCCAAGTGTTGGTGGCTCATGCCTGTAATCCCAATTGTGAAACCAGGTGTGTAAGAGACAAAAACAGAATCATCTACTTTTGTCTTGTTTCCAAATGTCAATTTTACAGCACAGCAAGAACCCAGCACAAAATGTCTGAAATTGAGCAGTGAATTTATGAACTACTAATTCAATGTTTATTTATGCAGCTCTTTGCATATTCATCTAGAAAAACGGAACTTTTCAAGTTGTCAAAACCAAGAACTAATTATTTAAAACCAAAGAAAAATAAATGGGAAACAACTATTATTTTAGAATTGTCCTTTTGTGCTGATCGTGTGCCAGTCAAGTGAAAAAGGAATCTTTACAAATCCCAGCAGTAAGTTAAAAGATGATTCAGTAAGTATATTTAGTGTACTATTGGTGGTATATAATTATATTTCCTACAAACACATTTAGAATATCTCCAAAGGAACACAGAAGGAAATGTTGGTGTTGATGCTTGTAGAAGTTTGTTTTATATGGCAGGTTTTTGTACTTTTTGAGTTTTTCATTATGTGCATGTTTTTCTTTTTTTATTCCTTAAAAACAACAACAACTCACCCCCTGCATGGAGAACAATAAGTGTTTCTCTCTCTTCTGCCATATTTGTTAAATACTTGCCAGAACTTTCTCAACAAATTACCATTTACCTGACAAGGCATTGAGGCTGAGCTATTTCCCACCACTACTTACAAAGATTCAATACTGCGTCTCCACCCTGCAGCTTTGGGGCCAGCTTCTACTTTAAGCATCTTAGTGCATCCTGCTCTGTTCTTTTACTGTGGGGAGAAAGAAAAAGGAAGCTTATCCAGTAGACTAAAGAAAAAAAAAGTTCTAGGATCCATTTGAAGCTCAGCTGATCCCAATGACTTCTAGAAGAAGTTCAAGGGACTTACCATTCTCTGGGGCCCGAAATAACAGTCTCTCAGAACCGGAAAACTTGCCAGTGGGACCATTGAGAGAGAATATTATCTGTCCTGCTGTGCTGTCCTATGTATATTTTATTTTTTAGATGGAAAATGTCAAGTGTTCTAATCATCCACTTCTTCCTGGGACTGTTCTGAAGCAATCCTGGGTATGCATTTAGTTGGTATGTATGTATGCTTACGTGTGTGCATTAATTTATTTGGTAAAACCAGGGATAGAACTCAGGCCCGCACACTTGCTAGAAAGCATCTACCCTTTGAGCCACCAGCCCCCACTTAGCTTCTTATTGTCCTTTATATCATGAAAATGCTAAGGCATGTTTTAAAAATAAAAGAGAACGATACTATAATTTCTGCATGAGGGCGTGGGTAGGACACGGGGAACGGTGTGCCAGTGACTGCACCGCCAGGCTGAAGCCCACGTCTGGCCACGTAGTAAACCCACGCCCAGCGCTGGACAACAAAAGAGGAACCACGTTATCCCTGACCTGGAAGCGGCGGGAGGGGCGCAGACACCACGTCAGGATTGTGCAAAGGAAATGCGGTAAAAACCAGTCATGAGCCAGCCACGCCCAGAAATCCCTCCAAGGTGCCCCAGGAGCTACGGCACGAGGGCTCCTTCCCAGAAACATGCCAAAACCGCTGCACAGAGCGAGGGACCACGGTAAAATAAACCATCGGAGCAGAATCAGAGCCGCAGGCAAGAAGCAACTCCATGACAACCCTAGTAAACATCCATCCCGGCGGCAGAGCAACTGGAAGCCTCGGGGGAGCACTGCACACCCAACCCTGTTACAGATGAATTCTCACCCAGGAAGAAGTACAGTATCCATACCTAGGTACGCACATACACCAGGTAGCAAGGAAAGAGCGCGCTGCCCCTGTGAGCACCCCAGGAGGGCCAGCGCACTCAGGCCTTACACGCCATGTGTGCGTCCTCCTCATGCAGAGAATCAATGTTTTCCCTTCTTTCTTTCCTTCCTTCCTTCCTTTCTTCTTTCCTCCTCCCTTCCCTCCCTCTTTCCTTCTCCTCCTTCCTTCCTTTCTTTCTCTTTTTTTCTTTGAGTAGACTCTCCTTAAACCGGTACACCTGATGCCTCAGCCTCCTCAGTGCTGAGATTACAGACATCCCCACCACATACAGTTGGATATGTTTTGCTTTGGGGTTTTGGATCCGAATACTTAGCAAGCCACTAAGCATGAGTTCTTTAGTCAGTGAGCAACAAGCTTAGCACAAAGGAACGAAAGAGAATGTACAGACTTTCCAGTTGCACGATCCACTCACAGCGGGGGATAAACAGGGCAAGAATTTCTGTCTGCTTTGTAAACTTCTGTGTCTTAAGTGCTCATGATGCTGTCTGAACAAAGAAGATGGTCAATAACTATTTGCTAGCATTACATGCACAAATGAAGTCAGTGTTCAGCATGCTTCATAGTGACCTTGTTGGGCTGTGCGAAGCAGTTACTAGGTTCTCATATCAAAAATCCACCTTTCCACATTACCTGAACTGTGACATGCTAAACCCTCTGTTCAACACCTTAGTAATAACAACAGTTATATTCAAAAACAAATATTTACCCTTGGCTGGGCAGTGATGACTCTGGCCTGTAATCCTAACTATCAGGAGGCTGAGATCTGTGGATCACATTTCAAAGCCACCTGGGGCAGGAAGGTCAGACATCTCCAGTAAACCACCAAAAAGCCAAAAGTGGAGCTGTGGCTCAAGTGGTACAGTGCTAGCTAGCCTTGAGCACAAATCTCAAGATCAGTGCCTAGGTTCCGAGTTCAAGCCCTAGGGGCTAGGCTCGCACACATGCACACACGTGCACACACACACACACACACACACACTCAGCTATAAGTAGTTTAGTTATAGGGATTGTTTCAGTCGGGGTTGGGGGAGACGCAGAGACCACTGTAGGTGACTCAGGCAGGAAAGGACGTAGGTCCCTTACACAAGATCCCTGCAGAGGCCGGGAGAGGAAGGGTCAGGGAAGCCCCTCATTGCTCCAGGAAATCCAGAATTTCAGAGACGAGAAGAGGCTTCTGCCAATGGTCTCGGCCCCCAACAGCACCCACGCGGCTTCCAGAAATAAACTGAGAGCTTCTGGCCAGACCCCTTGCTCCTGCTTTGCCTAGGCCCGCTTAGTAGCCCTCTGCTGCTGGGCTGACACGGCTTCTCTGCTCTTCTCCCTTGTGTCCAGTGCCCACCCCTTCTGCTCAGGGAGCCTACTGGAGTTTGGATATTAAATGTTCCCCCCAAACGCTTGGCCTACAGGGTCGCTTCCTCTTCCTTCCCGGCATTGCTTCCCCCCTCACGAGGGGAGCAGTCTTCCTATCCCCAAAGTGATTCCCCTCCATCTCCTCCAAAACCACAGGCCAACAGAATCCTTTCATTTTTACCCCTCGATTGCCTGCCTCGGGTGTTTCATTCCAGTGACAGAAAGCTGACGAAGAGGGAACAAAGCTCAAAGGCCAGTAACGAATCCGTTTGGAGCCAGGTGCTGGTGGCTCAGGCCTGTAATCCTAGCTATTCAGGAGGCTGAGATCTGAGGTTTGCAGTGGGAAGCCAGCCCAGGCAGAAAAGATCATGCAACTCTGACCTCCAATAAACCACTCAGGAAAAGCTGGAAGTGGTGGGTGGCTCTGTGGTACGAGCTAGGCTCGAGCACAAGAAGGCTCAGAGACAGACCGCGGCCAGGCCCTGAGTTCAAGCCCCGGGGCCTGCAAATACACACCAAAATAAATAAAACGAAAAGAGCAGGCTCCACGCTGCCAGGTCCTCCATCGGAGGAGTCCCCGGGTTCGGAGCCAGCCCGGGCGCAGACATCGACTTGGCTCCTAACTGCGACCAGCCAGCCAGGAAAGCCAGGAAATGGACTGGTAGGCTGTCAGCCCTGGGCAGAGAAGGCCGGCCGGGGCCGGGGTGTGAGGCTCGGAGTCCCAGCGCCGGATCCGGCACGG
>NW_012267335.1:3474906-3488252 GCF_000151885.1 Dipodomys ordii | reverse complement strand
TGTTAGGAATTTTACATGCTCTTCCCGGGTGGGTGAGGACAGCCTGCACCGGAAGAACAAAAATACCCTGCTAGCTAGCCAGAGCACCAGGGCCTGTGCAGCAAGACAGGCTCATCTTAGGGGTGTGTGTGTGTGTGTGTGCACCAGGGCCTGTGCAGCAAGACAGGCGCTGGGTATGAGAGCCAGCCTTCATCTTAGGGGTATGTGTGTGTGTGTGTGTGTGCGCGCGCACATACTGGGGCTTGAACTCGGTGCCTCTCTTGATTACAGCTCTGTGTGTGTGTGTGTGTGTGTGTGCACATACTAGGGCTTGAACTCGGTACCTCTGGATTACAGCTGTGTGTGTGTGCTCAAAGCTAGCACTCTACCACTTGAGCCACACCTCCACTACTGGCCTTTTGCTGCTTCTAAGAAGTAAAGAGCCTCCCAGGCTTTCCTCCCCAAGCTGAATCTGAACCAGGATCAGATCTCAGCCTCCGAAGTGAGGATGATAGGCATGAGCCACCAGAGGAGACATAGGGTTTTATTAAGAAGCTGAAGTTCTAATGTGAAGAAGCCTGGATTTTAGACTTGCTCACGCTTTCAGATGCATTGGGGACATAGAAAACACGGAATGTAAGTGGGTGATATGTCCTGAAGGAGGACGGATGGGCTTCAATTTATGTTTTCCCCTGTTATGTAGCATAGACAGGAATTAATCCTCTATAATAAATGATCATAGGTTAAAGAGAAAACTGAAAACTGCAGGTTGGACAAACAACCATGGATGGATGGCTGCAGAATACCTCTGTATGAAGCTAATATATGAAGAAAGGTATACAAAGAATTTTTTTATGCACAGTTAACTTGTTATTCACTAGTTAATTTTAAATGTATCATGTAGTCTGGTTTTGTGGAGAAGGCCGGAAATCCAGAGATAAGAAGACTATCTATAACGTTAAGGCCACACTGGGATACACATCAAGACTTTCAAAAATTAAAAAAGGAGAGAGTGAAGAAGGGGTTAGTACTATCAAAATATTTTTTATACAGAATGGAAAGTAAAGAAGAAAAAGCAAACAAAAAAGAGAAAGATTCCTTCAATTCCACCCAGCTTCAAAAGCTATATTTATTTTTCTTACAAATTCCAGATCTAATGTGTAATCGTAATCTACATATTATCATGGACTTTGCATCTAAAACAATCATAGCTCATTTTCTATATTCTTACCTTGTTTGCATAATTATTTAATATTTGTGTGATACTGAATTGTAGCAACTTATTAACTTATTCTCCTATTTTTGACTACTTATCTCATTTTTCTTTTTTCTTTTTTTTTTTTTTTTTGATCAGTCATTGGACTTGAACTCCAGGGTTGGGCACGGTCCCTGAGTTCTTTTTGCTCAAGACTAGCAATCTACCACTTTGAGCCACAGTGCTACTTTTGGTTTTCTGGTGGTTAATTGGAGAGTCTCACAGACTTCCTGCCTGGGCTGGCTTTGAACTGTGATCCTCAAATCTCAGCCTCCTGAATAGCTAGGATGACAGTGCCTAGCTATTTTTTCTTCTGAGTATTTTTGTTTCTATCACAGATAGAAACATTTGGTCTACATCTGTCAAAATGTTTCCATAGGATAAATTCTCTAAAGTGATATGACTCAATCAAGGCACATGTATGGCTTTGTATTTGCCACAGATACTGTCTCACCCTTTTCCAAAGGATATGCCAGACTAAAATGCCCCTGGCTCTATTTGTCTCTAAACTTTACCCTCAACTCAGGTGACATCAAATGGTCACTCTAATTGCAATTCCTCCATTACTAACAAGAGCTTATTTTGTGTATGTGCTGGTCCTGGGGCTTGAATTCAGGGCTTGGGCACTGTCTTGGCCCTCATTGTGTTCATGGCAAGTGCTCTATTACTTGAGCCTCCAGCTTTCTCTCAGTAGGTCATCGGAGATAAGAGTCTCATGGACTTTGCTGCCCAGGTTGGTTTTGAACCACTATCACTACCCTCCAATCTCAGCCTCATGAATAGCTAAGATTACAGATGTGAGCCACCAGAGCCCAGTTGAGCTTAATTCTTTAAGTCATGCTCTGGTTTTTCTCATCTCTCTTTTGCAGTTTTGTTTGTTGTTCTTCTTTGTTAAGACAGAGAATGGTTATGTAGCTCATGTTGGCCTCAAACGCACAATCCTCCTTTCTCAGCCTTTTCAAGTGTTAGGATTACAGATGTGTACCACAATGCCCAGCTTCTTTGAAATCTACTTGTGATGTTTACCAAACCAGGGGCTGAACTGGTACCACAGGGGAGACAGGGATACAGACATCAGGAGCCGTGAGAAGTTGGTAAAGAAGAAAACCAGGGCAGAAATTGTGGATATCGGAGGCTGCTGAGAGGAGAGAGGTGGAATGAAGCTAAAAGAGGAAGGCTGAGAGAGTCAAAGATGAGAAATTGCAGGTGGTGGCTATAAGAATTTCAGAGAGCTGGGCAGCATGGTTCATACCTATGGCCCTTACATGCAAGAGACAAAAATCCAAATGATCATGGTTCAGTTCCATCCTGGACACACAAAAAAACATACATCTCCAAAATAATCAGGCTGGAGCCATGGCTCAAGTGGTAGAGTGCTAGCCATGGGCAAGCAATTGCAAGACCTTGAGTTCAAACACTGGTACTAGCAAAAACAAAAGACTTTCAGGGAGCTGCCAAGCCCTACAAATGGGAGATCAGATACCCAGGCACAAGAGCTGCAAAAATAGTAGCTGCTGTGCAGAATCAGGGTCACAGCCCTCAGGACTCAAGAGCCGTAACACGGACCCCGGCCCGCGCTGCCAATGCCGACTGTTGCTACCAGCCAGGCGTTACTGCCCGTTGTGTGCAGGGTCAGGGGCAGCCAAGGCCAGGAGCAGCTGAGCTCTGGCCAGAGCTCTGAGTGCACTTGGCTGTGAACTGCAGAGCTTGGAGCCATAAGCTGTAGTTCTCAGAACCAGGACTGAGAGCCTGACTTGGGTACTCGAGAGCCTAACATCCAAGAGTAAGGAAGCCACACCCTTTGCGTCCTCAGGACTCCAGATAGAGGAAGCAGAGTGGTAATGGTCACATAGAGCTTTGACCATCCTAGAACAAAAGGCGGGCCTATTTGCCATGAGAGACAAGAATCCTCATCCAGTATCAGAAAGAAACGGTGACATTTGATAGTGTTACAAGTGGGAGCTGTGTATTTGGGTAGTCAGCCACTGTGTAAGACATATGGGAAACCAGAGTCCGTGGACAGCCCTTGGTTAATTGGTTTTCATAGGCAAGAAATTCAAATCAATCAGGCTCTGGTGTGTGCGCGCTCTCTCTCTCTCTCTCTTTCTCTCTCTGTCTCTGTCTCTCTCTGACTCCCTCCCCATATAGAACAAGTATCTAACTAGCTCTGCATCACCTATCTCTTGCCTTCATTCAAAACATTCACTATGTGTGTGTGCTGCCACGAGGGCTTGAACTCAGGACAAGATGCTCTCCCTTATATTTTTCACTCAAGACAGGCACTCTACCACTTGAGTCACAGCTCCACTTTGGCTTCTTGCTGGCTAAATGGAGATAAGAGTTTCTGGGATTTCCCCTTTCTACCTCAAATCTCAGCCTTCTGACTACCTAGAATTACAGGTGTGAGCCACAGACTCCCAGTTTCCAGATATTCATTTTAACTCCTTTACCCTGACACAAGCCTCATTTTCGTCCATTAATTTAAAAAAATCTATTATGACTAGCAAAGATTTTCAGTTTGCTTCTATAGCCACAAAATTAGTATATAATATAGGATATAACCATTGTTCTGCTAGTGGTCTGCTGTGTAATAAACAGCAAAGTACTTAACCTTTCTGAGTTAAAGAAATCACTTAAGGCAAAAAAGAATAGAATCAATGCCTTTGCAAACTTTGTAATCAGATTCTTGTTGAAGATTAGTGAGATGGTCCCCAAAGGAACATGATGGTATTTTACCAAAATGTTTTATGAAAATGTGAATCCTACGATAAGAAAATAATGAGTCTTCAAATTGGCTTCTCATGGATTCTCTCTTCTTGAGAGTTAATGGCCCTTCCACTGGCAAACATCATTACTGAAGTCTATAGAATTTCTCTTGGTCATTGAATAATTCAATAACACTACATATCTAGCTAAGGAAAAAAATAGCGTTCATACCCTTAAATGAATTAGTCAGCAGGACTCAGATCTCATAGGAAATGCTGTTATCATCTGAGATTACTTATGATCTGAAAACAGATTGCTAAAAACAGAAAAAGAAAAAACAAAAAAAAACAGAATCCCAAAGGCCCTGAAATGGTCTTTGGATTGAAATCTTGGCTACTATTTTCCTTCCTGACACACACGTTCAGATTTGGACCCATTATTATCACACAGAAGTTGTTGTTTTTCAGGCCCTGAGAGCTGCTATTCAGGACTTTCTGCAGGAAGCAGATCCTTAGGAACAGGAAGACTGTAAAAAAAAATTTAAACCCCTAATCTGTCCTTTCAGGAAAAAGGAGGCTGCACTCTGGAGAAGGGCTTTCCCTTGTGCTGGCCTGCAGCTAGCTCACTCAGCTGACAGCTGCTGTCCTGAAAGAGATTCCTTTCATCCAGCCACCAGCGATCAATCAACTTCCCTCTTGTAGAGAAGGCCCGGCTGATCATTTGCATCTCCTCATTTTTATTTTCATGACTTATAGTACCATTCAGCTATTTACCCACTAATCTTCCTCCCTCGGGGGAAAGATAGCCAGTTTTATGCTTTTCTTGGCTTCTCCTCATCCTCTCCAGTGTTTAGAAGTTTTAGCTATTAACTTCTGCTAGGTGTGAATGGAGCCGCTGTGGGAGGGGCAGCAGAGGCTGTGGATAATAAAACTGCACAGGTTTCTGTCGGTTACTTAGAGTTCCAAATGGGTAAGAGATAGACTTGAAGTGCAGACATAGCAACCTGCCTATACCCTGCAGGGAGCAGATGTGCTTTGCTGGGGGCTTGTTTTCATAGCACAGACACAATCCCATAGGTGAACTGAAGTGGGATATGTTTATTCAGTGGCATTCTGATTGAGATTGAAGATGAATTCCTGGAAGCCGGTGAGGCTCATGGGTCAGTTGCTAATCTCAGGCTTTGATGAGAACCACTGGAGCCTCACTCCAAGGCTGTCCACTGGAAAGGGCCCTGGAGATGTCCCACAGCATGGGGTGAGGGGTGGGTGCTGGCTTCTCTACCAACCAGTGTCATTCCATTGTCATTGTGGCTTTCAAGAGTGTTTTGCTACAGAGTTTAAAATGCTTTAATTGTTATTATAAAGGGGATCTCTCGGGGCACAGTTAGGTCAGGTAATGAGTACACTGCTTTCTGGACAATGTCACCCCTCTCCTTGCTTGCTCTCAGTTTTTCCCTCCCGTCCCCACTCACAAGTTGTATAGTTCATTTTCAGTGAGTGCCACGGCTGCATTTGTTCACCCTTTGTCCCTCCATTTTTGTGTCTCCTCTTACACTCCCAAAGACAGATAAACAAATGGAACAAAAAGAAAAAAAAAACAGCAAAAGGGAAAAAAACACAAAACTCTGTTGTTTTCATGCCCTAGTGCTACAGATTCCTAAAGCATACTGCTTGCTATTATCGTAGTGTGTGGCCCTTTGCACGCATGCATTTGTGAAGTGGTCCTGAAAATATCCACTGCATGAAGGGCAGCAGGGGAAGCCACGGAAGTGCCCCCCCAGAGCCCCGCTGTGGGTCTGGCACACCTGCACTGTCTAAACTTAGGGAGAAGGAAGATTCAGCTACACTAAGCAAATCAAAACAAGCCAGGCGCGGTGCCACACACCTCTCTAATCCTAGCACTCAGGCGGCAAAAGAGAGAGAACACTTCCAGTGATCAACAGTATATTCTCTTGAAACAAATTCTTTTTTGGGGGGGTCCAGTCATGGGGCCTGAACTCAGGGCCTGGGCGCTGTCCCTCAGCTCTTCAGCTCAAGGCTAGCGCTCTACCACTTGAGCCACAGTGCCACTTCTGGCTTTTTTTCTTTTTGCTTATGTGGTGCTGAGGAATTGAACCCAGGGCCTCATGCATGCAAGGCAAGCGCTCTACCACTGAACCACCTTCCCAGCCCCCAATATAACTTCTTTAAATCTCAGCAAAGAAAGACAAGAAATTATGGAAATGAAAAGTACCGTGACAGAAATGGAAAGTAATAAAATGAGGCTGGCATGGCGTCCATGGCAGGGCAGAGACCCCAGGAGAGACGCAGGCAGAGCCATGAAGTTGCCACTGCTGGTCTCAGTGCAGTGTCGCAAGGAGGGACGGGACCAGACCATCATGTTAGTGAAGGAAGCCAGGGCCTCGCGCTTCCCCTCCATGGTGGACACAAGAGGGAAATGATAACAACAAAAAGCCACAGTCAAAGTCATACAAGTAAAGTAAAATGGGAGATAGAAGGGAAAAGGAAAAGGAGAACCAAGGAGAGGGAATAAGAATCAGTGACGGGCTGAGCATCATCCACGTACACCGTATGCGTGGATAGAACTGCCACAGGAAAACCCCTTTACATATGGCACAATTGGTTTGATTTTTTAAAAGAAATAATAGCCCTCAAATTTGGCAAAAGATGGGTCTACACAAAGAAGAACACCTTCAGGGGGCTATATGAGCCCCAAAGTTCTGAGATTTGACACCAAGAATGCAATTCTTTTTTTTTTAATTCATCAATTGAACCTCATAAAATGTTAAAGCTTTGTCTCTGTAAAAGCCCGGATGAAGAGGATTGAAGAGAAACTCCAGAGCACACCCCGCATCCACCAAGGGCTATGTCCAGAATATGCAAGGAACTCGCTCTCAAAACTCCATAGGAAAGAAAATCCAAAGGTCGTGACTATATATTTCGCAGAGAAAGGCATAGAGATGGTAAAGGACAAAAACAAACAAAAGCCGGGCGCCGATGGCTCACGCCTGTCATCCTAGCTACTTATAAGGCTGAGATCTGAGGATTGTGGTTCAAAGCCAGCCCAGGTAGGAATGTCCTATCTCCAATTAATCACTAAAAAACCAGAAGTGTCAGAGCTGGGAAGGTGGCTCAGAAGTAGAGTGCTTACCTTGATTGCTTGATGCCCTGGGTTCGATTCCTCAGCACCACATAAGCAGAAAAGGCTGGAAGTGGCGCTGTGGCTCAAGTGGTAGAGTGCTAGCCTTGAGCTGAAGAGCTGAGGGACAGCACCCATGCCCAGAGTTCAGGCTCCACAACCGACCAAAAAAATTAAAAATTAAAAAACCAGAAGTGGCGCTGTGGCTCAAGTGGTATAGAGCGCTAGCCTGAAGCTGAAGAGCCAGTGCCCAGGCCCAGAGTTCAACACCCACGACTGACACACTCACACACAAGAAAACCAACCAAACCCCCAAAACCCAAACATCATTAGTTATTAGAGAATTGCAAATTCAATTAGATCCTACTGCACATCTATCAGCACAGCTACTATGAAAGTGACAATACCAAATTCTGGTCAGAATGTGGACAAACTAAATCATGAGACATATATGTGTATGTGTATGTGTGTGTGTGTGTATATATATATATATATAAAATGTGTGTATGTGTGTGTATATATATATATAATGTGTGTGTATGTGTGTGTGTGTATATATATATATAAAATGTGTGTATGTGTGTGTGTATATATATATAATTGTGTGTGTGTATATATATATAAAATGTGTGTGTGTGTATATATATATAAAATGTGTATATGTGTGTGTATATATATATATAATGTGTATATATATATAAAATGTGTGTATGTGTGTATATATATAAAATGTGTGTATGTGTGTATATGTGTATATATATATATAATGTGTGTGTATGTGTGTGTACATATATATATAAAATGTGTGTGTGTGTGTGTGTATATATATATCTATATATATAAAATGTGTGTGTGTGTTTGTGTGTGTGTGTGTGTGCGCGCTGACCAACAGCCCCAGCCACAGGAGAAAAATAAAAATGAAAAAAAAGAAAAGCTAGGTGACAACAGGAAGCCACAATATTTACTGGTCTTGTCGTCCAGACAAAAAGAGAACAAAGTGAAGGAATTCCACCTTTCCTTGGGAGTACAAGACGCTGCGCGAGTATGCAGGAAATACCTTCAAACAAAAGGAAAACACAAGAGTCCAGAAGGCACCCTATGAATTTCCAACTTGGCAAAGTCCAACACAGAGCTTGAGAGCCAGCACCCGACTCTCAGGCAGAGGGACTGGATGTGCACTGGGGCAAAGGGCATACTGAAGCCCAGTGGCCCAGCGTGGTTGAGGGAAAAAGTGGAACAACCACTAAGCAGAAGCCACCTTTGGGAAACTACAGCCCGAAGGCAGACTGAGCAACACCCAGCCAAATTTCAAAAGGGTAGAGATGCACTAACAAATTAGGTTTACATTGTACAGTCTCCACGTGGAAATTGTCAGTGTTCTGTAATTTCCCGAGTCTTCTGGTAAAAGTGATCATGCATGTACATGCACACACAAATACACAGATGCCTAATGCACACAGTACTAGCCAGGCAAGTTACAGCCTGACAGCAGGCTGCATGCTCTGCACTGCAATCCTGCCTGCTTAGGGCAATGCCTAGAAAGAACTGTGCTTTTTGTCCTTCTTGCAAAGAGCAGCCAGGCTGGCCTCAGCTCTTCTGAGCATTGATTCAGAGCCACCTCAACTCATTCTCCTTCCTGCTGCTTCCCTGCAGAAGACGTCCTGATTAAGCCTGTGTCCGTTGCAGCGCCTAGAAGAACTGGGAGGAATCGGACAGAAAGCAAACTCGCTTATTGTAGAATAATCTGTTACTCGTGGTAGCCTTGAAGAATCAATTACCACTCTGCAAGATCCCAATTCTCCATCAGGTCTGTAAGACTTCCCACAAATGAAATTCTATGGAAAATGAGCAGTTCCGTGTCAAAAATCACAAAACACACACAGAGAAATGGCACCCCGTGGGAAGTCGTGGGCAGATACGTTGAATTCCGATGGCGGAGTTGGGTATCAGCCTGGCTGTGCTCAAGCCCCCTCCCCTCAGGATGGACGACAGGGAGGCCGAGGGCCCGGGAGGAAGGAGAGCAGCAGCGACACTGCAGTGCACGTGGGGTGCTGTCCACCTCATCTGTGGGAAGCCCAGGCCAGGCCTGCAACAGCTCCCTTCCCCTCCCTTCTCCCTTGGCTTGCTGACTTGTAGGTGAGCAGGAAGTAAGCAGAACTTTGCGTCAGAGGGACCTGACTTAGTCCAGTGAGTCCCTGCCTGCTGACAAACGTCCCTTCCTGCCCTGTGGATGGCGTGCTCCGGACGGAGAAGCAAAGACAAGGGCCTTACAGAGCCATCCACTGTTTCTCAAGCTGCCTGAGCTCGTTCCCCGAGGCAAATCTGAGCAGGCGTCTGTCGGTGGAAAGGGCCAGGGAACGCACAGGGAGAAGACACAAGGACCGGTGCCGATGCCACAGGTGTGCGCGTGGCAACTGTCAGATGCTGGAGAAGAAGCCAGAGCCACACTTCCTGCTTCCCTTTGAGCAAAGACCCACTGCCTGAAAGGGGGGCACAGAAATAAAGCCTCTGTTCTTGGGAAAAGCACAAATTCCCTCTGGGATCACACTATAGGCCCACACTACAGAGTGCTAAGCTACTATAAATACCAGTGTTGTTTACCATTGGGGTGATAGCTAGGTTTCATACATAGATGGATACATGAATCTGTATATATGCACATATATGTACATATATACACATACACATATAGGTACCTATACAGATATACATGTATATGTGTCTATATAGAGATATATGTATATATACACATACAGATATATACATATATGTATATATACAGATGTACACACATATGTGCGTGTATATGTGTATATGCACACACACATACACACTCACTCTCCAAGTACCAGGCTCACATGCTCGCCTAAGACCAAGACTAGACTGAGAAAATTGACATCTGCCCCGAGGCAGCCGTTAGCAGTGAGGCACAGCAGTGTCTCACGGAGGAGAGAGAGGCCTAGGGGCCAAGACAAAGCAGCTGGAAAGCCACGGCAGAGCGGGCATCCTGCCGCCTCACACGCTAAGCTCAAGGTGACCGCAGCCCAATTGTGGAGGAAGTCTGATCGTGAGGTGCACTGAAGGTAATAATTACCAACAAACCCCAATCTAGTTCCGACCCTGTGCTGCGGCTGACTCAGCTCCACAGCCAGGGCTCAGCAGGAAAAGGCACGCCTGCTTCAGACGCAAACACCAGCACGCGCTCCATGCTGCCTACGGGAGAAGGCAAGGAAGAAAGGAAAGAAAACAGGACCGAATTTCAAGAAAAGAACTCGCCAATAGAAGCAAGGGCGAGGGATACCTTAAATGTGGGAAAGAGGAGAACTTACAAAATAAAAAGAAATAATAGGTTAAATGAGAGCAGCAAAAGTAAAAGACGTGCATGAATCCCTGGGGCATTTCAACAGAGAAATGAAAAGCTATTCACACTGAACAGAGCAGTGTTGAAAATATCCCCTTTAAGACTAGGACAGAAGCTAGGTGCCACAGTGGCTCATGCCTGTAATCCAAGCTACTCAAGAGGTTGAGGTCTGAGGATTGTGGTTCGCACCTAGCCCAGGCAGAAAAATCTGTGACACTCTTGTCTCCAATTAACTAGCAAAAAGCTGAGAAAGGAAGGTATGGCTCAAGTGGCAGAGTGCCAGCCTTGAGCAAAAAAGCAAAGCAAGACTTCAAGACTCTGAGTTCAAGGCCCAATATAATACCTAACTCACTAAATAAATAACTAGAATAAATGAAACAAACCCCTACTGAGTTAACAAACAAGAAGTGAACATAATAAGGAAACACTGGGCCAATAACAGACACGTTAAATCATTTAACTTCATGCACAAGAAGAGAAATGCACATAAAAACTATGCTAAGATACAAGTACACATGTACCAGTTCTGCCAAAGTTAGAGTCAGCAACATCAAGTACAGAGTTCACAGAACAGAGGATTAGAGACAAGAAGGCCACACGGAGCAGGAACTCCTCAGCCATGCTGTCTCCTTCAATAACTCATCAGAGCTCTGAAGAGCACCAGAGCAAGCTACCACAAGAGCAAGAGACCACAGCACGGAGGCCAGGAAAGTTAGGCCCCTGGGTGGTGTGCGGCGCGACTCCCACATACCAGGCAGGTTCACACCTAGGTCTTGTCTTCACGGTTACCTGGAAGATTGACAACACTTTCATTTCCAGGAAAGGAAGACAGTGATGGCTTTTCCGGGATTTCAGTGCTAGTTTATGTCAGTGCTTGGATTCAAGATGCAATCTTCTGACTCCCAAAGCCCCATGTGTTTTGCAGAACACTGTGCTGTCTCTCCTTCCTTACCACACAGCCGGTGATGGGCAACAGTCAGAGAGGACTGGCTTTTCCTCTCTTTACTTACTGGCTGGTGAGCTTCCTTAGCCAGTAAGTGCCTGGAACATGCACTTGTCACTTACCATGCATGTCTTCATTATTATTTATGCATCCTGTCATTCATTTCTTCACAAGAGAGGGCCTAATTCTACCATAAGGGCTTACAACATACCAAAACAAATTTTGTCACAGCATCACATACCATTTTACATCATTGAGGGTTTTTTTAATTTTTAATATATTTTTATTGTGAAAATACCGTACAGAGGGGTTACAATTACGTGGGTAAGATAATGAGCACATTTCTTATCAAGCATTGTAGCCTCCTGCTTTGTTTCCCCTTCCCGTCCCTTCCCAGCCTCCCCTCCCATCCTCCCCCCCAAAGTTGTAAAGTTCGTTTTTCGACATAATGACTTGTACATCTCATTGTTGCAATGGGTCCTCCTGTATCCCTGTTTTTACAATTTGTTTTTTCCCTTTGAGAGTTTGTTTTTTTTCCTTCTGCTTTTTTTTTTCTTTTTTGCTTATGTGGTACTGGGGAATCGAACCCAGGGCCTCATGCATGCAAGGCAAGCACTCTACCACTGAGCCACCTTCCCAGCCCTGAGAGTTTGTTTTTTTAACCATGTGTTCTTCTACAAAGATTCCTCTAGATTCAAGAATGATATTATCCTTGCCACCAGTGGTTTGTGTCTATAATCTGAACTACTCAGGAGGTTGAAATCTGAGAATCAGAGTTCAAAGCCAGCCTGAGCAAGGAAGTCCATGAGCCTCTTAGTTCCAATGAGCCATCAAAAAGCTAGAAGTGAGAAATGATTCAAATGGTAGAGCATCAATGTATCTTGTGTTTTTCCTTTTGCCTTAGGATCCTATAGGGCTTGGCTAGCACCATGATAATCTGTCTTGATTTCTGACACATTTTCCTTCTTTAAAAGGTTGGCTTATATTAGTTACAAAGGAGAGGGTGTGATTTTTTGGATTCCTTAAACTTTGTACCTAAGGGAAATTGTCTCATTTTCTTTACCCTTGCTCTGGGCCCCATGATTGAACGGTTGATTTTGGTCCATCAGAATAAATGATGGAAAAACAAATGTATTTTCATTAGCTTATATTAATTGTACTGAATACTAGGTTTCACTGTGGCATTTTTGCACACACATAAAGTGTTGTGATCATATTCACGCCCATTACTCTCTGGTATCCTCTCCCCTCTCCCCTCATTCCCTCCCTTTACCCTAAATAGGCTCCTTTCTGCTTCGATGTTCTCACTACCCCACCCCCACCCTCACCCCCAGAGCCCCCACATGAGGGAAAACATGGAATCCTTGTCTTCCTGAGTCTGACTTATTTTACTTAAAATAACGATCCCCAGTGCCATGCATTTTCCTGCACACGGCGTGATTTTGTTCTTTAGAGCTGAATACTATGCCATTGAAGAAATACACCGCATTCCCTTCACTTAGTCACTTGGTGATGGGTTCCCGACATGATTGCCTAACTCAGCCGAAGCCTAGATGTGCTGGTATCCACTGCATTCCGCCTTGGGGTCCTCCATCCATTTCAAATGCAAAGTCTCAGTAAGTGTCTGAATTCGAATGAGCGCCAATTTCAAGGTGAGAAGCTATCTTGGTATTTTCACAAAGTAGGAGGTCAAAGAAATATTTGTGTCTGTGAAGTTTTCTTCTGGTGCTAGTTGTAGGCTAGCCAGAGGTACAAAGACACTATTCTCCAGCTGGGAAGGAAGCTCAGTGGTAGAGTGCTTGCCTTGCATGCCTGAGGCCCTGCTAGGGTTCCATTCCTCAGCACCACATAAGCAGAAAAAAAAAGGCCTGAAGTGGCACTGTGGCTCAAGTGGTAGAGCGCTAGCCTTGAGCTGAAGAGCTGAGGGACAGCGCCCAGGCCCAGAGTTCAAGCCCCATGACTGA
>NW_012267335.1:3442754-3474856 GCF_000151885.1 Dipodomys ordii | reverse complement strand
AAAAAAAAAAAAAGACACTATCCTGTGATTGTCTCTTGCTCCATCCCGGACAGAGGACCCTGGAATGAAACCAAAGATGCTCTCTGGTCCTGCCAGCTCTGAAGAAAGGCCAGCCAGAACCAACTCCCAGCTGTAAATCACAAGGGGACCAGACGTGCTTTTCTAGAGCCATGTATGAAGGTTCAGGAAAACATGTTTTGA
Source organism: Dipodomys ordii (assembly GCF_000151885.1). Classification (NCBI taxonomy): domain Eukaryota; kingdom Metazoa; phylum Chordata; class Mammalia; order Rodentia; family Heteromyidae; genus Dipodomys; species Dipodomys ordii. Next base: position 3,474,655 of record NW_012267335.1, on the reverse strand, counting down.
GTGTCAATTGATCTGTTGGTGCAGGAAGAGCTAGAGAGACCTGAGTTCCCTTTCAGTGTGGATCTGCAATCTGGAGGAAGAGGTGGTAGAAATCAACTTAGAGGGGGAAATAGAAAAACCCTTGTGGAACAAAACAAGTGACAGCCCTCAGAAAAGCGTGTAGGTATCTTATATATTTAGAGAAATAAATAATGACATGTTCCCCCCCAAGCGTGAAATTTACATGGTTGGCAGGATTGTTTGGGTTATCTTGTGACTATTGTTAAGGGAGAAGAGAGTACTGAGAACTTTCGTTGGGTCATCCTATTAATCCCTGTAATACTCGAATACAAGATTTTAGTACCTTCCTGTTCCATGGAGAACTGAAGCTTAGAAAAATGATTCGTTGGGGCTGGGATGGTGGCTCAGTGGTAGAGCACTTGCCTTGAGCTGAAGAGCTGAGGGAAAGCGCCCAGGCCCAGAGTTCAAGCCCCATGACCGGACCCCCCCCCAAAAAAAGAAAACTGATTCGTTGGTTTGCTGGTAACCCTCAGGAGGCTGCCATCTGAGGATGGAGATTTGAAGCCAGCCTGGGCATAAAGGCCATAAGAAACATCTCCAATTAACCCCCCCCCACACACACACACTGTTATAAGTGGCTCTATGAAAAAAAAGAAAAAAAAAGCCAAGTGAGAGGAAGTAGAAGGCACTGAGTTCAAACCCTAGTACCAGCACAAAAGAAAAAAAAAAGAATAAAAAGGCTGAAAGGGAGAAAGTCCTGGGTTCAAGCCCCACTATTGGCACAAAAACAAAGTCTGTGAATATCTAGTAGCTGGCTATAGATACTAAATGGACCACAAGCCTAAAATACTTCCTACTTGATCTCTTCAAGTTTGGCAACCACTTCTCTATACCAATTATTCTCTTAGTTTGGTAATGGCAATTTTTATAGCACCATTTAGAAAAGAATCCCAGCTTTAGTAGATGTTTTCCTGCCTCTCGAGAGAATCAATAATCCTGAAAATCTGTTTTCTCTTTCAGATTAAGTCCTGCTCTTGGATTCAGTCTCACTACTCCATTTAACTAACAAAGGAAAAGAAAAATCTTAGCAAGTACATAGGTGTGGCTGCTGCTTCTTGGTAAGTCATGGATTTCTGCCATGGCAAATGACAGGAATCATGAGAAGTCAGCAGAGAGAGAACATACTCCAGTTACCGGGAACAAAAAAAAAATCCTTTCCAAACTAGATGATTCTATGAAAACAAGAATAACAAAATGATAGTGAAGCAGACCCCACCACCCCATGCCACAGACAAAATAACTAAGCTAGAGCAACATCTTGCTTCAACGTCTACTTCCAGTGCATTTCTGCTGCTCGCATCTCCTCTCTCAGTCAATCTGCTGACCCAGCATCCCAGCCATCATTATGCAATAAGTTCTGGGAAGCCAATAGTCCCTTCCCAGCATTCCCCCTAGCATTAGGCAAAATGTTAATGTCCTCACCCCCAGACAATCAGGTTCCCATCATCCCTTCAGAGAGGGTGGAAAGAGACAGACTCTGGAGATTTGTGTATGCCAGGGACATCCAAGTTAGGACTGAGAACAATTCTGCAGTTCAACACTGGGAGTAACCTGTTTGACCAGCTCTTGCTTCCTGCCTCTTACAGCAGCCTCCGTGGAGAGTTTTCCAGAGCCTTCCAGTTGCCTCCAACTTGCAATATTTCCATGATTTTTAACATCCATTAAAGGAATTTATTGAACTACTGTTGAAATATTATTAACAGGCTGGAAGAACACACTCCCATGGGTAATGGGGCAGAAGTTTCTACGCCAAGATCAACTTCGGAAGGTAGAATTCTATTTCTTTGCCTGATAGTCACCAATTTGATTCCCCCCCCCCCAATCGTCAGCCTTCATCAAATCCTCCATTTGTTTTCCATGAAAATAAAGCCCGCCTCTCCATTCCTGGCCTTGCAGTTTCCTAACACATTTCATACTTCCTTGTATCTGCCAAAGTCAAAAGAACTCCTAAAATCCACCCTGCCTCACTCTGATGCCCGGACCAACTTGATCTCATGCTGTTGAATGTTGACGAGTTCACTGAAAGAAAATGCCTTCAAGCAGAAGCCGCTGATTCAAAACTCTCTTCTTTTTCCTAGAGGAAGTTCCAGAAAAAAATAAATATAAATAATATACCTTCTTTGGAAATTGTTTCTTTTTCCTTTCTTTGTCATTCTCTGTGAGATCCCAAAAGGCTACTGAAACGACTGTTCTAGAATCAAAGCAGGAGGAGAGTTTTTTTTTTCTCCATGTGGTTGAACCTCAGATCTGGGAGTGGCAGAGTCTGAATTTAGGGGTGACTTGCATCCTCGGCCTCAGAATAGTAAGTCTCTTGAAAAGTTCTTTTTGAGATTTAATAATATGCCAGAAATGACTTAGGTAACTAGATGGTACAGGACCAAACCTGGAAAATTCATCCTCCTTAAGGGAGATAAACAGGCTTTTACAAAGGACAGAGCCAGAGAGAGCAAAGATGACCCTTTAAACTGCAGGAGGGCCGGCTCAGGTGCTGGCAGCCAGCCTCTCTGAGGCCTACTGACAGAGCAACAATGAGGATTTGACTTGTTGTTTTTTTTCTTTTTAAAATGTAGGCAGCAATGTTTATCCGAAGATGGTGAAGTGTTCTGAGAAAGTAAAATGAACTAATATCACATTAGGGAGAGTCGGTGTTAAAATATAACTGCTATCTCTTTCAACCAGGGGTTTTCAACCCCCTGTACTATCGACATTCTGATCTGGATAATTTTTTTTTTTTTGTCCCGTGCAATGAAGGGTGATTAGTGCAGCTCTGATTGCTGCACACCAGGTGCACTGTTTGGTTTGTGAGGATGAAAAATGTCCCAGACATTGTCTTTCCTGCTGGGAAAGGCGATACAAAGTGGAGAAACGGCTCTTCATGAGCACCCTGGGAGCGAAGCAGTTAATAGATGTTGACACCGGCACCTTGCAGAAAATGCAGTCCCAAGACTAGAAGAAGCAAATGACCACTCTCAAGTTCCAAGCAACTTGGAAGCCATGTACCACTGACCCCTGCATCAGCGGAGACATGCTCACATCCCAGAGTCCTTTATTTGTCCTTGACATTCATTACCTCTGCCAGCCCGTCCATGGGGGCTTAGCTCTCAGTGCAAATTCTCCTTCATTCGGGATAGCACAGTAGGCAATCTTGTGTGTGTCTGATTAGTTTTATTCTCCAGAGATCCCTGTGAATTCTGAGCCTCACTTCTCTCTCAAAGGGAGCAAGTCTGTAAAACATGAAATGAGCTAGAAGGCCAGGAGGTGATGGCTCACACCTGTAATCCTAGCTGCTCTGAGGATTGCAGTTCAAAGCCAGCCTGGGCAGACAATTCTATGAGACTCTTATCTCCAATGAACCACCAGAACCCCAGTTGTGGCTCAAAGTGGTAGAGAGGGAAAAAGCTCAAAGTCGGTATCAAGGCTCCGAGTTCAAGCTCCATGACTGACAAAAAACAGGGGGGGAGGGGTTGAAGCAACTCTCATTATACAAGTAGCATCCCATGTCACTTACAGCCTTTATGAAGTGTCGAGTGCTTGGTGGGCAGCCGAGATGGAACAGGAGCATGTGGGTTTCTTAGGTAAGCAGATAACCACTTTTACATTTGATTACCTGGGAAGTCCTTCGAACAATTATTATTATTACTTGCAGAGCAGATCTTGGAAACAATTGTAACACGAACATCTTGTTAATTGATTGATTTAAACACACCTCTTCATTTACATGCAAAATTTTGGATAGGTCAGCGCTTGTCTCTTGATAAATTACCAAATGCCTGCCTCTCCCTGTTCTTTATCCACATCAGCAACGAACTTGTTGCTCCCACCAGTGAGTCACTGAAAGCAGGCAGAGATTAACTTTAGCAATGAACCACCTCAGGCATTTGGGAAATAGAGACAGGTGTAAAAATACTTCCTCTCCTTCTCCTTTTCCTTCTCCTTCTTCTTCTTCTGCATAGCCTAACAGGAAAACAGAACCCTAATGCACCAGATGGCATATGTACAAATGATCACACTGAGGCAAAAGGCAAGCAGAGTCTGCAAGGGAAACAGATGAAGCATATGTCCTTGGTATTCACAGTTTTTGGTCTCAGGATACTGCCAAGAATTAGGTTTTCATCATGAGGGGGACAAGCAGTAGGGAATGGAAGGTGCCCTAAGTTTAGAGTCAAAAACTCAAGGCAGAGTTGGGTGCCAGTGGCTCATACCTGTAATCATAGCTACACAGAAGGCTGAGATCTGAGGACTGAGATTTGAAGTCATCCCAGGCTGAAAGATCCAAGAGACTTTTATCTCCAATTAGCCAGCAAAAGTTAGAACTGGAGCTATGGCTCAAGTGGCAGAGCACCATCCTTGAATGAAAGAGCTAAGGGACAGTGCCCAGGCCCTGAGTTCAAGCCCCAGTACTGACAAACATGGGCACACATATACAAACACACACACACCCCTCTCTTGGCTGAAATCTATTACTACCATTTCCTAGTTGTCCAATTGAGAGCATGTAACTTTACTTCTCTGAGTGTCCTTTCCTTATCCCCAGAAAGAGATCAAAGGGAAATTATGAAGAGAATGAATTTTACTAAACCTTTAGGAAAATATTATAGCTTCTAATGTTCTTCATAGACCATAGCTATACTTCATTGAGGGATTAACTTACACCAAGTCCTTTAGTATATTAAGTGTAACTCACACAAAAAAAATTAGTATATTATATAAGGTCCTTCAGTATACCAGCTGCAAGTTACATAATAATCCTATCAAATATGCCTTAGGGAAGACTCAATGGATCCTCCTGAACCTGAGCCTATTTCTTGAACACAAAAGCACGCATCATTTCCACACCACCAGCACGGCATTTCACAGCACCTATTTTACATAAAGGACAAAAGAGTGTGAAGGCCTATGTTAACGTGCTACCTGCTAAAATCTAGGAGGTGGCAAAAATAAACCATTGAGGAAAATAGCATTCATTTACCAGATTTCATAAAGAAAGAAGTTATTGCCGACAGGATTTTTTTTTAGAAAATGAGATGTTAACTTAAACTCTGAGACAAAAACCAAGTATGAGGATGTATACATACTAAGATCTTGGTGAGTTTCCATACTTAGGCAAAACGTGATCTGGAAAATTTCAGGAACTTCTCAAAGTTAATGCAACGTTTGTGTTCAGATCCTAGCAGAACTCTGTCATGCTAGGTAGAAGAAGAAGAAGGAAAACAACCACAAAAACAAAAAAAACAAAAACTATCACTGTATTCCAAAGCATGAACAAAGAGAATTAGCTAGTTCTTCTGGAGAAACGCACAAAGAAATATTCTCCTTCTGACCGGTGATAACACCATGTGTTGAGGGAAAACCATTTATTTTAATACTTTACTGGTTGCAAAGGCTGCTTTTCTGGAAGGGAACAGGAGACACAAGAGTCCTGAAAATGATTCAAGGTCCAATGAAGTTTAAAGCCCCTGGCTTTCTGAAGTCCTGGCTGCGTCGAGCTGCTGTATTTTATGTGAAGGTTCGGTTCTATCACAGTTTTGCAGATGACAGAACTGAGGGGTGGTGAGCTTTTATTCTTCTCAAGGAGTCTGGCGTCTTCATCTGTGTGGCTTCGTGGTGATTGGCCACCTCTAAAGCTGGGTGGGTCTCCTCTAACCATACCTAGGTCTGTCTGCCTTGTTCCCTGTTGACTGGGTCACTCCCCACCGGGCATGTTTGACATTTCCCCACACATTTTGCCGGTATTACAGAAGCTCCAGCTGATACACACTCCAGCTCTGAAAATATTTCTAGTAGCCTGAGACCTTTGCATTGGCCAGCGGCGCACGGTCAACGGCCAGCTAGGCCCAGCTGCTCCACTGCCACAGGGGAATCGTTCCCCTGAAGTAAGGAAAATTTCTCCTTGGTCTTAGAAAAGATTTGGGAGGAAAAAAAATTGGGGCGTGGGGAGGGCAGGGAGAACTTGTGGCAGCCTCCAAACCGAATGAGAACTTTCCTTCTCTCTGGATTATCTATTGATCTCCACCATTAAGACAGATCATTGAGGTTGCCTGACTCTCTAACCTTACAACACAGCTGAAAGCTGGGTAGTAGCCTATTTTTACAGATGATGAAAATGAGTCTCAGAAGTGAAGCAACTCTGCCCCCAGGCCATGGCTGGTAGGTGCCAAACGCAGGCTCTTCAACCTCATTTACCTTTGGTAAGACATTCCCCTCCCAGTAAAACAAACAGCAGAGCGAAATGAAGAGGACACACTACTTCTCCTTAAAAAGTGCAATTAAATGGCCAAACACTGGGGCTCAGTTATCCAGCCCTACACTGCATCAGCTACCTCTGGTGAGTGTTACACTGCGTTCTTTTCCTTGTATCTGGCTACTTTCAGACTCCTGCTGTGCTCATCCCACAGAGGATGAAGGTTCAGAACTCCACAACATACATAAACACCAAAAGAACAAAGAAGCCAAGCAATAAATGGTCCGATGAACAGAACATACGCTTCTCAAAGAGAAATGGCAGGAGAAGGAGGGGACCAGATACCATTTCTTGTCCACCAGCTCCCTAATGATAGGAAGGAAGTAAAGATGGAAGGGAAAGAGAGAGAGAGAGAAGGAGGGAGGGTGGGTGGGAGGGAGGGAGGGACATAAAAGAACCTGTACTCTCTCTTAAAAGTCCATAGTTGCTCTTCCCGTCTGTGGAGTGTAACCTTGGATGCGTCCCTCTCAATGTAGACTCACATTCTCTGCCTGATGAGTTCTACCTCACAAAATGTATTTACCATTAAATAAAGGAATTGACATATCTACTAAAAATACTGGTACAGAAGTTTTGTTCTTGTTTTATGTCAACACCGGGTCTTGATCTGGGTGCCTGACTTTTAGTTTTTCACTCAAGGATGGCACTCTATCATGTGAGCCATACCTCCATGGTTTGGCTTTTTGGGGGGCTAGTTAATTGGAGATGAGTCCCATGGACTTTCTTGCCTGGCTGGCTTTGAACTTTGATCCTCAGATCTCTCCCTCCCGAGTAGCTTGGATTATAGGTGTGAGCCACCAGTGTGCAGCTTTTACAGAACAGTTTGATCTTCTTAGAAGTTCATGCACAAAAGCAACCAGAATAATGACCCGATTGTTTTTTTCTCTTTAGACCGGTTTTGAAAGTGCTTTTAACCATGCAAATTAGAGCTGCTGGAGTTCATTCTATAATGCATTTGGTGTTTGCTGGGATGACTACAGTATTGATTTCTGTCACCTCAAATGACATGAAGTTAAGGAACATCACTGCTTCCCCTTGGAATGGTAGCCTGCAAAGTTTCAGAAGCGGGAACACAGAATATTTTTAGCTTGGAAGATATGTTCCAGGCTGGAGTGTTTGTAGGAAATGTCCCCTCCGTGATCCAAAAGGCTTTGATGGATGAACACAAACAACTTTGAGGGGAAAAAGGAACAAGACCCTGGTGGGGTTCTTTGGAAAATCCAAAGCAAGCCAAACCCAGGAGAGCCAAGCCTCTTCCATTCATGGCTGAGCCAGTGCCAGAGAAAAGCCTTGGGCCGAGCAGAGGCTGAAAGGCCCTGCTCTAATTGGCAGAAATCCAAAGTCCATTTCTTCTCCTTGGCTGCTGCTGCTCCCAGGTCCCCTGGGGGGAACCGGTCCTCAGCAGTGATCTGGGAGGGGAAGGGGTACAGTTGAGGAGACCTGGGGGCCCTGTAGAAAGCCTCCCAGTCCCCAGCTCCGCCCTGTGAGCCAGAATCCTTCCAGAACTTCAAAAGGGAGCAAAATGGGAAAGAAATACAGCACTTGGCTAAGAGTTAAAATGACATTCTTTTGATGAAGTTCTCCCACTCACCCTGCAAATCGGGATCATTGGCCCTGCTGTAACCCACGGAGGAGAGAAGAGGGGCTGCGGGAGGTAAAGTCACCGGCCAGCATCACAGAACACCTTCGTGACAGAAGGGCAGGGGTGCGGGTGCCATTTCATTCTCCCATAACCATCTCATCCGCCAGATCCCTGCTGCACGCTGCGTGTTACTGAAGCCCTCCTGGCACGGAGTGGGGAACAAGGTGTTTGCAGGTTTTGCCTTAGCTGTGGTTCCCAGCACTGGCTCCTCGGGCAATGGGATGAAAAAGGTTGCATTGGGTTTGTGGCCTTCCCCCACCCATGTGCCATTGTCCCCTTAGAACTGCATGCGCCCCTCCAGAGCTGCCCTCTCCTCCCGGAGCTTGGAAGGATCCCGAGGTAGCCTCCTCCCAATTCCAAATCCCAGGACAGTGCAGTACCAGTGTTCTCTGCAGGAGAAGAAACCCACACCACCTTAGTCCTGGAGACAAACACCCTAACTGAAAATTAACCCTTTAAGCTGGGTGCTATGGTCCTTTCAGCCAGGCACTGTGGCTCACTCCTATAGTCCTAGCTACTCAGGAGGCGAAGGATCATGGTTCATGGATCATGCCTAGCAGACAAATCTAAGACTGACCGCTAATTAACCTGCAAAAAGCTGGAACTGAAGGTGTGGCTCAAGAAGTAGAGCACCAGTCTGTGTGAGAAAACAAAGCAGGATTGAGAAGCCCTGAGTTCAAGCTCCAGAAACAGTGCGTGCACACACACACACACACACATACACACACACACACAGACACACTTAACCTTTCCCATCTTGCCACCAAATACTTTCAAGACTTCCATATAATTGGGCTCAATAGAAAAGAACAAATTGTTATCTGAGTGACCTGCATTTTTTTGTCTTTTGTTTTGTTGTTTTTGTCCATTGTGGGGCTTGAACTCTGGGCCTGGGCACTGCCCCTCAGCTCTTCAGCTCAAGGCTAGTGCTCTACCACTTGAGCCACAGCGCCACTTCCAGCTTTCTGAGTGGTTTATTGGAAATAAGAGTCTCATGTACTTTCCTGCCCAGGCTGGCTTTGAACCACAATCCTGAGTTGCTAGGATTACAGGTGTGAGCCACTGGCGCCCGGCAACCTGAATGTTTTAAATGACAAATTGCTTCAACTATCCCAAGAGATATATGGATTTTAGAAGAAGGGTTTGTCATAAATCTCCAACTATATGGTAATGTTGTGAATTTTTTTTATTTTTTTAAATATTTTTGTGCTGATCCCAGGGCTTGAACTTGAGTTTGATTTTACTTAAGGCTAGCACTCTACCACTTGAGTCACAGCTTCAATTCTGGCTTTTTGGTGGTTAACTGGATGTAAGACTCTCAGACTTTCATGCCTGGGCTAGTTTTAAACTGTGATCTTCACATTTTAGCCTTCGGAGTAGCTATGATTAAGTTGCCACTTCTGATACTCGTTCTTCAATAATGCAAGAGGCAGTCAGACATATGTTGTCCCCATTATGGAAATTTTCCAACATTTGAGCTAACATAATCAGATTTTGCTATGATTGCTTTTGAATTAAAGATTTAATATTTCCATGGATACTCTTCAGCTTGGGAATGGAAAAATGCCGAGAAAACCTACACAGTTCAAAGCCCCACGTGGCTCGCCCAAATTCTCCAAGAATTAAAGAACTGCATGCCCGTCATCCCAGTATCAGAGTGCTTTGATCTATGAAGCGGGGCCACACAGGTGTGAGAAGGCTCCAGGAGAGGCTGGGGGGCGGGGGCACCCCAGACATCCCTACTGCAGCTCAGTGCAGTTCATCCTCTGCAGTGACACCTCTGCACCAGCGGTGGCCTTCAGCTTTTCCACTCGAGGCTGGTGCTCTACCACCTGAGCCATACCTTTATTTCTGCATTTTCAGAGGTCTTTTGGTGATTAATTGGAGAGTAGAGTCTCATGGGCTTTCCTACCCAGGCTGGATTTGAACTGCAATCCGCAGATCTCAGCCTCCTGAGTAGCTTCCTGAGTAGGATTACAGGTACAAGCTATTGGGTACCTGGCTGTTTTTGCTTTTTGAATATACTTTTAAAAAAGCAAGAAAGTAAGAAATCAGGGAGGGAGAGGGAGAGGGAGAGAGAGGGAGGGGGGAGAGAGAGAGAGAGGAAGGAAGGAAGGAAGGAAGGAAGGAAGGAAGGAAGGAAGGAAGGAAAGAAAGAAAGAAAGAAAGAAAGAAAGAAAGAAAGAAAGAAAGAAAGAAAGACCATGCACCAAGCAGCCTGGTGGGAACAGTAGCACATTCCCCAGACAGGCTGATGCTGCATTCAAATCTGCCTAAGTATCGATATGATCCAGGGCAATTCTACAGCTAGAGAGGAGGAAACTTGCTTTTATTATTTTGCCTGCATTGAGGCTTTACGATGACACAGTGCAGAAGGTATGTAAAGGGAAAACACACATGTGTGATCAAATGAACATCTTGGACTTTCCAAAAGAATACTGTGAAAATAGAACAGAACTTCAACTTGTGTCCACGAACGCTTGATTACGAGCCTGTGCTCAAGTCAACGCGGCTGGACCAACTGTGTGTGGATTTACTGTTAATTCCTGGTTAGAAGGTCCAGAAAGAAAAAAATCCAAAGGTCTAAAAGAAAAGCAGGCTGGCCAGTTCATGGCCTACAGAAGGAGACCCTGTTTCAAGGACAGATAGACAGAGAGAGGCAGGGGGAAGGGGGAAGGGGGAGGGGGAAGGGGAGAAAAGGAGGGGGAGAGAGAGAGAAGGAAGAAAGGAAGGGAAGGGAAGGGAGAGGGGAGAGTACCAGTTAGCTAAATATTTACAGTCATCTAATTCTGGGTTTCTCACATTGGCTTAAACACAAGTTTAACTTTTGGCTTCTTGAATGTAAAGTTCGGCTCTGCCTCTCATTCTTCCGTAAACATGTAATTTTCTCATACATTTGGATTTCTCACACATCGCTCCCAGGGCTGGTGCCAAGATCGATGCTTCCCCCCCATGTTTCACCAGGCTGCTCAGCAGCACATGGTAATTTATGAGCAGCCCGTGGGGCTGCACCCCCGCCTCGTGTGACTAACAGGAAGGGAAGCTTGGCAGCCACGCTGCCTGCATGAATGAAAAATGCAAGCCTTGCAAATCCCTCGGCTCTTCAGTCCTCCAGAGCCCACACAGAGACACGCTGGCCGCGAGCACACCCTTCCACCATGCAACTGACCGTCAGAAGCGGGTCCTTGGAGGCCTCCCAGAGTTCCTAGGCCGGATAAAACCAGTTCTATCAGCCAAGCAAATGCACTGATTTTTAAAACTATGATTACAAAATGGAGAACATTGATGGGGGGAGACGCTCTGGTGGGAAACGATAAACCATCGATGCTGTTACAGCAGAGAACCGACCTGTGTCCGCACGTAGCTCCCCGGCAGGCTCTCGCCAGCATGCAGGGGAGGCTCCTTGTTCCTTTGCACGAGAATGCTCTTTCCAAAAACGCAGATGTAGATGGAGGGAGACTCCAGTGCTGATTCTCTTGGGTCGTAGCTAGGGATCTGCTTTCTCTCGTAAGACTTGAACTCAATGAGGCAGAGACTCTGAGGAGGTACCCGGGAGAGAAAAGCTGTTTCTTGGTGAGGATATAGAAAATGGCTTTCTAGAGCAGAGAAATACAGCAGCCAATCCAGGACGCACGTGCCAGCGCCAGCCCAGAGCCCATTGTTCAAAACCCTTGAAGCCAAATGTCTGTCAGAATTGGGGATCTCCTCGAACTCATGGGGACTTACATGCTACCCCTAAGGAAGTATGGACAGTACAGTGTAAGCCAATATTGTATTAGTCACTGAATGCTAGTGGCTCACACCTATGATCCTAGCTACTCAGGAGGCTGAGATCTGAGGATCATGGTTTGAAGCCAGCTCAAGCAGTAAAGTCCATGAAATGCTTATCTCTGATTAACCAGGAAAAAGCTGTGGTTCAAGTGGTAGAGCCCTCACCTTAAGCAAATAAAGCTTGGGGAAGAGTACCCAGGTCCTAAGTTCAAGGACTAGCAACAAAAAAATTTTTTTTTAAAAAACTTGCATTTGTACTAGCTTTCTGTACTGCTGGCAAAATGCCAGATCTTCCTTTCTTTGAGTTGACTTATTGGGGGCCACAATTTCAGAGGCTTTAGTCTACCGTCAGCGACTCCACTGCTTTGGACCTGTGGCAAGGCAGCACCTCATGGAATGAACAGAGACATGGTAGAACAGAACTGTTCACCTCATGGTACCTGGGAAGAAAAGACAGCGAGAGGAAGCGTCCAGCACCCCCAAACCCTCTGCTTAATGTACTAACTTCATCACGCCAGACTCTATCTTCTAAAGGTTCTCCATCACCTTCCAATCGTGCCATGGGCTGGACCACGCTTTCAAACCATAGGGGATTCAGTGACACTTAAGAGACAACCTCTTAGAAAAGAATCATCAGATGCTACCCGAATGGCATCTGGCTATGCTATTAACCAACCTGGAATTATAATCTCCTCTAATTATAATCTCCTCTAATTATAATTAATTGAATTATAATATAATCTCCCTCCAAAAAGCTCCCCTCAGGTAAACAGACTAATGCTTAGTGATGAGGGTCCTATTTTGGGATTTTAAACTAAGGCCTAGTGCTTCATTCTCATCCACATAAGGGCAAGGGAAGAGATGGAAATTAGAGAGGAAAGAGAGAAGAGGAAAGCAAAGAGGGAAGCCATGGTTTAGGCCAGATGTGCAGAAAATGACAGCCCTTGGGACCAAATCGAGCCTGTTTCCTATGTTTACAAATAAAAATGACAGTGATAACCTTTAACCCACTGCCCTTGGCTGCTTATGAGCTGTGACCACAGAAGCAGCTCAACGGTTGCAGACAATATGCTACAGAGACCGTGGCTCCCTCCCACTGCCTCCCATCCATCGAAGAAGTTCGCAGGTCCCTCTCCTGAGCTAACCCCTCAGAGCAAGACGACGAGAAAACAAATACAAGATTGCACTTTCTATTTTCAGAATAAGGGAAGGTCCTGGAGAAACTAACTCATGGTGTGTGAGTGTGTGTGTGTGTGTGTGTGTGTGTGTGTGTGTGTGTGGTGTAAACACAAATTCAAAAACTGAAGCCAAGAACCCCATCATTCGGGTCAAAACAACACAAATGAACAAACTACAAATCGGGGAGACTTGGTGATCATCATCCATTTGTAGCCTGGAGTGAGCGCTTAGGTATCATACTTGAGTCAGACCTGTAAGGAAGCAAAACAGTAACACCTCACCGGTTTAGAGGGAACTGAGATGACTGGGTAGGGTGGCCTCGGCCTCTCCTCCCCTCTCCCCCCCCTCCGCCACTAGGCCTTGGACATGTTAGAGGCCTGGAAAGCACACCCCAGCAAGGGGAAGAAATCCAGCTGCTTCTCTTCAGGTTTGTCACTTGAGACTGTTGATCTAGAATCGCAGCCATCCATCACTGATATCATGAAGAAAAACAAACCATAATCCAACTCTTTTTTCAAGAGTCTCTTCTATTGGTGAAAAATACATCAGTTCTTCCCCCTTGTGTGCTGTGTATTTCATGTGTAACATGATACAAGGTTATATTTTGGGGTTTATGTTTCCCGATGGCCGCTGGGAAGACCCCTGAATATCAATATTAAAAATACTTGGAAATGGCTTTGAGACACAGGCTTCCTGTGGACTTAAAACCAACCCACGGGGCCAAGACGCTCACAGCTCCCCCAAGAGGGCGTTCCCTTCCGCAGGGCAGTGTCCTTGCTCCTTCCTGTCCTCCCTCAGCCCGAGCTCATATGAAAGCCTCTCTGGCCCTTGGAGATTTGGGTAAACTCGGTTTGAACTCCCGGAGTGGCAGTGTAATATGTTTCCAAAAATTCCTGGCTCTTCCACTTTGTGGTTTCTCTACATATAATCACATCTGTTTCTGTAACCTGGCTTTTGTCCTATTAAGGGTTGAACTGGGTTCTTCAAGGAAGATGTGTGGAGGTTCTAGCTCCAGCACCTCAGAATGTGACCTTATTTGGACGTAGTCAAAGTTACCATTCAGTCACGTTAAGATGAAGTCATTATGTTGGGCCTTCATCCAATTTGACTGATGTCCTCATAAAAAGAGAAAACGAGATGCAGAGATAGACAGAGAGGGGAAGATACAGTGTAGAGGCATGAAGGAAACATTATTATCTATAAAGCCAAGCATGCCTGCGGCCTCCAGGGAATAGAGTCCTTCCTTAAAGTCTTCAGAGGGAGAAGGGCCGGGCCCTGAAGCTAGCAGGGTCCTGGAGACTTCTTATCTCCAGAACGATGACACATTTCCATTGTTCTTAGCCACCTGAAACTCTGTTATAACTGCTTTAAAGCAGGTACTCTACTCTGCTGTCTCTAAGCTCTTCCTCTGACCCTGGAGAACAACAGATCTGTTTACGGTGGGTATATTAACCAGCTTTGTGTTGCTAACATAAACCACCTGAAACAATCAACTTCAAAGTGATTTCAGGTTTTGATGGAGGGAGTGGTAGTGGTAAAGCAAAGCTGTTTTCTCATGAGAGGCAGGAAGGGGCCAGGGTCGTGCCCGATGACATGTGCCCAGTCACCCCTCTCCTCATGCTGAGCCCTTCATCCTAAAGGTTCCTTCGCTCCAAAGAGTGCCACAGGCTGGGAGGCTGAGCCTTTGGCCCCTGGATCTTTGGAGAACTCGTAAGATCCAAACAACAGCAGCTTGCTTCCCTCTCTTTAGTAACCTAGGGTCATCAAGAGCAGGGACTATACAATCCCCACACTGCAGCCTCCGCCTTCTCCGTTATAAGGTCTAAGCCTTCGCTTCAGATCGTTACTTAGATTTGCACCTATTGCCTTCTCCACAGAAAACACAGAAAAGGAAGTAAGAAGATGTAGCAAGACAGAAGGAGAAGAAAAACAGGCTTTCTCAGGACTCCTGAGACACAGCTTTGTCTTGACCACAACACACCCAGAAATATCAGCAAATGAGCATGATTTTCAAACCAAATGGTCAATCCAAGGACCCTATGTAATTTGCAATACGAAATACAGTTGTCAAGCACATTAAAACATACATATCACCCCCTCTCCTCACAAATAAGAGACCCCTGTGACAAGGCAGCAAGCCGTGATACAATCTGAATGACTTACAGACATGCATTCTTAGACATATCAAATCAGAGTCGCAGGTCATGTGCTCTGATGATGGACATCAAAAGCCTGAGCTCTAGGGCTGGGAAGGTGGCTCAGCGGTAGAGCAGTTGCCTTGCATGCTCAAGGCCCTGGGTTCGATTCCTCAGCACCACATAAGCAAAAAGAAAAAAGCCGGAAGTGGCGCTGTGGCTCAAGTGGTAGAGCGCTAACCTTGAGCTGAAGAGCTGAGGGACAGCGCCCAGGCCCAGAGTTCAGGCCCCACGACTGGACCCCCCCCCCAAAAAAAAAAGCCTGAGCTCTAGAGTCACAGCGGAGCCAGAATCGCAGCCCCACTTCTTCACACCTGTATAACTTCAGGAACGTATTAAGAAACTCATTATAGGGCTGGGCGCTGGTGGCTCACGCCTGTAATCCTAGCTACTCAGGAGGCTGAGATCTGAGGATCGAGGTTCAAAGCCAGCCTGGGCAGGAGAGACCGTGAGACTCCTATCTCCAATAAACCACCAGAAAACCGGAAATGGCGCTGGAGCTCAAGTGGTAGAGCGCTCGCCTTGAGCTGAAGAGCTGAGGGACAGCGCCCAGGCCCAGAGTTCAAGCCCCACGACCGACAAAAAAAAAAAAAAAATAAGAAAAAAAAGAGAAACTCCTTATAATGAGCTGTGATGAGGACATGTGCTAATAATGCATGTTAAGTGCTTAACATAAGGCCAGGGCCGCCAGGTGATGGTAGAGTGTGGCTACCAGCTGCCATCAGAAATTCGGGGGAGGAGGCTTGTTTAGTTGAAATAATCATAGTTTAAACAAAAAAGAAGATATATTCTCTCTCTCTCTCTCTCTCTCTCTCTCTCAGCAGAAGTGGGCAGCAGAGGGCAGGAAGATGTCTCACAGCCATCTGAGACCCGGGTCCCTGTTGATTTTTGTTCAGACCTCCTGTTTGGATGGCTTTTTTCTTCTGGGCCTCTTTGTGAGGCGAGATAGAGCTCCAGCCATCACATCTCTATCACAGTGTCTGTTCTGTCAGTGAACCTACTTAGGAGCTAAGGATGCAGCCCAGTGACAGGGTTGTCCTCGAATGCTGGGGGAAATATCTGCAAGGAACCTACCTGGAGACTCAACCAAAACCTGCGGTCACATTTCACCAGGCGGATGACCCCCCCCCCCAGTGATGGAGCCTAGGAAAGTCGTCTTTCAGCAAAACACTATTCTTCTCAAAATAAAGTAAGAGTTCCCTTAACAGAGCATAAAGAAGAGAGCAGATCTTGATAGACAAGAGTAGTCTCTGGGTCTGGGAAAGTGGCTCAGTGGTAGAGTGCTTGCCTTGCATGCATGAGGACCTGGGTTTGAATCCTCAGTACCACATAAGCAAAAAAAGCCAGAAGTGGTGCTGTGGCTCAAATGGTTGAGCACTAGCCTTGAGGAAAAGAAGCCCAGGGGCATTGCCCAGGCCCAGAGTTCAGGCCCCAGGACCGACCAAAAAAAAAAAAAAAGAGTAATCTCTGGAACATGAGCTTTTCTCCTTTTCCAGCTCAATCTTAGAGCTAGAGTGAACTAAGGATCCTGGTTCAGGAACAAAAGGGTTAACCAGAAACTCAGGGAGAGTTCTGAATCCAGGAGAGCAGATGTGATCACTTAAGGATTCCACATGGGAAAAGGTTAGATGGAGAGGAAGCGCACCATCGAGAAACAAAGGCTCCGGTCCAACAGGGCGGCTCCTTTGTTCAGGGACTAGAATTTGAACAAATCTCAGTATCACTGCCCAGTGGTGCTTTTTTTAAATGAGTATAAGGCAGATAGTGGTAAATCAAAGGCCATATGTGCAAAACGCATTTCATATTCTATGTTGTAAGGCGAATCATCCCAGAAGCCACATTTTAAAATATAGACTATTGGAGTCTTTATGATACAGTTAGCAGGCCGCCAGTTGTTACAAAGGCCTGCAGCACGCAAATACACATAACACAGCTAGGAAACATGCTAAAGAGGAAAGAGATAACAAAAACAATACCAACAAGCCAATTCAGCAACAGGAGCTCTCCATCAGAGCTGAATTGGGACGCCATATGACTGGAGACAGCCAGGAGACAGGATACAGGGCACATCACAGAGACACACGGTACGGTGTCCTCACTGCCGGGCTGGTCCCGGCCTAACTAGAGTTAGCATAGGGGCAGATCCACAGAAAATTCCCAGTCCTTGGCACTGAACTGACAGACTCAGTAATGTATCAGCCAACCTGGGAGGCAGGTGATGGGCAGGGGCATTTCTTTTCCCTTACATGAAGACAAGATGGCAGACCCTACCATCCACCATCTGGCCAATGTGGTGCTGGCCAGACCTGACCTCCTACTTCACCTGAGCCATGGAAAATCACAGCTTAGCAACATGGTGTACTGTAGAGTGTAAGTTGTTTCCCTGGTGGTCACGTGATCACATGATCACATGACTGGGAGCTGTGGCTTGCTTCCAGGAACCTGTACTCTGTATCACTAGCCTGGGCAAAGGTTGTATGGTTGATAGTGAAAGCTCATTGCTTTTCATCATAAATGAGTGACAGTACATCTTTAAAATCAACCCCAGACAATGAAGTTTGGGTCTACACTGTGTCCACTGCTCCTACAAAGACCTTTACACAATCAAGCTCCTCATGGAGGAAGGAAGGAAGGCAAGGTAATAGCATTCAGTGATCATTTTTAAAGAAGAGAGGGCTTTTCAACTCTGTATTATTTACATCACTCTGTCCCAACAACAGGAGCTACTGTTAATCCTCAGGCCACCTATGAATAAAACTGAGGATCAGAGAGGTTACTTCGTAATTTTTCCAGGACCTCTCATCTAAGAAAGGCCAGGGCCAGGCCAGGTTCCAAAGCTCACGCCTGTAATCCTAGCTATTTAGCAGGCTGATTGTGTTTCAAAGCCAGTCTACGCAAGAAAGTTCACGAGACTCTTATCTCCAATTAACCACCAAAAAAGCCAGAAGTGGAGCAGTAGCTCCAGTAGCTAGCCTTGGGTAAAGAAGCTCAGGGACAACACTCAGACCCTGAGTTCAACCCCTAGGACCAAGAAACAACAACAACAACAACAAAAAAGGGTGGGGATGGAGACAAAGTCAGGACCGAAGCTAAGATCTGGTTCATTCTGTGGCCTCAGCTCTTACCCTCCACCATGGAGCAGCTCTCTTTCCCCTTCAAATGGGCCTGGAGGTGATACAAAAATGACCCCCAAACCAGAAGCCCAGAAGGTCAGCTGACTCTGCCATGATCTCATTCCTCATGGTTCTTCTCTTCTGATTCTTTTGGGGCCTGTTGCCTCGAGAAAGACCTTACCAGTGATGTGTTGGCTGGTGGCACTCCTTATGTTTTAAAACATGGATTTGAGGATCAGCTGCTGTTAGAAAATATAGCTCATGATGTCCTGTCCTGAGGCTCAGGGGATATGATCCTACCTTAAACGTTTGCCTTAGTTTAGTTTCATCTCGCATACTGAGACCTATTCCTTTTCTCAGAAACCATTATCTTTCATTTACTTACCCATACGAGACAGCATCAGCCATAAGACACCACGCTCCCTTTCTCCCTCAATACACATCTGTGCTCCTGTCCACATCCTTACTACCACCGCCCCACTGAAGGCCTGAGACAGGCAGACAGGTGGGAGACAAGGAGATTCAGTTCTTGTTAACAAATATCAAAAGGCTGGACTCAGAAGTTGAAACCAGGACTGGACCCTTTTTAGAGCATGCTAAGTTACCAGAACTGAGAGACATAAAAAGGGTTTTTCTTTATCTGCCCTTTCCTCTGAAATGGTAAAAAGCTACAGACTTTTCACAGACAGACAGAGACAGAAAGATAAAAAGCCTATCTGGAAAAAGAAAGTCCTAAAACTCATTGTCGTTGTATTCTAAGTAGGTCCAATGTCTTTTTTGTTTTTGGTCAGTCCTGGGACTTGAACTCAGGGTGCTCTACCACTTAGAGCCACAGTTCAAAAGTTTTAGTCTTTTTTTTTGGTTCCAGTCGTGGGCCTGAACTCTGGGCCTGGGCGCTGTCCCTCAGCTCTTCAGCTCAAGGCTAGCGCTCTACCACTTGAGCCACAGTGCCACTTCTGGCTTTTTCTGCTTATGTGGTGCTGAGGAATTGAACCCAGGGCCTCATGCATGCAAGGCAAGTGCTCCACCACTAAGCCACCTTCCCAGCCCCAAGTTTTAGTCTTTTAAAATAGTTTTATAGACTTTTCTGCCCAGGCTAGCTTTAATCCACAATCCTCCTATCTCAGCCTTCTAAGTAGTTAGGATTACAGGCGTGTGCTACCAATGCCAGGCTGTGAATCTCCTTATTTTAGAATAATAAACAACATCATCCCACCTCTCTGGAACCACTGTCAAAGGATTAAGAGTTGCTATATGTATTGGCCAGATGCATTCTTCCAGCTCAAAATAGAAAGGTTACAAACAGGAACTGCCATCTTGAGCCTGACTCCCAGAGGAACAGTTTCTCTCTGGCTTCTAGTTTTGCCCACTTTTCTCCATTATACTATAATAAATCCTTGCTAAAACTTTTACCTTGTGAGACTCTTCCTGTGTGCAAGCTATCCTGAAGTGCTTTTCGTGAACAAAGCTCAAGTATCTACGATGGTGCAGGAAAACTGTCCTCTTATGACCAGTCCCTCTGGTCGGCCTACAGCAGCCACCGAGTTCGATTTGCTGTTTCTGCTCTGGCTTTCTCCTTTAACCCACCCCCCACGTGATAGCACAAATCACTTTATAACATCAAAATCACATCACCACGCCAGCCCTGGTACAAGGTCCAGAAACAATAAAATGGCCTAGTTTCTTTCTCTGGCCCTAAACTGCTGATAATACTCCACAGCAGCCACACAGAAACCTGCTCTGTCCTCCAGATGCTCTGCCCCGTCTCTTCTTCCCACCTTTGCATCACTAACAACATGTTCACGAAGCCTTTGGTTTGCACTGTGCTCCTGCCCTGGGACTAACAGAACAAATCAAAATGGAGTCACTCTTTGTGACACTTAGCACTTCGCCGAGCCAAAGCTAAATTCTTTATCTAATCTTCTGAAAAATCAGGAGAGAGAAAGAGAGCTCAATCCCCAGTCTAAAACGATAAGGAAATCCCTTCTGCCTGAACCTTTGCAAGAAAGGTAAATTCATCCCATCAAATTGTTTCCTCTGTTGCTACTTTCCTCTGCCCTTTCTGTGTATAAACCAACTTCCACAGGAGACTAGCTACATTTTCTATATTATGGAGTCTCACATTGCCTGATTGTAGAGGTTTTTTTTTTAGTCTAAGTAATATCTTTAAACTGATTGTAGTGTTTTTGTTTTTGTTTTTCTGTTGTGGGGCTTGAACTCTGGGCCTGGGCACTGACTGTCCCTCAGCTTTTCAGCTCATGGCTAGTGCTTTACCACTTGAGCCACAGCGCCACTTCTGATTTTCTGGTAGTTTACTGGAGACAAGAGTCTCACAGACTTTTCCTGCCAGGGCTGGTTTTGAACCAAGATCCTCAGATCTCAGCCTCCTGTGTAGCTAGGATGACAGGCGTGAGCCACAGGCGCTCTGCTTGATTGCAGTTTAGATGGCTCTACCATTCGTCCATTGTGCTTTGCACACTCCTCCCCCACCTCTGTATCTGGCCAAGTCTTCCCATCATTCCCTGAGGCCTCAGGGATAGCTCCCTTCCTGCCAATCCAAAGGGGACACTATGAATGTCTCCAGGATTCAGATTCTCTTACAAGCCCCTTGAATGCCTTCTGTCACAACATTCAATGTGTGAAGCGTCTTGTCAAATAACATCTCCGTGCAGCCACTGGTTTGGACTGAGCTGCTTGTGGACCCTCTAACAGTAGACTGCATGCATCCTTCCTTTACCCCTCAAGTCCTCACAACAACAAGCAGCAGAGCCATGCTCCTCAGAGACATTTTCTAAATACATTTAATTTGGCCATACAAACATGTATGTATGAGTTTATGTTAACCAAACCTATACAAAAAATGATTATTGCAACCTGTTAAGATCAGTCTTTCTGGCCTTCCAAATCAATAGTTCCTTTCTGCATTTGGACCTTGAGAATACTGGTTTGTTTGTTTGTTTTTCCACTGAGCATGTAAGATGCTGGCCTTTTTCCCTCCAAAGTATAGTCAACTATCAAAGTCAGATTAACCTCTTCCACGGAAACTGCCCTGCTCTATAGCAAACATCATTTTCTCCCTTTTCTCAATATCCTGTTTTATAAACTACTAAGAGATGATAGTAGTAATATTGCACTTAGTGTTCTTGTGCTACAGTTTGGGAACCTTTTTTTTTTTTCTGGTTGTGGGGCCTGAACTCTGGGCCTAGGCGCTGTCCCTCAGCTCTTCAGCTCAAGGCTAGCGCTCTACCACTTGAGCCACAGTGCCACTTCTGGCTTTTTCTGCTTATGTGGTGCTGAGGAATTGAACCCAGGGCCTCATGCATGCAAGGCAAGCGCTCTACCACTGAGCCACCTTCCCAGCCCCCGGTCTGGAATTTCTGAGCTCAAAAGAACCTCCTGTCTCAAGTTCCCACCTGAGCTCTGACCAAAAGCAAAGGAAATAGCGGAGGAAAATCTTTGTTTTATGTTTAATGTTTTAAAAGCCTGAATTTCTAGCTTAAAAAAATAGATTGTGTCTTCTTCATGGAGATTTTTGATTTTTGAAGAGATATTTATTCCAGGCCAGCCTCAGTTTCTATTTTCCTTGGAATCACCAAAGAAATGAGTCAAGTCTCCTCATCAAATTTTCTCTATCCTTCTATATTCTTGGTACCATGGAACTTGCCATCAGATACCTGAGCATCTTTAGCGATGTATCTAAGTGCGAGGATAAAAGGAAAAGCAAGTCTTTGTTGGAATATGTTAGTGCTTGCTTTAACCATCTTAGTGCAATTCTAAAGAAGAAAGCCTAAGAAATTAGAAAGATCAAAATAGTGTTAGTACATGTCATTACAAAACTGCATGCTGGCTACAAGTTTGTCATTTCTAGCCTTCATGGAGTTCAGATTCTTCCCTTCTCTTCCTAGTTTCTTCAGTGCTTTTATGAAAAGTCAAAGCCTTTTTCTGCATGAAAAAGTTTCTTTTTTTTTTCTTTTTTGTTGGTGTGGCGCTTGAACTCTGGGCCTGGGCGCTGTCCCTCAGCTCTTCAGCTCAAGGCTGGTGCTCTACCACTTGAGCCACAGCGCCACTTCCGGTTTTCTGGAGGTTTATTGGAGATAAAAGTCTCATGGCTTTTCCTGCGCGAGCTGGCTTTGACCCACGATCCTCAGATCTCAGCTTCCTGAGTAGCTAGGATTACAGGCGAGAGCCACCAGGGCCTGGCTGCATGAAAAAGACCTTAAAGTATTAAATAATCAGATAATAAAACATTGGCTGGAATGTCATTTTTGGAAATTACAGTGGTGAACAGGTTTTAAGGCCTTTTTACTGTTCCCCAAATAGCACACCATCCTTGTAACGTAGTAATGCTGGGTTGTGCTTTAACCTTCCCGTTGCTAACGTGGACATGTTACGATCAGCTAAGCCTGCTGTCTCCTCATGACCTGTGGAATATGTAAAACAACTTTTCATATAAATACATCAAGATTTTTCAACGAGGGAATCTCTCATCTTCAATGTTCATCAATGAAAGAGAACCCACGGGAAACACGTGACTAAACCACTCACACCACACTTCCAAATCCAGAGGGCTCAGAGGCCCGTGGCGGCAGCACTAGCTTTCACACCGCCCTGCTCCCAGCAGCCCCTGCTCTTCCTCCAGCTCCCCTGGGGGCTCTCATTCCTTTGTAGCCTTCTCATCCCATTGGCTCTCATGCTCCTCGTCGTCCATGCACAGGTCTTCAGTGGCTTTTGCTCTGTTGCCCTCCTGACCAGTGTTAGTCTGAAGCAACTGGAGAAAAGCCAGCGGGAGGGGGGAAGGGGCTTCTCCACAGGGACCTCTGGCTCACGCAGACCAAAGCAGTCAGGGGCTGGATTTTCTATCAGCCTTGTCTCGTGGGTTGTTACACTGAGACCTGCAATCGTCTCTAAGACTGGTTAATTCCATTTGTTTTGCAATTCAGTTTTGCTTCTGTCTACAGATTTTCTTCACCTTTTAGATCCCATCCCCGCGCCTCTCACAGGAACACGGGCCGCCAGCTCAGCTGCTGGCCCAGGGTCCAGCTTTCCAGATATTGGGCAAGATCTGATAGCCACCTGGAACCTAGCCATGGACGGCGCATAACTATAGACAGAATTTCCAACAAGCCTCAGCACGCAGGCTGCAACAGAGCCCAGTTTTCAAATCTCTGCTTGAAACCAAGCTAAAAGAAATGGTTAATGCGAAGGAGACTTTTAAAAGCTTTCAAGAACACGAAAAGGAGGCTGGCAAGGTGGCTTAGTGGTAGAGTGCTCGCCTTGCATGCATGAGGCCCAGGGTTCGATTCCTTAGCACCACATAAGCAAAAAGAAAAAAGCTGGAAGTGGTGCTGTGGCTCAAGTGGTAGAGCGCTAGCCTTGAGCTGAAGAGCTGAGGGACAGTGCCCAGGCCCAGAGTTCAGGCCCTATAACCAAAAAAACAAAAACAGAAACAAAACAAAAACATAGAAAGCCAATGGGAGAACAACAGAATGAAATTTTACAAGCCCTTAGCCTAGATTCCAAACACCACTTCATCAATATGGATGAAGACAAAAAAAAAATTAGCTTGGCTATTTGATTTGAAACGTGGGAGATTTTGTTAACCATAAGTTTGTTGTGATGTGACTTAGTGGTTCTAAAAGCGAATCTGTGTGTGGGCTGGATGATATAGCCTTGGATCCAAGTCACACCATGCAGTCACCCAGTGTGTACATCTTCTCGTCAGCCAGGAAACAGCTGGCTGGCTGCTTTGTCGTCACCTCTGCCCCATAAGAGGTTCATTCATAATCACAGACACCTCAGGGTGCACTCCCCCCATCCACACCAGGAAATGTGGGGACAGCACTTAGCCAAAACAGTGATTCTCCATCAGTTCTTTTTGGAGGTTGGATTCCCATGAGTACAACTGAGTATCTACTGAGGAGGCTGAGATCGGGAGGATCATGGTTTGAAGCTACCCAAAGATGATAAAACCACAAGGCTCTCATCTCCCATGAACTAGCAAAATGTTGAAAGTGGAGCTATAGCTCAAGTAGTAGAGAGCCAACCTTGAGCAAGAAAGCCACGTAAAAGTGCAAGGTCTTCAGTTCAAGCCCCAGTGTGGCACAAAAGGAAAAAAAAAATGGGGCTAAACAGATAACTCAGTTGATGAAGAGGTGGCTAACAGCCTCCCATGCCCATGGGCAGAGTAAGGCCCATAAACTTAGCTGGTATCTGACTGGATAGATCCAAATGCTTCTTGTCAGCTTCCCAGAGCTGCACTGATAATTATGTTACCACTTCATAATAGGATCAACATATAAATGGTCGCTGGCAAAAAAGAAGGCTCCCTACTGTTGGCTGCATCCTTAGAAAGGCAGAGTAAGTATGGCGAAGCCAGTGATTGGTCGTTGTCATCTACTGAGTCTTTGCTTCCCACACAGTACTGCTTTAACTATTTTGGACATCACCCTTAGAAATCAGAGTCTGGGAGAATGGCAGTTGGGAAGGGAGTCTGGAGAATGGAGGTTGGGAGGAGAGTCTGGAGAATGGAGGTTGGGAAGGTAGCAGGGGAAGGGCCCAAGCAGGAGATGGAATGCCGCTGGGGAGCGGCCAGGCTGGCCTGGCTTCTCCCCGGGCTCCCTTCTCTTTGTGCGTTGGACATGGCTCTCCCCTGACTCGGTGTACTTGCCAGAAACTGGATTTCCCTTGCTCACAGTTCTCAATAGAAGTGACTCTCAGGGTCGGAGGTGTGGTTCAGTTGGTTGAGCACTAGCCAATGAGCGAAAGTTGGGCCCTGAGTGAGTCCTGGTCTTGTCTTGGAAAACAAACAAACAAAAGAAGCAATTCTTGCCAGACGCTGGCTCCTCAGGAGGCTGAGAGCTGAGGATCAAGGTTCAAAGCCAGCCCAGGGCAGGAAAGGCTGTGAGACGCTTATCTCCAATGAATCCCCTAAAAAGTGGAAATGGAGCTGTGTCTCAAAGTGGTGGAGGGCTAGCCTTGAGCAAAAGAGCTCAGGGACAGCGCCAGGCCCCAGTCCAAGTCCCATGGCTAACCGAAAAACAAAAACTAGAAGGTAAAGGTAAGACTGAAAGTGGTCAGGCCGTGACTTCACACTGAGCGGATTCCTGCAATGTGGTTCAGAAGTTTGGCTTGGACAATGCTGAGGTTTCATTGTAAATGTAAGATGCTACTAAAAATAGAACTCTTCCCTTTGGTTCCCCACAGCCTAGTGTTACTTACTTTGAATTATTTTATTTACTATTTAAAAAAAATTTATATCGGAGACAAGATCCCACTATATTGTCCAGGTTGGCTTAGAACTCCTTAGTGTCCTGAATCACTGACACTACAGACGTGGACCACTGCACTGGGTTGGGCTTTGTTCATTTTCCAGGCATCTTGTGTGGGAACTAGTCCCTTTCAAGAAAAAGAACCGACTGGGGTTACATGAAAAGAAGAGAGAGGTTTTCATTTAGCACCCGGAAACTCAGAGACTCTAAGAGCAAGCACTCCAGCTTGCTCCCTTGAGAGGCTGAAACCAGCAGGCTGCATCTTTCCCAGGCCTTCCCAAGCATTCTCCCCTCGCCTGCAGATGGCTGGCTGCTTTGTATTGGAGAACTCGAGTTCCCCCAGCCCAGGGCCTCACTCAACTCTGCTCCAAGCTCAGGAACAAATCAGAACGGCTTGGCCCAGCCCAGCACTGGCTTTCCCATCGTTCAAGGGGGAGGGAGGGGAACCTTGAGCTGTCAGCAGAGACCGTGGCCTGGGAGAGGGAAACCGAGGCCTCAGGGGCCTGGGGAAGGAGAGGGGTTCTCAGAGCTGCAGCTTCTGGGACTCTAACAATTGCATTTCCCAAGCAATTTCCTGTCTGCAAGAGGCCGCTGATGCCTTTGAAGCTGAAAGGCACATCCCTCACTCATCACAATGTAAACAGTCTTCTGAGACACTTCTGAGGAAATATTTCTTCCACCTGGAAAAGCACCGAGGGGCGATGCATGTCCCCGCAGAGGCGCCGTGGAAAGGTCTGCCCGAGGTGGGGCTGGCCGGCGTGGGAATGCGGCACCACCATCGCAGCTGTAGCTAGACTTGCTTTTTATTTGATTAGAAATGCACTTTTTGAGTTGCAGTATAATAGAAATTCAGAAATGTGCAAAACAAAGTGTGCAGCTATATAAACTTCCAAAAGTAAACACGCATGTAACCAGCACAAACACGCCCGGCATTCCCACCCGGGACCCCCCCAGAGCCAACTAGTTCCTGACTTCCTTCTAACAGCTTGGCGTAAAATCCCTTGTTAGGCCTTTTGCTATTTTTTTAAATTGTGTGTGTGTGTGTGTGTGTGTGTGTGTGTGTGTGTGTGTGTGCGCGCGCGCATGCGCACGCCAGTCCTGGAGCTTGAACTCAGGGCCTGGGTGCTGTTCTTGAGCTCTTTTGCTCAAGGCTAGCTCTCTACTACTGAGCCACAGCCTTCACATCTAGCTTCTTAGTGTTAAACGGAGATAAGAATGTCATCAACTTTCTGTCCTGGCTTCAATCTACAGTCCTCAGATCTCAGCCTCCTGTAGCTGAGATGGCAGGTGCCTGGCAGGTTTTATTATTTTATTTGGGGCTGTACGAGGGTTTGAACTCAGGACCACAACTTGCAAGCACTATCACTTGGCTACACTCCTAATCTTTTTTATTATTGCTTTTAAAAACAACTTTATTGGGTAGAATCCACACACAGTAATGTACATGTATGGAAAATGTATGTGCTGGCTCTAGGACTTGAAATTAAGGCCTGGAGCTTTTGCTTAAGCCTTTCTGTTCAAGGCTGATGCCCTGCCACTTGAGCCACACAGCTGCTCCTGGTTTTTGACTTGTTAACTGGAAATAAGAGTCTTACAAACTTTCCAACCCAGGCTGATCCTCAAATCTCAGCCTCCCAAGTAGCTAGGATGAAAGACATGAGCCACCAGCACCCCAGCGGTATTCAATTTTTTATTTTTATTTCTTTGCCAGTCCTGGGGTTTGAACTCAGAGCTTGGACGCTGTCCTTGGACATCTTTGTGCTCAAGGCTAGCACTCTACCACTTGAGCCACAGCACCATTTCAGGCTTTGTTGAGTAGTTTATTGGAGGTAAGAGTCAAGTGGGGACTTTTCTGCTCAGGCTGACTTTGAACCCTTCTCCTCAGCTTTCAGCTTCCTGAGTAGCTAGGATTATAGGCATGAGTGACCAGGGCCTGGCAGTATTCAGTTTTAAACCTGGCTACAGAAGGAGCAGGGGTAGTTCCTCATGACCTGTGTCTGCCACTAGTCTGTTAAAGTTTTGAACTCACTTATTCAGTCTCTTACTGAAACCTTTGCCTCTTCTCCACAGGACGGAGGATTACAGGTGTGAGCCATTGGTGCCTGGCTCTGTGCACAGTTTTAACGTCAACTTCATAAACGACATCGATGTACTCATTCAATAATTTTAGGTTTAGAAGGAAACTGCGTTCAGTAAATATCTTTTGACTGCATAGAATATTATTGCTCATTTAAAACTGAGAAAAATGTAGTTTGAACACAAGTTATGTGAAGCATTACACTATTATATGTATTTTTTGTGTTCTAATCACAAAAAAAGTTTGTTCCCACTTTCAAATAAACTCTGCCTTAACCAAGTTAGTGAACTAATTTTTGACATATATTAGAAATAAAAGTATGCAACTCAGTCATATCATAAAGTGTTTAAAGTCATCAAGGCATCTAATAATTGTAAGAGAAATATCCTAAAACAGTAATGTCTTACTCCCTAGTAAAAAGATAATTTTCTCCATATAATAAATAATCTTAGTCCAAGAATACTTTCATTCTAAATTGGGCGTTGGTGGCTCATGCCTGTAATCTTAGCTACTCAGGAGATCTGAGGATTGCAGTTCAAAGCTAGCCCAGGCAGGAAAGTCTTGGAGACTCTTATCTCCAATAAACCACCAGAAAACTGGAAGTGGCACTGTGGCTCAGGTGTTAGAGCGCCAGCCTTAAGCTGAAGAGCTCAGGGACAGCGCCCAGGCCCAGAGTTCAAACCCCACGACCAACAACAATAACAAAAAGAATACTTTCATTCTAGGTTCATCTGCAACTTCCTTAGATACATTTAGGTGGGTGAATATTTCAACTTTATAAAGTTTAACCTAATGAAAAGATACTAAATGGCTTATTTTGAGGCTTAAAAACAACAATTTTCTCAATCACATTTTGTTACAGAGAGGTCACCAAACACACACACAATAAATGAGAACATTTTCAAAGAAAAACAATCCTGTCTTTAGGTAGTGACAGCAAGTACGTTTTGTCACCTTCTAGAGTCTTCTGAGGCCACTCCCTACCCAAGCACCACCCCAACTGCCATGTTGGTGGCAAGCTAACCCAAGCCAATGCTGGGCCCGTCGGCCACTGGTTGAAAGCCCTTCACTTGATGTATTCACCCCTCATCCCATGAATATGGGTTACACACTTACCACATTCCAGGCACTCTGGTAGGCCTAGAGGTCCAGATACACTACTTAGTGTATCTTACCAAGCACCATGACAAGATGCATTCCATCCACAGAGGCCTTCATCTTCGGAGACAGCAATATCATCATTTCATGAGCAGGTAGAAGATACCTGTGAGACACATTTGGAAGAGAAAGACATAGGTCAGTAAGAGAGAAGGGTCTGTGACTCCAGCTGGGGTCAGAAGACAAGGTTTTCCCTAGGAGGAAGGGTGAGCTGGGGTCTGAGGGGTGGATACTGAAGGGCACTGAGGCTTTGAGGACAAAGTGAGAAATATGAAGGCTAAAAAATTAATGTGACTTAGCGCTGTGGAGGCCACTAGCCGCCTTGGCTTCCACTTCCAAATCTGAGTTCAGTCAAATGTAAGAATTGTGCTGGGCATGCTGGTTGAGTCCTATAATTCCAGCATTCAGGAAGAAGAGGCAGGAGAATCTCAAGTTTGCAGCCAGCCTGGGTTACATAGTGTGAACCTGTCTGAAAAGCAAAACGCCAAACCAAAACCAAACTTAGACTTTTAGGAGTAACAGAGAAGATCAAATCTTCATAAATAGACATAAAAAGCCACTATAATAATTCACTTCCATTAAAAAAGGACATAGTGTATATGTGCATTTGTGTATTTGTGGGGTACACATGTATGTGTGAATATAAACCCAACTGGATCATGGTGGTATAGGGAAACATCTGAGAAGTTTGTGTAGTTTTTGACTAAATCTGGCTCATCACTTTTCACTTCCTTCCTATCACTGAGGATTTAATCCAGGCCTCTGGTCTGCTAGTGCTCTACCACTTGAGTCACACATCTGACCCTTTTTGCTTTCATTATTCTTTTCAATAGAGTCTTGCTTTTTGTCCAGGGCCAGCCTGGGCCTCTATCCTCCGATTTCTGCTGCCTGTAGAGCTGGATGACAGATGTACACTAGTAGACTAGTTGGGATGGGGTCTTGAAAACATTTTGCCTGTGCTGGCCTCAAACCACCATTTTCCATGTATCTCAGCCTCACAAGCAGCTCAGACTATGGGCGTGCATCCAGCTTCTGTGTCTGAGAAAATCTCACTGCTACCAGTGCTCAGCCTGGCCTTACATTCCAGCCTTCCTACCTCTTTCTCCTGAGTAGGTGGGATCACGGGTGTGCCCCATCATGCCTGATCACAACTAGTTTTTATAAATAAAGTGTTATTGAAACACACACAAAGGGTGGTTTTAAAAAAAGGATTACATTGAGACTACAATAGTTATAGAGAGACAGTTCATAGAGTGAGGGGGGTTCTTGAGATGGTGCGTGGAGCAATGGGCCTCTGATAGAAAGCAGTTTAATTAATGTCCTCTATCTGCGAAGAGGAGGAGGAGGAGGAGAAAGAGGAGGGGGAGGAGGAGGTAGAGCAGCAGCAGCAGCAGCAGAATGGCAGGTAGGTTTGCATGTATGATAGCAATAGGCTCAACGAGGCTGGTCTGAGCACCTGGTTTCCTTAAGGAAACTATAAGAAAAGGGAGTGGATGGGAGAGGAGGAGGGTTTGGGAATGTGGTAAACGTGCAGGAGGCTCCCGAGTCATTGCAGGCATTACTCATAATAGCAAACACTTGGGAACAATCCAAACATCCAACAACTGATGACTATGGCAAGCACAATTAGGAGTTTCAGCAGATAACCTGACATGAATGCACAGAAACTGACCACGTGGGAAGTTGTGCTGTTAAAGTGGAACTAAAATGGAGTGTTGGAGGTACACAGTAAGGTACAAGGCGTGGCCTTTGGGTTATGGGAAGATCACAGGAGACAACAGGTCTTGGCTGTAAGGAAAAGTGTAAACTCAAGAGGATTTCCAAGTGGCTCTTTGCCTGCATCTGTAATCTGTCTCAATAATGACATTCCTCACTTGCTTACTTCATGACTGTGTTCATTCCAGTCCTTTTACGTGTGCCTTCAAGCCTGAGAATCTGTATAATAGTAGGCTACTTATTTATTTTTGGTGTGGAATATTCTTTTCCAGGCCAGGCCAAGTTCTGAGTACCTTGAGGAGCTCAGTTTAAAGTCCTTTCTTCAGGGGAATCCTTTCCAACCCATCCTTGCTACTCACTTGCATGGGGATTAGGACAGGTGAATCATCTATTATATGACCAACAAGACTTTTTCTCCACAGCATTTATCATCTAAATTCTAGACATTGTAGGGCTAATTATCTGTGAAACAGTTTTCTCCAGGACAGAGGAAAGCAGGACTAAGTCTTGTTTTCCTCTCTGTTGTACCCCAGAGCCTCCTCAGGGAGTAGCAAGTATTACTAGACATTCTATTAACATTTGCTATGTGAATACAACTTAAGATTCTCCTGTGCCACAGCTTTTTCGGGCATACTTTTTAATGCCTAGAGATGCAAATTGTGATTTAACAGATGAGCTAAAAAGTGGCCTGTACTGTAAAAATAACTGTAACCTTTCCAAAATATTGTGTATTCACAGAGACTGTCTTCAACCTCGCCTCAACCGCGATCTTCGTAGAGGAAAATATGGGTCTAAAGCAAAGACAGCTGGAAGACAGGGAATCATGAAGATTTCTTACGGAGAAATGTGATAACTGAACGCCAAAAGCTAGAGCGCAGAAGAGACATTACAAGGTTCCATTTTGACAGGACTTTATGACGAGTAGGAGTGGCACCTTATACACAGGGATATAGTCTCTGTCTGTCTCTCTGTCCCTCTGTCTCTGTCTGTCCTAGTAACCCAGGGCCTGATTTCTGACCCTTAGCTCGTTCACTCAAGGCCGGTCACTTGAGCCACAGCTCCACGTCGCCCTTTTTGCTCAGGCTGGCTTGGAACCATGATCCTCAGACCTTGGCCTCCAGCCGCGGGGCCGCAGGTGTCGGCGGGGAAAGTTCCTCCAAGCTGAGCCAGGTCTACCACCGACCGAGCGTCTAGCCCGGGCCGTGCGGGTCCCGAGCACGCCTGTGCCGGGGCGGGGGGGGGGCGGGAAGGCTGCGCTCACGCATCGCTTCGCGTCTCCCGCACTCGTGTCTGCGTGTCCTTCACCTTCTAGAGCTTTCTCTGAGGCTTTGCGGCCGGTAGACCGGGGCCCCAGGTGGCACTCCAGATCTCGGTGTCATGGTGGACGAAGGGAACGAGAGCGGCCCCGGGGCGCGCGGCCAGCCGACACGTCCAGGGCTGGGCTTCGCGCGCCCGCGGAGCGCCCCGACGGCACCCTCCCG
>NW_012267335.1:3408233-3441464 GCF_000151885.1 Dipodomys ordii | reverse complement strand
GGCGGCGCCCCGTGGCACAGCCAGGTTCCCGCTGGCCCCGCGCCTGCTGTCGGATTGGTGCCGGGCTGGGGCGCAGCCGTCCCCCGTCTTTGCCTCGCTCTGCCTCGGAGGGGGGATGGAGCCCGTGGGCATGGGCACGTCTCACTAGTCCTCCCTTGGGTCCGCGCGCCCGGGACGTGGGTCGTGGAGGAATCATCTCCCGCGCGCGCGCAAAAAGTGGGTGTGTGTGTGTGGAGAGGTTCTGCCGCGCCCTGCTTCGCGGGGTTCTGGATGGAGGGGCCTTGGCGTTGGGCCCGGTGGCTTGGTTAGAGGGGGAAGGCGCCCGGGGGTTGGGCAGCCTTGAACGCGCCGTCCAGCCCGGCCCCAGCCGGCCCCGCAGGCCAGTGGACATTTCTCAGGGTCGCCATCCTTTCCCGGGGCACCGGAGAGGCCGAAGTGGCAACGCATGGCATCGCCACCAGACCCCGTGTGCGTGTGCAAGATCACTTTGAATTCGCGGGTAAGGAAAAGGAAGATGGTCCTTGAAAGCACCAACCTCACTCCAGTGGAAATGTGGCGCCTGGGCCAGCCACGGTCCCTCCCCCATCGCGGCCCGCAGCCCCGGGAAGAAACGACACTGCGGCTGCTGCGGCGCCTTGCCAGTGAGCGGCGTTCCCGACGCACCCCTCCCCTCCTTAACAGACGCGCGCCACCCGTGTTAGTGCAACCTGTGTCTTGTGGAAGAGCATCTGCGCCCCGTGCTGAGCTCAGGTGAAACCTGTTAGTCGCTGTTTGTTTGCATCCGACAGAGGCTGGCAGCGATGTTTAACTTCCCTGACAACTCAGGGGCTGCCTCTCTGCCAGGATTGATGAGAGACTGGATTGGAGGACCTCATGCCACTCACCATAAAAGTCTCTCCAGAGCTCTTCAGACCTTCCAGATCCTGTCTGTCCATCTGGCAGAGTTTGCCCAAATGACTGCCCTCGTGAATATATTAAGAGTCCAAAAAAAGAAAATTTAAAGTGCCAGTGTTTTGCTTTATTCCCAGCTCTTAGTTCCAAGAAGAAGACAATTGCATGTGCCTGAGAAGGAAAACAAAGCATTTACTCTTAGATAAGTGATTGGGTTTGGTGTGTGTGTGTGTGTGTGGGGTAGCATAATGTATTTGCTAGCTAGATAAAAATGATAATGGAAGTTGAATGCATTCTTTCACATACTTTTGGCTCACACAAAAAAAGATGGTATTGTGACTTAGGAGGATAAGGTCTGAGGAAGGCAGTTCAAAGTCAGCCAGGGCAAAAATACTGATGAGGGGGCTGGGAAGGTGGCTCAGTGGTAGAGCGCTTGCCTTGCATGCCTGAGGCCCTGGGTTCGATTCCTCAGCACCACATAAGCAGAAAAAAAAAAGCCAGAAGTGGTGCTATGGCTCAAGTGGTAGTGCACTAGCCTTGAGCTGAAGAGCTGAGGGACAGCGCCCAGGCCCCACGACCGACCGGACCCAAAAAAAAAAATACTGATGAGATTCACATACTACAAAAAGCTGGAGGTGGGAGTTACACAGCTCATGTGGTATAGAGCACCAGCCTTGAGCTGAAAAGCTGGGGGAGAGTGCAAGGCCTGAGTTCAAGCCCCAGAACTAGCACACACACAAAAGATTTTACCTCCACCCCCACTCTTGATAATGTTTTTTCCTGTGTGAATTCATGGGAAAAGCTGTCCTGTATGCTTGATTACTATAATTACTAAATGAGACTTCAGAGTGTTTGAACTCCAAGACTTTGCTGGAAAATGTGTTGCCCAGGCTACTTGGACAGTTTGTTTTGATTTAGAGTATAGTAGAGTACTCTAAATACCGATTGGCATGATTGTACTGGCCTGCAGGTGACTAAAAAAGTTGCTTTAGTTGTATCTTTGAAGTCACCTCAACTTCCAGCTCGCAGATGAATTCCACTTACAGTGGCCACGTTTACTGCTTTCCTCAAGGTCAGTTGTCTTGAACTTCCCAGGGAAGGGAAGTGGCAGAAGACAATGAACGTGAGAAGGAGTCCGTTCTTTTTTTTTTTTTTTTTGTCAGTCATGGGTCCTGAACTAGTCAACTCAGACTAGTGCTCTATCACTTGAGCTATAGTGCCACTTCTGGATTTTTCTGCTTATGTGGTGCTGAGGAATAGAACCCGGGGCCTCAGGCATGCTAGGCAAGCATATTACCACTGAGCCATCTTCCAGCCCAATTTGCATTCTTTTAAATCCTTTTTCTGAGCCTGGCCTCATGGCTCAGGTCTGTAATCCTCACTACTCAGGAGGCTGAGTTCTGAAGATTGCCCTTTGAAGCCAGCCAGGGCACCAAAGTTGGTGAGACTCATCTCTCCAGTTAACCAATAATGAATATTAGTAGGGTGTTCTGATGTCTGAAGGGTGACTTAAAGAAGGCATGCTGATTTCATCAAGAACAGGAACTTTAGCTAAAATAAAATGTCAATCTTGAAACAAAGGCCAGGTGGGCCTCCATAAGAGCGCCGCAGGGTGGGGGGCACCGAGCAGGGCTCCTGCAGGGCCTGGCTGCCAGCACTGGGCAGGTGTGTCATCCCAGCCGGAGAGCCTGCCTGTGAGGCCAGGCGAGGTGGCAGGAGGGGACAGCCGGGCCGACAGCCAGCACTTGGGCAGGTCATCTGTAGCCTGGCTTGCACTCCCTCTGCTCTGCACCTGTCAGTGACTCGGGCCGTTCTTGCCCGGACTTTGTGAACCGTATGCTCTTGGTTCTGGAAATGGGCATGGAACCAGAGCTAGCCTCACCCACTGGTGAGCAGCTGACGTGTGGCATGGGAAGAGGAGGCTAGCCACGGCGCGTCTGCATCTTTTTGGCTCAAGGACAAGTCAAGACCCTTGCTAAGCCTGAAGCCAAGCCCCATGAAGTTTCCACTGATTTCTGGAAGCTCTTTCTGCCCTCGTCTGTATCACCAGTAGCAACGACAGATTCTGAAGCTTTGTAGTATTGCAATTATGAAGGAATGTAATTACTCTGTTGGAGAAAATGTTTCTCGTTTCCCTCGTGTTCGTAAACATTCCATTCAGATTTCTGATGTTTTCCCCTTTCCCTTTTCAAGTATGACAGACAGGACCATTGTTTCTGTTCTTGAACATCTTTTAACTAGCAATTACATTAAGCCTTTATAGTAGTTAATGATAGGTAATTCTTTTGTTGTGCCTGGGTTTAATGATAAATTCGAAGCTCTCCATGTAAAACTTGCTGAATCTCTAAATGGGATTGTTGTCTTTTGAAGAGTGAAAATTACCATTTGGAAGGCAGGCGTATCTCAGCAGGGTGCCGGTGGCTCAGGCCTGTGATGCTACCTATTCAGGAGGCTGAGATCTGAAGATCATGGTTGAAAGCCAGCCCAGGCAGCAATGTCCATGAGACTCTTATCTCTAATTAACAGCAAAAAGCTGGAAATGAAACTGTGGCTCAAATGGTAGAACACCAGCCTTGAGTGAAAAAACTAAGGGACAGCACCGAGGCCCTAAGTTCAAGCCCCAGGACTGGTATGCGTGTGTGCCCCCTCTTCCCCCCCAACACAGTTGGAAGGTGTAGCTATCTCTTTGTTACCAATTTTTGCCACTGGTATGGCCCTTTCTCCCTCTCAGAAGCAATAACAAGACGATACCAGCAGAGTAGTGAAGAAGACCTTTGTTCTTGGCCGAGTGCAGAAGTGGGCAAAGACCTGGCGGCTCAGCTTGTCAACTCTTGCGGGGTGGGCTGCTGTGTTGTAGGTACAGGGTGAAAGAGATGGAGGAGGAGGGGTGAATAAAGTGGAGGAATGACATGTCCATTCCTTTTATGGTTCTTTCCAGTTGTCGCCATGGTAACTGTCAGTCATCTCCCTGCTGGAGGGTGTGCCATTTAGCATGTGGATGAGATAATGGGAAAGTTAGATATTGTCTGGCTGTCACTCTGACAGCCATCTTTATCCACCCAGATTCAGCTAGCCACCTGGCCTCCAGGACCTTGACCTCCGAGACTAACATGGTCAGGGCAGACTAGAAGTTTGGATAGTTACTCTTCAGGGTAGCAGTTATGCTTTTTGTGCCAGTTCTAGGGCTTTATTTACTTCATTTGCTCAAATCTAGTGCTGTACTGCTTGGGCCACAGCTCTCTTTCTGGCATTTTGGTAGTAAATTGTCTTACGGACTTTCTATTTAGGCTGGCTTTGAACTGTGATCCTTAGATCTCAGGCCTTCTGAGTAGGTAGGATTCCACATGGTGAACCACTGGTGCCTGGCTAAAATGTATTTATTTTTCTTTTGTTGCTAGTCCTAGGGCTTGAACTCAGGGCCTGGGCACTGTCTCTGAGCTGCTTTTGCTCAAGGCTAGCACTCTTACCACTTGAGCCACAGCGCCACTGCCAGCTTTTTCTGTGTATGTGGTACTGAGGAATGGAACTCGGGGCTTCATGCATGCTAGGCAAGTGCTCTACCGCTAGGCCACATTCTCAGCCTATTTTTTTTATTTTTTTACTGGCTTGTGTCGGGAACGCATATGTAGTGTGCAGTGGTTTAGCGAGTGTGTTAGGTGTTCTTTGGGGACCCTGCGGTGCTGCTTTTAGACAGCTCCGGGCCTGCAGCAGCTGTGGTTCTCCTGTGCTAAGTGCTGTCTCTCCAGCACCCAGAGCAAGTGCCTAGCTCTGAGTAGAAGTTCAACAGACATCTGTTGGTTGAATAAATAAAACAGGTGTCTCAGGAGCTGTTGTAACCTTCTATGTGTGGAGTGGAGTGGTCTGCCTGCCCTCAAGGAATTGTCATTTTGAGAGGACAAGCTGTGAACTATAAATATTTAAAAAAAAAACCAACCAAACAACCACCAAAAACTTTACAAGAACTTGTAAAAAAATGATAAATGGGCTGTAATTGCTGAGTTCAGAATGAGAAGGGAAGGGGCGGGGAGGGACGGGGGTGGGGGTGGGGGGGGGGGGGGAGCAGCGGCAAGGGTACTTACTTCACCAGTGAATTTGGAAGCATTGTGGTAAAGCCCCACAATAGCAAAAGTCCTAAGGGCAAGTTGGATTTAAAGGGAAAAGGAGAAAAGGAAATGCCTTCCGACCCTTGAGTTTCACTCATGGAGTTTGGATGTCAGCTGTAACTTCTGGTTTGGAAAGGTTTTGTTTCTGCAGTGATCTAACTCACTTGATGGGCCTCAAAGCTACAAGGAAACAGAATACACTGGTTGGTCACCTGGACTTAGTAAGATTCCAAAGCACAGCTTGCTGCCAGTGGCCTATGAATCCTAGCTACTCAGGAGGCTAAGATCTGAGGATTTTCAGTTTGAAGTCAGCCTGGGCAGGAAAGTCTGTGAGACTCTTATTTTCAGTTAACCAGCTGAAAGCCAGGTGTGGCTCAAATGGTAGATAGAGTACCAGCCTTGAGTGGGAAAAGCTAAGGGACAGCATGCAGATCCTGAGTTTAGGTGTCAGGACTGGCATAAACACACACACACACACAAACCCCAAGTGATACGTGTTATTTCAGATTTCTTTATGTCTGTTTGGAGCAACATAATTCGTTTGGCAAGCATTTTAGTAACAGCAGAGAGGGAGCATGCTCCAGTGGAGGAGGAATGAAAGAGCCTTTGATTCATTTGCCTCTTGAGTTCCAGCCCCAGGGCCAGTGCTGCCTTGGGCCAGCGGCTGATTCTGGACCTTGGAAGCCATCTTAATGCCCAGCTGTGTGAGCGCCAGCCCTAGTTGGGAGGGAAGAGAATAATGCCACAGGGTCCCATTAAACTCCTCCTGACTGCGGATGGGGGGCTTCAGCTCATTTCACATCCCTGCCATCATCATGGCGATTTTCAAACAGAGGTTGCCATTTGAACTTGGATTGAAGTCACAACATTTCTGGGACTCCTTTTTATCTCGGTTAAATACAGAAAACTTACAAGTGTCTCTGTTTTTCCCTCCTGGATAAATAAATGAACATTTTACTTTAGATTCCTATAAGGGAAAGTGACTCATGATAGTGGATTTCCATGTTTATTAAATAAAAACTGGGCACTGAAGGCTTATACCTGTAATTCTAGCTTCTCAGGAGGCTGAGATCTGAGAATCATGGTTCTAAACCAGCCTGGGCAGAAAAGGCCATGAGACTTATCTCCAGTGACCCACCAAAAAGCTGAAGTGGAGCTTTGGCTCAAGTGGTAGAGTGCTAGCCTTGAGCAAAAAAGCTAAGGGCCAGTTCCCAGGCCCTGTGTTCAAGCTCCAGAACCACCATAAAATAAATAAATAAACAATTGGCCTTTGCCATTGCCAACCTGATGGCTTCAGGAGCCTTAATGACTTATAGGTAGTGATTTTGGCCAATAGAATTGCTAGGAAGAGTCATTTTAGGAGCTAGAAGTTTTTGACCATTCCAGGTGTATATACACATGTACCTGAAACAATACAAGAATGCCTTTACTGTTTGTCTGTTGTTGTTTTTTTTGCCAGTCCTGGATCTTGAACTCTGCATCTAGATGCTCTCTCTGAGCTTCCTTTGCTCAAGGCAAGCTCTCTACCACTTGGGCCACAGCTCCACTTCCAGCATTTTTGAGTAGTTTATCGGAAATAAGAGTCTCACAGACTTGGGACCTGTGATCCTTAGTCACAGCCTCCTGAGTAGCTAGGATTATAGGTTTGAGCCATCAGCACCCAGCTAAGTCTTCTGTATTTCAAGCAACTCTATGCTGAGCAAAACAAAATGGAAAAAAAAAATCCCTAGTTGACAAAAGGTGAACAAATGCAGCAGTGGTGAAAATGAACTCTACAACTTGTAGGTGGGAATGGAAGGGAAAGACTAGGAGAGAACGAGGGAAGGGGTAACATTATGGGAAAAGAAATGTACTCTTTACCTGATTATGTAACTGTAATCCCTCTATATATCACCTTTATAATAACAAGTAAGGAAACAAAAAAAAAATAATCCTCGTCGTAAAATTCTCCTGGCCAGCTGGATAGGCAGTGTTTTGTAGGCTCTGATCCTCTAAGTGCCTGTTTGTGGAAAGAAGAGTTAAGAGTGTGCCTTGTAATGCATATTTGGTCCTTATCTCTGTTACTTTAGCTCTTGAAGCCTTCTGATTACAACTTGTAGCTGCCAAGGCCTGTCCCGCAGTATTATCTAGAGCAAAAAGTTTCCATGTGGTTGGTTTAGCAGAAGCTGCTTTCACCCCACACTGAGCCCGGGAAGGTAGAAGTTGTAGGAGCTTGAAAAGGAGCAGAGCTTTAGAAAAGAAATGTGAGTTACCTTAAACTTTTCCTAACATTTAATTAGCCTTTTCTTATCGCTCTGTGTGTAGTTCAGAAACATGATTGTATTTCTAAGCTGAGCTTTCTTTCCTGTTTTCTACCCTGGAAAGAATTCTCAATTGACCAAGAGTTTTTCTTATGATGTTGTCTTCTTTTCTTTTCCTGTCCGTTCCCCCTGCTTTTTAACTTTAAATTCACACTTGACCTAGATAATTCTCTTAAGTTATATATTCTTTAAAAAAATGGCCTAGAAGGGGAGGAAAATAAGCCACATTGTTCTGTGAATTCAAAACAATATACTGAGAGTCTAGACTCCCCCCCCCCCCCCATGTAAAAATCTTAGGTCTTTTTTTCCCCTAAGAAAAGTACTAAACTCTAGCTATCCAGATCATTGTTTTTCCTTTCCACTTTTTATACTTTATTTTGCTTTAACTCATGTAGTGTAGTTTTTTTTTTTTTTTTAAGTGTTATAAGATCTACTTTAGTGGCATCACAATTCCTTTTCCTCAGAGGGCAGAGTTAGGAGTTGTGTGGGTCAAAAGAACAGAGAAAATGCCATCTCATACCTAGGTTTTGTTTCCTTACTTTCTTAATGCTTGGTTAAGTTCCATTTGCCATTACTGCTTAGTAATGGCATGAAATAAGCAAGTGAATTCAATTTTAGTCAGGATGTTCTATCCTTTTTTTTTTTGGTGCCAGTACTGGGGCTTGAACTCAAGACCTGGGTCTGTCCTTTAGGTTTTTGCTCAAGGCTGGCTCTTGCGTTTCAGCTCCATTTCTACCTTTTTGTTAGTTAATTGGAGATAAGGGTCTGGCAGACTTTCTTGCCCAGGGGAGCTGTGAACTGTGATTCTCAAATCTAGCTTCTTGAGTAGCTAGGATTACAGGTGTGAGCCACAGGTGCCTGGAATGTTCTGTCTTCTCTGACATGGACATGTAAGATGATAGCATTAGGAGAAGTTTTGAGAACTTAGCCTGTTTTTGTTATTTTTTTAATTGTACTTAATGTACCGATTTTGCTTGTTGCTATAAAATTATGTTTGTTAACTTTTATAAGTTGGAGAAAGTGTTCTACCCTGTAGATCCCTGTGTTCTTCTGTGTGGTGACAGGGAATGGCATGAGGATTGTTTTCCTCTACTGAAATGAAGTTCTTGGTTACTGCTGCATTGGGAAATGTGGTTAGGCCACTTTCTGAATATCAGAACTCCTCCCTGAGGTGACTATCTGATTAAAGAATTAAATGCTTGCTGTGTGTTCTCAGCTCCAATCTGTAATACATGCCCGCAGTGCTTAGGGCGCCAAGATAAAATGTTTTTGGTTGGAGGGATGACCCTTAATGATGGCTGGGGAAGAGCTTTCATCTTTAACTTTTGGAAGAGGAGCCTTGGTAAAATGCCACCTTCCATATTTTACATTCCAATGGTGTTGGGTAGGGCTTGGTGAAGAAAGCTGACCTCATTCTTTTAGGGAGGTATTTGAACCCCTTACCCTCTGGCGAAGTTATAATTGACCCCAAAGTTATGTGTGAGCCTCTGGATTTGACAAGTTCTCCCTGACAGTTGCAAGTTTAAATGTTTGAAGTGCTGAGAAAAAGCCAAATGGTAAGAGTCCAAAATATTAGGGAAGGTAATTTATTCCTAGTGATGTGATACAAAATCTGACTCATCTTCACGGAAGCGTTTATCTCCCAACAAAAGTACACAAAATTATACTGTGTCAAGTGGACAGGTTTTTTTCTTATTTTTCTATAAGGAATCAAATATGGCTCAAATTTATCAATGCATAATGCTTCAAACAGGAGAAACATGTGAGCCTCATCCATTTTTTTTTCTTTTTTCTTTTTTCTTTTTCGCTAGTCCTGGGACTTGAACTCAGGGGCTGGCCACTGTCCCTGAGCTTCTTTTGCTCAAGGCTTACCACTTGAGCCACAGTGCCACTCTGGCTTTTTCTGTTTATGTGGTACTGAGGAACCAAACCCAGGGCTTCATGTATGCTAGACAATCACTCTACCATGAAGCCATATTCCCAGCCCTCATCCACTTTTCTGTATCCATGATTTGTCTCCAAAAAGGAAATGCATGTGTGTGTGTGTATATATGTATGTATATATGTATATGTATGTGTGTGTGTTGGTATTGTCCTTTGGTGATTATAACTGTTAATTTCCAGAGGACAAAGATGGTACTTGTGCCTTGTCTGAACTGTGTGTGATACCTTGAATAGCATGAACAAATAATTGTAGTTCTTGGAGTCTAAAATTATAAATCGTCTTGTCCAATATTCCAAAAGGTTAATCTTTTCCAACCCATTCTTCTCTGTGTATTGTTTAAGTGTCTTTTGCTTTTCACCCAGCTGTGTGTGTGTGTGTTTGCATGAGTGCACGCACTCGTACCATGTACTAGGGCCTGAACTCAAGGCCTTGCTCTCTTGCTTGGCATTTTTTGTGCAAGGCTGACTCTCTGCTATTTGAGCCACACCTCCACTTCCGTCTTTTTGCTGGTTAATTGGAGAAAAAGAGTCTCTGAGCTTTGTTTACCCAAGCTGGCTTCAAACCATGAACTTTAGATCTCAGCCTCCTGAATAGCTAGAAAAACAGGCATGAGCTATTGGCACTCAACTTCATCCTGTGTTATTTTACATCATTTGCATTAGAAATGTAATAACTATTGAGGGTTGGGAAGATGGCTCAGTGGTAGGGTGCTTGCCTTGCATGCCCTGGGTTCGATTCCTCAGCACCACATAAACAGAAAAAAACTGCAAGTGGTAGAGCACTAGCATTGAGCTGAAGAGCTGAGGAACAGCGCCCAAGCCCAGAGTTCAGGCCTCTCGACCAATCCCTCCTCTCCCTCCCCCCACCAAAAAAAAGAAATAGAATAACTATTGAATATCACTTTTTCAGTTATATACAACTCCTTCCCCAATAGCTGAGAAGAGTCTAACTCCTTCTTACAGGGAATTAAAGTTAGCCTCAGAAAGGCCAATGCATTTGTCCAGCTGCTGTGTTGGGGTGACCTTAGGCACTGTGGAAAATTCCTAAGAAACTGACCTAAGGAACGCTGCATTCACCCGCAAGAGTTTGTGTGATACTAGGAGCGTGTGTGTGTTGTGATTCTTGTGAGCTAGAGCTCTGGAAGAATTCAGCAATTCTTTCCAAAGGTGACAGGTGACATTCCACCATGGCATTAAAGATGGGTTTGATGGTCAGAAATGGGACTGGCCCCAAACCTGATTTCCTTCTCTCCATTTCCCAGCCCCTCGGGAGCTGGTCCCCTTTGTTCAGCCAGACAGCTGGCTCCTTTTCCCATCATTCCCACCATCCTACCCTCGAATCCCCTTGTAGCCAAGTCTAGCAGACAGCTTTTCCTTCCAGCTTCTCTTCGTGTGCCTTCCTGACTCAGGTAGTGAGGAGCATTTGAACACGGAAGCTTCTGGAAGGTTGAATGTATGGATGTTACAGGCCAAGTCCAGCTGGTTTTCCTAGCTTGCTAGAGCACAACCTATTGTCTGGGGGAGGGGTGTGTGTGGAGGGCTTGCTGAGTCATTTATTCATGCTTTTTATTACCTCTTGGCTGGAATATCACCATTCATTGTTCATAAGCTGGCCCAGCTTGTTTACTTTTTTATAAATTACATGTAATCAAGTCCTCTTGCAGGTCTGGCTACTGTAATTGGCAGTCACCACA
Organism: Dipodomys ordii; assembly: GCF_000151885.1. Lineage (NCBI taxonomy): Eukaryota > Metazoa > Chordata > Mammalia > Rodentia > Heteromyidae > Dipodomys > Dipodomys ordii. The sequence continues at coordinate 3,430,532 of NW_012267335.1, read as the reverse complement.
GAGCTAGGCTGACAAGTCTGCCTTTCTGCTGACGCCTCGGGTTCATTTGCACTCACCCAGTTGCCTTGCCTTTTCCATCCGTTCCAAGGGAGAGGACTATCACCATACCCTCTACTCGTAGAAGGTCGAAAGAACATGAGCAGAGCTGGCAGGGTCCTTGTTGCCCTTGGTTTGGAATACTGACCCTCAAACATAAGTGTGCTTTGAGAGCCCCTTCTAAAATGAAGGTTTCTCCTTATTTTCTTGTCCTTTGGGTCTCCCCTCCCCTCCCCTTCCCTTCTTTCTTCCTTCCCTCCTTCCTTCTTTTTCTCTTAGCAGGTTCCGAAACCTGCAATGTTTAAAATACTCACACCCTTCTGGTGGTGAGGTCGGTGATCTTCATATGACATTTCGGGAAATCCTCACTTAGGCCTAAAAGAAAAAAGGAGAAGAAAGAAAATCCAGTAGAAGTAAATCCTTAGGTGGTAGAGGAAAGCAAAGACCCAACTCAGGAGAGAGACACCTCTTCCTTCGCTCCTGTGGGAGGAGGGACTGCATGGTTACCATAGGTGTGGGGTGCTTTCTGACCCAGGCTGACACGCATCTGCACCTCTGAGAGCATGCACTTAGAAGTTAGAAATTTTAAAGAGGTGTGGCTATGAGGAAGTGTTTGAGCCTCACCAAGATGCTTTCAAGACACTATTTAGTCAAAGACGGTATTAAGTCAGTATAGATTAGAAAAAAAAAGAATGTGCATTCCCAAATCGAGATGAAGAGGAGAGGTGAAGGAAGATTAGTTCTTGACCAGAAGTTCTGGTTATTCTGGTTACTAGATCTGTAAACTTGTTATTAAAGTGGAGTCCAGATTTCCTGGGATACTTCAAAATTCCTCTGCCCGCTCTCATCTATCACATGTGTTACACACATCTGGATAGCTCTACTTTTTGGTTAATTTTGAGATGTGATTGATTTATCAAAGGAAAAGTAATTTTGCTTGACTAAAGAAGTCCCTTCCCCTCCCTTAACTCTGTGTGTGTGTGTGTGTGTGTGTGTGTTTAATAAAATCCTCTTTTAAGAGACCAAGACAGACTCTATTTTAGAAATCTATTCAAGTAAACCAGGTGGGCGTGGTTACTTAACCCCAGCAGCAAAGTTTATTTCTAGCTCTTTACCTACTGAACTCTATTCTAGAAAGCTTTTTTTTTTTTGACATAACATTTCCTTAGGGAAACTTAGTCATTATATCCAATTTCCTTACAGTATGAACTTGACCAAAACAAACGATAATAAAAAATAATTTTGGAAACCCAGGAAAAAATAATGGGTATCTCATCTCTAGCCTTTGTTAAACTGTTGACCTGCCTGTCTACTCCTGTCTCGGCGGGAAAGCATTCAGTTCACATGCCCACCAGCACTTAGGACATCAGGCTGCTCTGGGGAACTTTCCCACTACCGTGGTGTGTTTCCCAGCTTCCCCTTGGACCCTCATCCACTTTCCCTCCCTTCTCTTCCATTTATTTACTCTGGAACACGTTAGCCTCTGAAGTACTTGCTCATCTGCCCCCCCCCCCATCTCTAAGAATCTTCCTCTCTGCTTCCTAAGCGTAGAGGACCCATTAGTGTCATTAGGCAAAATAGCTGCCACACCCATTGTTGAAGCTCGAGACCTGGTGAGTTTGGTGAGTAGATCACACTTGCTTCTGAAGAGGAAAGAAGGGCTGTGGTTTACTGTGGCTGGTGGTCACCCACAGTCAGCTTCTTCCATCCATCCCGAGTGGTGGAGGGCTGGGCTCCTGCCTGACTTCCACCCCGCCAGCACAGGTCCTGCTTGCTTCTCTCAGGTGACCTTAACCCTTGCTCTGTGTGTGTGTGTGTGTGTGTGTGTGTGTGTGTGTGTGTGTTTAAAAAAGTGTTTAAACCACACTTGGCATAACGCTTATTAACTGCTTAATATTCTTAAATATATATATGTATATATATATGTATAGATTATATATTGGCCTGGGATATATACTAATCCATATACTGTTTAATGTAAGTGGTAGATTTTTTCCAGTGAATGCTGACTGACCTGACTAGAAACAAGTTTAAATGCTCCTAGGGAGGAACATACCTTTTAAGTATTTTAAGTACAACCTAAAAAAAGAAGCCCCCAAACCTCCCTATAAATTGTCAGTGGAAGTATTTTAACCACAATTTCCTGTTTAGCATATAGAAAAAGAATGTTATAAGATGGCAAGGAAGCAAAGTTAGGGCCCTTTGTACAAGTTAATGCCTTAGTTTAGAAAAATTTTGTGGCTAAAATACATAGCAAGTTTTTTTGGAAAAAATATTTTTACACTTACTTGTATTTGCATAGAAAATGTACATAGTTTGGCCTAAAATTCATAATGTATTTGACTATATACTATGACTGTATAATTTGTCTATTTTTGTTTTAGGACACATTTTAAAAAATTTCTAGCATATTTAAATCTTTAACTTCTATTTGCTTGTTCCAATGACTTTAAGGAACTAAGAGATACCTACCTTCCTTTCTTCCTTCCTTCCTTCCTTCCTTCCTTCCTTCCTTCCTTCCTTCCTTCCTTCCTTCCTTCCTTCCCTCCCTCTCTCTCTCTTTCTCTTTCCTTCCTTTTTCTTTTCTTTCTTTCTGGCTCCAGCCTGAAATTTTAGTTACTTGTTGAAAACCCGTGCTCTTACTAAGGAAAATTAGAATGTGGATATTGAAATATTTTCCCTCCTTCAGATAAGTTCAAGCTTTATTAGCATTCTTGTCTACTTTCACATAGGATCGCTTATGTTTTCTTAAACATTAAAAGAGTAAGTTTTCTCCAGCTTTGTCATATTCATTGAAACACCCAGGAATAGAAAAAGAATCACGGAAGCTGAAGGCCAGTTCTTCTTATAATGACAAAAGAAAAGAAAGGAAAAAACTCCTTGTCATTTGTTTGTTTGAGACAAGAGTCACTTTGTGGCTTGGCTGGCCTTGAACTCCCTGTGCAGTTCAGGCTAGCCTCCAACTATCGATCCTCCTGCCTCAGCCTTCCAAGTGCTGGGATTACTGGCATCTACTATCCTGTGTGGCTTTCTTTTTATTCTTAATGAGATGAGTGAATCCTGTAGGGAACTTGATTAAGCCTAGAACATACCTTGAGTCCCAGACAGAGGGAGGACTGGACCCTAGCTTGGGGATGACTCCTCCAGGGCCATTCCCAGCCTGACACGTTCCCTGTTCCTTCCCTCCACTTCTGTCTGATGGCGCGGCTTCTAAAATTCAAACCCGTGCAGTGAGTGGAGGCAGCAGGCACGTTCGTCTCAGCTTACCTCTTTTTCTTTTCAATTGTGGTTAAAAACAAGAAAAGCAAAACACAACCAGCCACCACAGAACAAAACTGACCTTCTCACCATGTGTGAGCGAGGGCTGGCGCAGGAAATCCGTGCGGGGACCCAGCCTGGCTCTCTCGGTTCTCTGCAGGGTCTAGTGCCTAGCGGGAAGGGGCTTTGTGCTGACTGACACCGTTCAGGAAGGTCCCAGGCCCACACCTCACCGGAGCAGGAAGTGAATTATGTGGGATTTGCTCACCTGATCCACACCGAGGAGCCTACTGGAGTGCACACTTGGAAACCCCACACCCCTTTCTGACCCCGAGGGGAAATTCTTTCCTCCCAGTTGATTCTGGTGCTCTGTTTAATCTTGAGCATATGAGCATGAGTCACCTCGGGTAAGTGTGTAATCCCGTTTCTGCCTTCCTTCCAGCTCCCCTTCAGTGTGTCTGTGGCAGTTACTGGGGCCTGGTGTCCTGCACAAGGAAGGGTTGGTGGTTTAGGGGTCACTTTGGGGACTTTTTTTGGAACCAGTGCTTGTGCTCCTGCAGGGAAGCCGGGTGGCCTGAGCTCTGAAATTCAGGCTATGTCTGGAATGTGTGTGTGGACAGCCTTGGGGGGGGGGTGGAGGGAGGGAGAGAAGATGGGGAAATCCTGAGATGGTTTTGGAATATGGGCAGAGGAAAGTTTTGTGATTTTGCTGTGCACCCAAAAGGCATTGGCATGGGGCTAAAGAGACCATGGCTGGCGGGGGCACAGCTCTGCCTGGTCCTCCGCCATTGACCTGTGCCATGCTCTTCACCATGGCCATTTGTGCTTTCCCACGAGGAGCACTATTTCTTCAGAAGATGCTTTCCAGAAGTGTGGAGTCTTTCCTGGTGATGTGGGCTGGAATCTTTAAGGGACTTGGAAAGAATGTAAATCCTTCATGCTTGTTTAGACACCCAGAGAGGAAGATGTGAGTGCGTGTGACTTGAATATTCAACTGAAAAATCTGTATCCATTTTTAAATACTACATACATTCGAGCAAAGCCCTTGAATGCTGCTTTTACACTGGCTGTTGTTTAGCCAGCAATCAGTAATGTCACTTAGCAAGTGTTTTGGCACCGCCTATTTTAACAGGTACTGGTTCAGTTCTTACTGAGGGAGGGAAGGACTGGAGGGAGGGAGGGAGGGAGGGAGGTGGCCCTCACTCTGCCCTCATTAGCATATTTTGAATAACTGTATTTGAGCCATCGCCAGCTAAGCTAGTCTTTTGGAGGCCTGCCCGATGAGCAGTGGGACTCTTTGAGCAGTGTAGAGGTTGGAGTCTGTAATCATTTTACTTTTAATTTTCTTTTTCTTGGAGCAGAAAGATTTGAGAGGATGCTATTGAGGGTACTTCAATTTTCCCCCTCCCCCTCAAAAATAAAAACAAAAATAAAAAATCCCACTCTGTTTTCTTGTTTAATTCTGTAGAAGTTTTGGATCTTTTCTACTTTTTAAAAAAGACATATATATATACTTATATTTATAAAGAAAGTACCATAGGAGATTTCTTAGAAACACCTTGGGGAAATGTGTTCTGGGTGAGTTTGTTTTGCTGTATGTGGAGTCCGTCTGCACGTCACTGGAGAATCTCTTTGTGGGTTTATCGTGGGAACATCAGTTGCTGCACAAATCTTCCTCTCTGTCCAGAGGTATTTTTCTGACTTGGCATTGACATGTGACTGACCACGACTGGGATTTTGGGTTCTAGGATTGTCAGGGGGAAAAGTCAGTTGAAAGGAAGGCTTCTGATATGTTCATGAACAGGTTTTGGTTATTATTTGCTTGTTTTGTGCCAGGACTGGGGCTTGAACTCCGGGCCTCTTGCTCTTGCTTATTAGCATTTTTGGTCGAGGCTGTCACTCTACCCCTGAGTGGAGCCCACAGCTCCACTTTCAGTTTTTTGGTGATTAACTGGAGATCAGAGTCTCATAGACTATTCTGCCTGGGCTGGCTTTGAATTTCGATCCTTAGATCTTAGCCTCCTGAGCAGGATTACAGACATGAGCCAGCAGTGCCCAGTTGGTTTTGTGTGTGTGGTGGTGGTGGTGTGGGTAAGAGTTGGTGATGGTAGAAGTGCTAGGTTTTGGTGGTTGGTGGTACAGAACTGGGCTTTGAACTCAGGTGGAGATGGACAACAGGTGCTTAGTTCTCTTGTTCTTATTTGGGGAGACAGCTCCGGGAGCATCAGAATCACCAGAGAGCTTTTTCAAAACCTGTTTCCCTCCCTTGTGCCTGTTGTGGTGTAGAGGTGTGGTTTCAGTCTATTGTGTGTCTGTGGTGCTGGGGTCAGACTGAGGACCTTGAGCATGCTAGCCAAATGCGGCACCTCCAAGCCGCACAGCCCAGCCCTGGTGCATGCTTCTTGGGATGACGCAGCACTCACACACACCAGCCTCATCCTTCCTTTCCATTCATCTACCACCACCACCACCATCATCATTTTAGGTCAAAAGTTATTCTCAAGACTATTACTTATTTATTATTTACTATTATTTATTATTACTCTCATTAATTTTTCTTTATCAAGACTATTATTAGTTGTCTTTAGTTGCACAAAAGGGTTTCAATTCAGCATGTCCTTTAAGTGTACAATGCCTATATTTAAAAATATAAGCAGTATCGACCACTGGAAACAACAAACCTGATCTTTTCTAAGAAAGAACTCTGCTCTGGTATATAATGAACCAAACCCAGCATTATTTTTATATGGGTCAGCTATGTTTATGTATAATAAATTTTTGAGTTATCAAATGTCACCTCTATTTTGGGCCTTCAGTGTCAATAGTAGGATCCATATATCTACATGACTGCCGTCTACCCTTCACTAATTGTGCAAATTTTTTTTTTTTTTTGCAGGGGGGGAGTGTCATAGTTGTTTTTTTGCAGTTGATTTATAACAGATTGTCTAAAGGAAGAATTTGTAGGCCACTGTAACCCTCAGGGAGCAGTGTAGTTTACCGAGTGCCTTTGAATAGCATTTTAATAGCTGTTTTTTTTATTCTGAAATGTTTAAGATGTCATCAGTGAGTGTCTCCTTCAGGTCAGTGTGTTGAATTATAGGAACACTTGTAGAATGTTACCAGCCTCATTGTTGACTATGTCTTTAACCATCCACAAAGATGGTAGATATAAAATCTGTTTTTCCAACAAGTATATGCATGAAACTAAAACAATTTATTCAGGTTGTAAAACAACGCAAGTGAAACTTGAGCTGTGGCTCATGGCCCATGTTGAAGTGGATAGCATGTGTGCAAGGCAAGGAGATCCTAACGACTGATAATCTCTTTAGAATGCGTTAATATTGTCAGGCTGAATAGGAGTCATTTGGTAGGCAGACCAGATTTTAAAAAGGAAACAACAAAATAAAACTTAAATACTGACTTTCCCGTCCCTTTGGTTGATTTTAGTGACCAGCTAGTTGGTCTTTGTGGTGACACTTGTAACTTTTTTCTTGGTTTTTGTACTTGGCATGTTTTAAGTACTAAAAAATGGTATGGGGGAAATGTGAATGGGAGCTACCTTCAGGTGGAGTAAGCTTAGCTCCTGGAGTCCATGTTCTAGCTTGTTCTGCTCTTGGGTGCCCTCCCTAGCTCCTTGGCGTATTTACATATTGTATAATCCAGACTGGCTTGTCCTGTTCGGTAGGTTTGTTATAAACTGCTCAAGCTTGTGATAACATTTTAAATGGCACGAGAAGTTAAACAGTCCTTGAGTGACAGACCAAAGGGCTGTAGTCACAGGTGTCCCAGCGTCTTCCCCTTCCATCTAGTTCCGTGTTTCTCTGAGTAACAGGAAGCAAATGGAAGTATAGGAACTCCTGGTCACATGATCATCCCTTCCAGAGACAGCCAGCAGGCCATGTCTGATCCCATAAGATGTCCACTAATGGGGTATGGCCCTAGACAAACCAGTAAACAAAGCCAGTGGAACCATTTTCATCTATCGATGCCCACAATGAAACCAGTGGAGCTGCCCAGTGAAGCCGGCTGTCTGGTGGACGTTTTCCTGTGCTTTATGATGACATTCATTGGAATGGCTTCCTCGCACCAAGTTTGCCCATGGCTTCCAAGCTTCTGAAGGTACCCTCCCCTAGCTTGCTGAAAGTGTCCTGTGTGGGAGATCCGAGACCTCTGTTGCCCTGGGTGCTTGCTCAGCGCTGGGCATGTCCTTCTTGTAGCCCATTCCCAGAGTTTGGGAGTCCAGTGGTAGACAAGGAAGTCTCTCCTCAATCCCCTTCTCACCCCAGGTCTCTCATCTCTGCAGGTGCTCCCAGTGCTGAAGTCAAGTGACCCAGGAGCTCCTCCACCCTGCTCTGCGCTCTGCGCTCTGCGCTCTGCGCTCTGCCTTCAGCCAGGCAATCCTGCTGAATTGAGATGTTCTGAGTCGTTCAGGATATTTCAAACTAAGAGTGAATCTTGGTGGGGAAAGTCACATTTCTATAGGTTTGGCAGGTTGCAGACTGCTTGTTTGTTTTTGTTTTTAGCACTTTTTCCATATAATGGTTTTAGAGACCAGGGGAGGAAATGGCTGAAGCTATGTGGTCTTGGGCAGATTATATAACTTTGGGTGAATCCTGGTTTAAAAATGACAGAGTTGCCTGGCTTTAATAGCTCACACCTATAATCCTAGCTAACTCAGGAGGCTGATATCTGAGGGTTGAAGTTTAAAGCCAATCCAGGCAGGAAAGTCCATGAGACTCCTATCTCCAATGAACTACAAAAAGTCAATGGCTTTTTGTGGTAGAATGTTAGCCGTGAGCAAAAGAAGCTCAGAGACAGTGCTCAGGCCCTAAGTTTAGCACAAACAAACAAACGAAAAACCCTAGGGTTTCATCAGTCCAAGTCTTGCTCTCAGAAAATAAAGAAGGGCTGGGAAGGTGGCTTAGTGGTAGAGTGCTTGCCTTGCATGCATGAGGCCCTGGGTTTGATTCCTCAGTACCACATAAGCAAAAAGAAAAAAGCCAGAAGTGGTGCTGTGGCTCAAGTGGTAGAGCGCTAGCCTTGAGCTGAAGAGCTGAGGGACAGCACCCAGGCCCAGAGTTCAGGCCCCACGACCGACAAAAAAAAAAAAGAAAAGAAAAGAAGAGAATGGCTTGTATAGATCAGGTCAGTTAGAAAAGCAGAATTCAGGAATTGGGTGTTCTGATTTAGTTTACATCATTTTCCTGTTTTAAACTTGGGTTTATTGCTTGAGATGAAAGCCTATCTTTCTTTTGTTCCAGAATTCAGGGCCTGGATGCCCTCCCTCAGCCCTTTTGCTTAAGGCGGATGTTCTCCTAGTTCAACCACACTGCCATTTCTGGCATTTGCTGCTTAATTGCAGATAGGAGTCTCACAGATTTTTCCTGCTCTGGCTTGCTTCAAGACATGATCCCCAGATCTCAGCCTTCTGAGTAGCTAGAATTACAGGTATGAGACACCAGTGTCCGGCTAAAGCTCAGGGATCCCCCCTCATCCCCTCACCCTTTTTTTTCCCTGCTGTAACTTTTTGTTCTTTTTTTTTGGGGGGGGTCCTGTCGTGGGGCCTGAACTCTGGGCCTGGGCGCTGTCCCTCAGCTCAAGGCTAGCGCTCTACCACTGGAGCCACAGCACCACTTCCAACTCTTTTCTTTTTGCTTATGTGGTACTGAGGAATCGAATCCAGGGCCTCATGCATGCAAGGCAAGTGCTCTACCACTGAGCCACCTCCTTCCCAGCCTCTTTGTTCTTGAATTAAAGGTTAAAATACCTTCATTCAGTGAATAAGTGTTAGGCTTTATAGACACCTTCAGATGATAAAATGGGAAACAAAATTGGGGTTAGGATAAGCAATGCCAGTTGGATATTTAGCAGCAGTAGCAGCAACAACAAAAGAGGACATATAACTGGAATTAGAAACTTTCTTCCTGTAAGTGCTGTTTTCCCTAAACCCTCACCCTTCCACATGCAAAAAAAAAAAGTTTTCTTCCAAGTTGTTTCTCCCCAGAATCCTGCCTCTTGCCGTTAAGAATGTTCTCATGTGCCAAAGTTTTGTTATTCATGTGACTTCTTAAAGACTTTTTAAAAGTATCTGGCAAATGTTATTGGTCAGAAACTAAAGGGAAAACTTAATAAGGGCAATTTAGTTATAGTGACCAGGAGAAATCAAATGCATTACCTGTGGTGACCCAGATCAGATTACTCTAAGAGAAATATCAATTCTAATTAAAGATATGTATGAGGGCTTATTTCCATTTTTAGGAAATTACGTTTTATGATTGTGAGCTGGTCTTAGCTTCAATAATACATCTTTGTTAAGATTTCTCTATCAAGCCAGGCACTGGTGGCTCACGCCTGTAATCCTAGCTACTCAGGAGGCTGAGATCTGAGGATCGCGGTTCAAAGCCAGCCTGGGCAGGAGAGACCGTGAGACTCCTATCTCCAATAAACCAACAGAAAACCGGAAGTGGCGCTGTAGCTCAAGTGGTAGAGCGCTCGCCTTGAGCTGAAGAGCTGAGGGACAGCGCCCAGGCCCAGAGTTCAAGCCCCATGGCCGACCAAAAAAAAAAAAAAGATTTCTCTATCAGGCTAACTCAAGGAGATAATTCTTTAGCCTGAATGGATGGCATCACTGTTGCTTTGGGAATCGTTAAGCAGGGGATTAACAATTGGAGCTTTTGGGCTGGGTTGGAGTTCAATGGTACATATGCAAGATGCCCTGAGTTCCAGCTTTGGCATCACCCCAGAAATTTTTCTTTTCAAGGCTTTTAGCTGGACTTCTTGTAGAAACCTTCAAACATGCCAGGAAGTAAGTACATGATTTGTTAGTGAGCCTCTCTACCACTTGAGCCAATAATCCAGCCCTGTAACTAGATACTTTTCTTTTTAAAAAATTAGCTCACTTTAGTTATGCAGGAAGTAGGATTTCATTGTTTAACAACTAGATACTTTTTAGGAATTAGGCAACAGGGCTGCTGAGTTTGTCAATCTAATAGGGAACAATGAATATTATTTTGTTATTTAGGGTGTATATGTGTGTGTGTGTGTGTGCTGTTTCTGGGGCTTGAACTCAGAGCCTGGGTGCTGTCTTGAGCTTTGTTTTTTGCTCAAGGCCAGAGCTCTATCACTTGAGCCACAGTTCCACTTCCAGCTCTTACATAAGTTCATTAGCAGTAAGGGTAGCACCAACTTTCCTGCCCGGCCTAGCTTCGAACCACAATCCTCAGATCTCAGCTTCTGAGAAGCTAGGATTACAGGCGTGAGGCCACTATCCCTGGCTTAGACAAAATTCTCATTGTAGAGCTCAGGCTGGCCTGGAACTTGAGATCCTCCTTTCTTAGCCTCCCTGAGTTCTGCGATTCCCAGGCCCACCTCAAATCACTTCTTAGCTTATCCCTGCTGGAGCAGCATGGCCATGCATTCATCCTGTCCTTTGAAGCAGTGGTGCAGGCTCTGGAGCTCCCTGACCGACCAGGATGATTCCCTGCAGGGCATGTGTGCTGTGTAAATCTCACAGTGGCCTTTGACCAAAAGCAATAAAATGTTACCCGGCTTGGCATGTCCATCAGAGTTTTCAGTTGTAAGCAACAGAAATCTCAGGCTACTTTAATCCGAAAGAGAGTTTGTGAAAGATATTATTAGGTAGCTTTAGTTTCTCTGGGAAAGCTGAGAACCTCACAGGGAAACTTGTCAAACAGGAATGGTACAGCTGTACTGGTCCAGGTAATGGCTCACAGCTGATTCACACGCCCTGACCCTAAGCCCACAGTGACAAGAGACACAGGCTGCCACACCGCTCCCTCTGGAAACGGCACTTGGCTTGCTGCAATTCAAGATCCCAGTTGGATTTATTGGGTGGGGTCGAAGTACCTGATGTGTGCTTGCACTTTGCTCACAGAGATGACCGTAGGAGTTGTGTAGCGTTTTCCAGCGTTTGTTTGTCATGGGATTAAGGATTTTGCCAAACGGAGGAAGAGAAGTTCGGATGCCAACAGCCCCAAAGAATCACATAAGTCCACTTACAATGTGTGGTAGTGTTGGAGTTTAAAAAAAAAAAAAGAATAGAGTTGAGCACCAGTGGTTCAAGGTCCTAAAGTGTGGCTGGGACCAGTTTTGTAGATTCTGGAGCCTTAGACTGAATGGGTGCTTGGGTCCTTTGGATGCTGACCAGCTTTTCCAGAAGAAGAGGTGGTAGGTAGTACATAACAAATCACTAGTTCAGTGGGCAGGTCAGAAGCCAGCAAAGGATTGAATAGATTTTACTTAGTAGGGGGAAAACTAGACTTAGGGACCTGTTAGGAGAGCTGAAGGGCCAGATGCTTCCAGGAATCAAAAGTGGGAGAAGATGGGAAGGAGGCCATAGCCGGTACCCGGGGAAGCAGGAGGTTGTGTGTGTGGTTTGTATAGTTGACAGTGTATTCTCTGACTTGTTGCTCTCTCTATTAATCAATCCAGGGCCTGGTGATGAAAGCTCACCCTATTCTGGGTTGACAAACTCAATAGATGTGTGCAACTGTGTCTTTAAACGTTAGTTATTTTCCTTTTTTCTTTTTTGTTGTTCATGAGGCTTGAATACTGGGCCTGGGTGCTGCTCCTCAGCTCTTCAGCTCAAAGCGAGTGCTCTACCACTTGAGCCACAGTGCCAGTTCTGGTTTTCTGGTAGTTAATTGGAGATAAGAGTTTCACGGCCTTTCCTGCCCAGGCTGGCTGTGAACCACGATTCTCAGATCTCAGCCTCCTGAGTAGCTAGGATTACAGGCGTGAGCTACCAGCACCTGGCAAACTTAGTTTTTGCCATTCTTTTCCTCTTCTTCTCACCCTGCCCCTTCCCTTCTCAGCCACTGTCCCTTCTCTCCTTTCTGACCCTTCAGTGTTTTTCTTCCTCATTAGACCATTAGTTGCAGGAGGCTATAAACCCATGTTGAGCCAGGTGCTGGTGCTTTCGCCAGTAATTCCAGCCAGATTCCAGCTCTCAGGAGACTGAGATCTCAAGATCCTAATTTGAATCCAGCCCAGACCAACAAATCTGAGAGACTCTTATCTGCAGTTAACCAGCTAGAAGTAGAGACATGGCTCCAGGAGTAGAGTGCCAGCCTTGAGCAAAGAAGCAGAGTCCTAGGTCCTGAGTTCAAGCCCCCAGTAGGGCCCCAAAATAAAACAGAAGTCACGTTGGTAAGGATCCCTGTTAGATGGCCGCTCCATCTCTCTTGGTGCCAAAGAGGTGTCGTGGGATGGAGCCATCATTTCTCTCTAGGCTTCTGAACCATGCCCTGGTCCCCAGTCACCTAATGTCCAGGCTTCACTCAAGGTCCAGTCCTGAAGGGGCCTGCGTCCTGGGAAGCAGCCAGAAGAGTGTTCCCACAGCGGGGAGCGGAGTGCATTCCTGCATGGGGCACTTTTCTGGGTGGTGGTTTGTGCCTGCCAGAACTATATACTTAAGAAAGCTTTTGTGGGGTTGGCTGAAGCGAGAACTGCAGCACACCGCATTGTTTCTGTGGGAAAATGCGTTGGGAGTTCATATGAGTCAATTGCATGCAAACTTGTGGATGACAAGCTCTCCATTGGTCGGGAAAGGGTCTTCCATTCCGGCCTGTGTCCACTGCTAATACATAAATGAACAAGGAGCCATTTCTTTGCAGAAGGACCCTGAGCCAGAAGCTTTCCTTCTGAGGTTATAAATGATTCCATGAAAATGAATCTCATTCATCTAGCAAACATTGGTAGTTATTTCCAGTGTATTTATAGTGAGTGCCTGGCAGATTGGGAGCTTTGTAAAAGGAATCGCACGTAAGGAAAATAGAGACTCTATCTTGGAGAGGTCATGGTCAGCTTCCCTTTTAATTAAGAATCGAACTTACAGAGTCCTCAGGGTCATGTCTAATTAAAAAACTTAGTAGTTCTTTGACTTTTGAATTGTTGTATTCATTAGCCTGTTTTCCTTGTCATATGTGGTTCTGTTAGCAAGTTTATTTTTGGTGATAATGAGCTTTTGCTTTTTTTTTTTTTTTTTTGCCGTTCTTGAGGCTTGAACTCTGGGCCTGAGCGCTGTCTCTGAGCTCCTTTTGCTCAAAGCTAGTGCTCTGCCCCTTGATCCACAGTGCCACTTCCAGCTTTTTCGGTGATTTAATTGGAAATGAGAGTCTCACAGACGTTCCTGCCCAGGCTGGCTGCGAACTGTGATCTGCAGATCCTTCTGAGTACCTAGGTTTACAGGTATGAACCACTGGTGCCTGGCTGGTAATGAGCTTTTGATTCGTTATATACTCATCTCTCATTTCAGATCTCATCTACAGGATAGATTGCTATTGTTCCCAGAGAGAGCCTTTCAAATAACTAGCGATCAATCAATAGTTTCTAAGTTGGTGAATGCAATTAACCACCTGGGTGTTAAGAGAGAGGGGCTCCAATATTACTGATTATTTCATTTTGTTTTTGTAGTTGACTTGGCACAGAGCTGTATCTCAGGAGTTAAGAAGATGACTACATTTTTTTTTTTTTTTTTGGTGGCGGGGGAGGACTCCATCATTCCTTGTTAAGGTGGTGATCTATTTATGTGGCACATGTTAGGAATCCAATGAATGGTTGTTGAATTGGACCAGGGAGTGGGGACATTGTCAGTGTCTTTGGAAAGGGAACCTGTGCTTTTGCATGAATAGACTCTCCGTGTAAAATGGAGAGAGTTTGAGCATGTGTTGGTTAGCCGAGGAAAATGTGTGGAGAGCTTGGGGCAGTTGATTTTCCCTTTGATAGGAAATATATCGGTATGTAGTTAATTATTTGGATATGGTTGGCAAATGTTTGCTTTTTTTTTCCTTTTCCCTTCCTAAGGAGTAAATTCCAAACACCATTGGAGCTTCACTAAAACAGACAACAATAAATTCTGCATACGTGCAAGGAAGGGCTGAGGGTCTGTTTTCAAGCCGTATGTAGACCAACCTTAAGTCACAAGGGTGTATCACATGGGAGTTGTTGCAGTTCCAGTCAGTGGGCCAGCTTGTAGACCACTGTGAGAGGACTTTGATTATAGGGTGATATTTTCAGCCACATCTGTAGGTTGCTTTGAAAAATCAGAAAGATATGATTGGTAGCCCTTAGTTTTTTTTTTTTTGTCGGTCGTGGGGCTTGAACTCTGGGCCTGGGCGCTGTCCCTCAGCTCTTCAGCTCAAGGCGAGCGCTCTACCACTTGAGCTACAGCGCCACTTCCGGTTTTCTGGTGGTTTTATTGGAGATAGGAGTCTCACGGTCTCTCCTGCCCGGGCTGGCTTTGAACCGCGATCCTCAGATCTCAGCCTCCTGAGTAGCTAGGATTACAGGCGTGAGCCACCAGCGCCCGGCGGTAGCCCTTAGTTTTGAAGAAAAGGAGCGCATGGGTTGCTGTAGCATGTCAAAAACTTTCTTACATTCTTGTGCTCACTGAAATGATGATGGTGTTGAGAATTGAGAGACCGTCTAGTGGGTGAGGACTGACACTGAGCCAGTAACTACGTAATGTGATGTCTGCTGGTGGAGAAGAGAGGTGGTCTAACGAGTTACGAGGGAAACTGCTTCCAGTTGGGCTTGCGTTCAGTGTGAGTCAGCCATGTGGTGCAGTTGCCAACAGAAGCCTGTTTCCAGCCTAGGCTGTGAGAACAGTAGATGTAGCATTGAGGTCAGGCCAGCTTTGTGACGGTCCAGCCAGTGACTGGCTTGTGACGGTCCAGTCGTGGACTGTTGCAAGTTACACTTGGGACCGGCATGGGCACCCTGGAACTTGTGCATTGATGTCTCTTCTCACCAGCCTAGTCTCTCTGCACATAATTGATTTCCTCTTTAGATGCTGCCTCTGATTTACCTCACTTCTCCACACGTGGTTTTCCACTTAGGTAATGCCTGTTTGATTGTTTCTTCCCTTGATGGAGTTATTTTTCATTTTAGTAATACAGGTGAGGATTGAATTTCCATTAAAAATCATACAGGCCGAATGCTGGTGGTTCATATGCTTGTAATCCTAACTACTCAGAAGGCTAAGACCTGAAGATGATGGTTTGAAGCCAGCCTGGGCAGACAAATCTCAGAGACACTAATCTATAATTAGCCAGCAAAAATATGGAAGTGGAGGTACGGCTCAAGTGGTAGAGTGCCATCCTTGAGCAAAAAAAGCTCAGAGGAAATGCAATATCCTAAATTCAAGTCCCAGTACCAACACACACACACACACGCACGCGCGCGCGCGCGCGCGCACACACACACACACACACCAAGTACCAGCACACACACACAAATCCAAACAACTTTTTTCCTGCCAGTTCTCTGTATTGCAGTACTGCTTAGCCAATTCTTCAGCAATTCTGTTTGTGCAGTTTATGTGTATACTTAAACTCAGTACCCAATAGCTATTAAGATATCAACTCATTGTCATCTGTGCACTATTCTATATTACCAACTCTTTCCTCTAACTTGGTATCTTTGGCAAAATCCAGCACATTCTTAAGCTTCATCTATATAATTAATATAATTGAGTAATTAAGAGTATAAGATGGTCACACCTTTAATCCTAGATACTTAGGAGGCTAAGATCTGAGGATTGTGGTTCAAAGCCAGCCCATGCAGAAAAGTCCCTGTGAGACCCTTATCTCTAATAAACTACTAGAAAAAAGCCAGAAGTGGTGCTGTGGCTCAAGTGGTAGAGTGATACCCTTGAGCACTAAGAGGCTTTGGGACAGTGCCCAAGCCTTGAGTTCAAGCCTTAAGACTGGCAAAAAGAAAAAAAGTAAAATGACAATGGCTTTTGCTTCAGGTGACAGTGTATCAGTCATTTATCAGCTTATAGGATGACATTGCAAATAACTCTGAACAGTTCATTGTCACTCATTTCACATTTCTTCATTTTATCCAGACATGACCAAAACACAAAGATAGATTTTGTCTTCATTTGATAACAGATTCTGTGATAAAAAAAAAAAAGATACTAGAATAACTTCACATGAGATTGAAATTCAGCAAGCATTTGGCCTCCCTCCCTTCCCTAACTCTGTAGACCATCCACTTAAAAACTCAAGGTAGAATTTTGTTTGACTTGGTAATAAGTCTGCATGTCTATGATCTGCCCTTTTTGTATTTATGCTTGTCATTTCTCTGGCCTCTGCAGAGACGTTGCTGTGGGCAGTAGCTGCTGCTGTTCCCTCGGGAGGAGGCATGGCTTCAAAGCCGACGGCAGCCTCCGGTCCTTGTCTCTGGCTGGACACTACTTTGAGTTCTGCGTCCCTTCCTTGATCAAATGTAGAACAGGGATGAAAGAGAGAAATTGAATAGTTTTGACGTTTGTGATCAACTTCTTCCTGGGATTTTTATTGTACTTCCTGACACAGCGTAAAAGAAAGTGGTCCCAGTGGCTCATGCCTGTAATCTGAGCTACTCAAGAGATTGAGATCTGAAAATCCAGGTTCGAAGCCAACCTGGACAGACAAAGCTGAGAGACTCTTAGCTCCAAGTAACCACCAAGAAAGCCAGAAGTAAAGATGTGCTTCAAGCGGTAGAGTACCAGTCTTGAACAGAAAAGGCTCCTGAGTACAAACCCTAGTACTGTCACATACATACAAAAAAAAAAAAAATAAGGCGGGATAATGGAACTCTGCCTTGTGGGTCTGCTTCTGCTCTCGGCTGCCCGGGCTGTGTCCAGCCTTGCTGACCTCCTGCTGAGGTGAATGTCCTCATTCTGTGTTGGTTATGTGCTCTGGTTTTGGTTTGGTTTTAGTATGTGAGTTCTTACAAGACTCCAGCCTGATGTGCTGACTAGACTCAAACCAGGGAGAGGTTTAAATTAATTCTGCCGAGGAATATTTAAGTTTTCCAATATTTAAGTTTTGGTGTCCTGTTTTATAGGAATTTCTAGAACAAATATGTAACATCTTTACTCAGCTGCCATTGCTGGCAGGATGATGGTCAAAGAACTAGTCACCAACTGGGTCTTATACGGAAGTGTCCTGAAACAGAATGTGGTGAAACGCAACAAACCTGCAAAGTCCAGTGACTTGTACCTGAGGGTTTGTATTGGGTGCGAGCCCCAGGCCTGTGTGTGCTGATTGGAGGACCCACCAGTAGAGCAGCAAGTTTGAAGAAAAGAAGCGGATGAACAGTTTTTCTTGCCTTTTGAGGCATGGCAGAGAAGAGACTAAATCCCACCTGGGGACAACTGGCATGGGACTCGTGAGTTCTAGATGTCTTTGCGAGTGTGTATGCCGCGCGGATTTCACATCCAGTGTCTTCTTTCCTTCCTCTCGATCTTGGGATGGCTCTCTGGCCATACACGGCTGGCACGCCATCACCGTGCAGCTGGCGTTGGTTCATGAGGACCACCGCGTAGTCATGCTCCAGCGAGTGCTCGGCTTGCTTTGTATGTTCTCCTAGAGGAACTCACTTTAAAAAAATGCCTTTGTTGGGGCTGGGAAGGTGGCTCAGTGGTAGAGTGCTTGCCTTGCATGCCTGAGGCCCTGGGTTCGATTCCTCAGCACCACATAAGCAAAAAGAAGAAAGCTGGAAGTGGCGCTGTGACTCAAGTGGTAGAGCACTAGCTTTGAGCTGAAGAGCTGAGAGACAGTGCCCAAGCCTAGAGTTCAGGCCCCACGACCGGAGCCCCCCCCCCCCCCAAAAAAAATGCCTTCGTTTGGAGGAGACATTATGTGGGTACCCAGGAGACGTTGCAGGGTGTCTGCTTGGAAGCAAGCAGTTCCCATGGTATTGACCGACCACAGGCCTTCTGTACATGCTTTCCTTGCCAAGAAGAATCTAGAATAACCGTAGATCTAAGGGCCCTGGGACTGCCGTTGGTTACCTTAGCAGGACATCTCCCCCAGGGGGATGAGGATGATAGTTCATCATTTTGCTAAGTTGAAAACCCGTTTTTGTTTTGTTTTGGTGCTGGGGCTTTGAACTTGGGGCCTGGGTGCTGTCCCTTAGCTTTTTTTTTTTTTTTTAATCAAGGCTGGAACTCTACCACTTGAGCCACAGCTCCACTTCTGGCTTTTTCAGGAGTTTAGTGGAGGTAAGTCTCACTGACTTTCCTTGCTTTGAACCAGATCTCAACCTCATGTATAGTAGGATTATAGGCACGAACCACCAGCACCTGGCTTGAAAACCCACTTTTAACATGACCAGACTTTCCAACTGGACAGATCTGTTTAACCATTGCCAACGAAGCTTCCTTAGCGAGAACTGTACATTAAATTCTGGTTTAATTCCTTTGGAAGAAGAAAATGACTGTTGGCTATGGTGTTAGCATTTGTCAGCGTGGTGGTCAGGAGACCATTTTGTCTTTCACATGGAAACAGAAACCTCCCCTATTTGCCTTCTGTAATGAGAAAGAAGGGATGCCGTTCCACTCTTGCTTTCTCCTTGGCTTTTGGTCTTTGAAGACCCTTCAGCTTCCTGCCCAACAAGGAGACATTAGCAAATACTTTTGCTAGCATTCTCGGCAGCCTCTGACCAGGACGCGTGGTGTCGTTTGTCAAGCCGGCCCCTGCCATGCTGCGCAGGCCTGGGCAGCTCTTGGCACTGTAGGATGTTGACAGGATCATGGATGTCTCCACGCTACTAGATGCTCGTGGCATCTAGCTGTGACCTGCCAGGAAGTCTCTAGATCCTGCCATATGTCCCCTGGGGGCAAAATTGGCATGTCCGGTGAGAATCTCAGCTCTGGAAGAGGTCCTGGGATCGGTTTAGACCAGAGAAACCAGGCCACAGTACGAAGTTGGTGTTGGAAGGAGAATTCAGCCTCACCCCCACCCCCATCCCAGGCTATACCTTGGGGGGGGGGGGGGGGAAGGGGGTGTTAGCGTAGTGGAAGGGAGGGGACTTAGTGGCTATAAATAAGAAAACATAGATGTATGTGAAGTGATACTGTTGGGGTAGAGTTGTTGAAGTTTGTTTACAGGTGATAAACAGGCCTTTTTCAAGTATCTCACAATAAGAAAGCAAACTTCTAGTTGGGCCTTGGTGTCTTATGCCTGTCATCCAGTTAACTCAGGAGGCTGAGATCTGAGGATCACAGTTCAAAGCCAGCCCAGGCAAGAAAGTCTGTGAGACTCTTATCTCCAATTAGCTTCCAAGAAGCCGGAAGTGTTGCTGTGGCTCTAGTGACAGAGCATTAGTCTTGAGCAAAAGAAGCTAAGGGACAGTGACAAGGTCCTGTGTTCAAGCCCCAGAGATAAGAGTCTCACAGACTTTGCTGCCCGGGCTGGCTTTGAACTGCAATCCTCAGATCTCAGCATCCTGAGTAGCTAGGATGACAGATGTGAGCCACTGGCACCCAGCTGACATTTTTTTTTTTTTTTCAAAATCAAGCTTCTAGACATAGATGAGTGGATTAACATCCCAGGAAAAGCAAGGTCTGACACCATTAAAAAGGAGGGGAAAGTTAGAGTGGGCCTTTTTCAGATTCAAAGGAATAAAGCAAACTGGATGGAATGTTCCTGGCACATTTCTGCTGGCTTCAGATGAGCTATTTTAAGTTGCACGTAGCAAGAACGAGACAGAAGAGTATTTGAAGAAATAATAATTTGCCTCTTTTCAAAAAAAACAACTTGCTTTTTTTAGCTACAAAACAAGAGACATGGATCATAGAGAGATATCTGTGGAGCTACCCAACCGTGGCTCATTGGGATTTCTACGAACATTTTGTATCTTGGTAAGATTTCTCACATAAAGATGAGGACATGAAATTCAACATTAGCTACATAGGCCTATTTTAAGATTCATCTCAATAACCGGGAGAGTTGGCGCTCACACTTTGTACCCTTTGATGACAAACATCTTTCTGCAGGTTTATGTTGTACTTCATCAAAGACGATGGAGGCTCTGCACACGGCATGTTAGGGCTGCCTCCTGCGTGCAAGCCCTCTTTGTTCTGTTCTTGGTCATTTGTAATCTGGCCTTTCTGCAGCAAGAGCTTTCCTTAGGGAGGCTGCAAGAGAATATGGCAGGACGCTGAGTTACCGGGCCTAAGACAATCCTGCTGTTGGAGGTAGCGTACATCTAGCTGACAAAACTTGTTACTCATGACTTTTGGTGGATAGTATAATGAATGTTTAGGTTTAGTCAAGTGATTCTTGCTTGCTTTATTTAAGCCTCATTTAGTCATTCCTGAATTTATACAATACTGTTTCTACAAGGTGTGTGTAAATAACTCCGTGTGTGTGTACGTGTACGTGTGTGCTGGTATAGGGGCTTGAACTTCTCAAGGCGTTGGCTTTCATTTGACCTTTTCCGCTGACAGCTGGAACTCTACCTTTTGAGCCATGCTTTCATTCCAGCATTTTGCTAGTTAACTGGAGATGAGTCTTTTGGATTTTTCTACTGAGCTGGCTTCCAACATCAATCCTCGATCTCAGCTTCCCGAGTAGCTAGGATTACAGGCGTGAGCCACTGGTGCCCAGCTATAAATCTGTCTTTAATAACTCAGTTAATATAGAAAGCATCAAGAACATGTCTTGGATGAATTTATCCTAATGTTTTGGTCACTTGGATGTAGTAGTCAGATTCATGCTTTTTTAAAAATAAGTTTAAAAAAAATGAAGCTGGACATGGTTCTCCCTGGAAGAAAACCCTTTTTTTAACCATGTATATTGGTGATTTGTTGAAAATTAATAACTGGAAACCTGCCACTGTGCTTTTAGTATTTGAAATCTCTTAATAGGGAGACTTTTTTTTTCTCAAAACAAATCTTTTGGAGACCATTAAGAAGTTAATCTGGCAAGAATTCATTTGGGAACTTTTGGGACCATGGGACTATGATGCTGATTTATCTAAAAACAAGGGATTCTGATTGGAATAATGTGCAGCCCTGGCAGAGGCCAGCGTGTCAGCTGTCTTGGCACACTCTTGGGGGTAGAGGGGACTTTCCCACTTTTCTGTAATCCACCATTATCCTATCAGAAATGTGATGAAATTGCCTCTGTTACACAGAAACTCTCAGCTTTGGGACTTGGATGAAATTGTTTGTTACATGGAAAACTCCTAACTTTCCAGGCCGGGTGTGCCCTTGTGTGAATGGAGCATGCGTTTCAGTAAAATACAAAACAAAGAAATCTAAGACATTTCCTAAGCTTGCCCTGGTGGTTGTTTCTATCTGTGTTCCTGTGCTCTGGGTGAGCTTTAACGTTTAAGCCAGGTGATTGGAACTTGGGACAGAGTGTTCCAAAGAAACAATAAGGGATAGCATATGTGGCTACATTTCTAGGCCAGCACGCAGTGATTTTTAACCCATCATGTGCTAACATGCTTTGCAGTACAGAGCAGTGACACAGAACATAGCAGAACACTGTTGCATGTAGGCACTGTTGGCTCATGCCTCTAAATCCTAGCTGCTCAAGAGGCTGAGATCTGAGGATTGCCATTTGAAGCCTGCCTGGGTAAAAAAATCCAAATGACTCAGTCTCCAATTAACCACCAAAGAGCCAGAAGTGGAGCTGTGGCTCAAGTGGTAGAGTGCCTGCCTTGAGCACACAAAGCTAAGGGAGCATGCCCACACCTTGAGGCCAGTGCCCTAGCTGTCAAGAGGTTTGGTGGTGTGGTGGAATGTACCTGAGTGGACTGAAGATGAGCTCCTAGCATTTTTGGCATCTTGCCTATGATACCTTTCCTGATCTTTTCTTCATCATATGTTTCTTTTTTCTTGACGCTTTCATACGTGAGTAGCAAAACTCATGCTTGCTCACGGAGACAATGAACGCATGTCGTTTTGAGTTAGATGACAGAGGCATTTGTTTTTGGAGGGAGGAAGGATGGAACTTCCAAAATCTTTTCTCGGTGGTTCCTTTCTTTTCTCTTTCTCCCTCTCTTTCCCCCTTCTAAGCCTCTACTGTTCTTTCTCCATCTGGGAATCTCTTAATCACCTTCTCCAGCTTCTCGTAACACTCAGGGCTCACACTCCAGCCCTGCCCTCTCTCTGACCTTGTGCTTCTGGCCTTAGACCAGCTCAAGGTCTATTAGAGACCAAATAGACAGCCCGCCTGGGAGCGTGGCCCCCCTCCCTCC